>NC_090441.1:43746184-44046184 GCF_031143425.1 Pleurodeles waltl
GATACGCAGAAGGTGTCTGAGACACCGTTCTGCATATGCTTTTGCGACTCGGAAATTGCGAGTCGCATAGACTCGCAATTTCCGAGTCGCAAAAGCATATCTTGCTACATCTGGCCCTAAGAGGCAAGTCAGTTGTCATGTGTACCCTATACTTTGCCCGGCTTCTTAATTTAGCTGGAGCAACATTATAGTCTATTATATCAAATACAAGAGGTTTTTGTGCAGTACACATCCTGTTTTTGAAGGTGCTTTCTTATAACATAATGAAAAAAAACAGGCTTGGTGAAATAAAATATTTGCCTAGGATCACATGTAGTCAAGTGGGGAAGCCAGGATTGATCCCAGCTGGTTCACACCACTAGATGGGTATCATTTTCCATGTATGTTGATTCGCCAAATAATCAGGAGTAACTGGTAACTGAAGAGACATCACACACTGTTTGACCTTAATAATGTCACAGGAAGTGCCATCAGATGACCTATAATCCCGACTGATCCCAGAAAGTGATGCCACATGACCTTAACCCAGATGACTTCACATTAATTGACATTGCTGTTGTTCCGTACTACTTGCATAATTAATATAACAGCACAACGCAGACAAATGTCTGCTTTAGATACCATCTAGAGTGCTCACATGATATTTGGAAGTGGCAGAGAGTAATACTTGCCTTGATTTGTAGCAAGTGAGTGAAGCAAATGAGCTAAGCTATTTCTACGAGGGTTCAAGGAGATTCTTCTTCAGACACATTTAGAAAGCTAGCATTGACAACCCCAATAGCTCTGGCACCGAGTATGTCTTTTAAATGGAAATATTGAATGTATTATAAATGTAATAAAAGGATGAGAATGTATGTATGTTTTTAGGTTTCATGTGGTAACCTGGAAAGGAGCTCCCTCTTTCCAGTGTAAATATGCCTTGCCCCTGGGATACATATATTTGTGCATGCCATGCATCATCCTGTATTTTTTGTTTTAAATATTATGGTACTATCATTCTGCATGAATTGTAAAATCTGACTATTTTGTCGATGTATATGCAACAGCTGGCATTGTTTATTTATGTTGCATATATTTGTTTTTGTCCTTTTGTGGATCATTATTTTTGGTTTGTGATTATTCTTATTGATGATGTTTACACGTTTTTTGTGGGATTATTAGATTGGGGGGTGAGATGATTTCCTCATGTATAGCTATGGCGCTACTTGCATGCTTTGGAGAGATTTCTTCCATGTCTATATTTTGTTGTATTTATTCTTTGTGGGTGATGAGGCTTGTTACCTTGAGAGAGGCTCAGACGAGCCGAAACAAGTTGGTTGCCATTTTGCTGCAGTAAAAATAATTTAATGACAGAGCCGTCTGGAGTGCCTGTCTCGTCTTTGGTTTGCAAAGTATGGAATGTTGAGGGGGAATCTGCACCCGCAACAGAGCACCCAGATGTCTGGCGGATGGGACCCTGAATCTGTGGTTGATGGCAATTATATATATATATATATATATATATATATATATATATATATATATATATATATATATATATATGTATATATATATATATAAATAAATATATATATATATATATATGTATATATATATATATATATTCAAACACCAAGTTGCTCGCAACGAGGCACAATACCTATGGGGGGTGGAGCATTGACCGGCACAGCTAACCGGTATATACTATTCCAATATTCCAGTATTCCAGAATTCCAACATTAAAAACGCTCCCTCAGGTGGTACAGTTTAAGGATTTTATTACACGTTTCTGCCGACTGCGCCACCTCGATCACAAGTCTGCGCAGTCGGCCGAAACGCATAATAAATTCCTTACAACCGTACCACCTGAGTGAGCATTTAGAATGTTGGAATTCTGGTATATTGGGAATATATATATATATATATATATATATATATATATAGATATATATATATATATATAGATATATATATATATCTATATATATATATATATATATACTTTTGTTTTTAATTTAAAAAACTAAGTTTGAAGTAATGTTATAGTTGGGTGACTTAGTCAGTGACAACATTAACATTTTGAACGCAAACAAAGCAGGAATTCACTAGTTATAGTTAGAAAAGCTAACTCCCCGTCATGCACTGCTTTTGAATGCATACATTACATCACATGTTCTTTTATGTCATTTATGACATCACTGATGAACTCTCAAATGACGTCACTGATGGCATCATCCAATGAATGTGTTTGTTTTATAGCTTACATAGAGTTGGGTAATTATTGTATTACTTTTCTACCTAATTTTGTACAGCCTGTGTCTAGCTAATGGGAGTAAGAGTTTACAAAACACATGTGTTCCTAATGCATCGTAAGTGTGTAGAGGTATTGAACACATTATAAATCTCTGTATACAAGAGTAACTTTGTGTGAAGATAATAGGTGATTACGTGTGTCCAGTATGTTCCATGTATTTTGGTTCTGCAGAAAAAGTTTCCAACAGGGCAAAGATTCTACATAGTAGTTAGTAAGTACTGTAAACAGCCTTATTAAACAGAATCATCTCAGCGTGACAATTTCTACACAACATAGAAGACTGTGTGCACCAGGTACTAACCTATGTACATGTGAAACTCTTGCGTCAAAAGATGGGCTGTCTGTAAAGTTTTCACCACTCAATGAAGACTGCAGGTAGTATGACCTTTAGCATTTTTTACCTTTGGTATTTTTAAATAAATAGCATCTCTTTGGACAAGTTTGGACAAGTGCACACTGTTCATAGTAGATACCTTTTAAACTGTGGTGTACGTCTCATGAGAGATTCATTGTCTGCAAACCATGTGGTACAGAGTAAACTCTTTGCATGGGATAAACAGTGTTTACAGTTCCCACGTTTCTTCTCCTGTCCACTTCCTTTCTCACAGTTGGTTCATTGACTGTGAGGGGTTTGATACAGATTAAAGCTGCTTGTAGTAGGGAATTAATTTTGGAACAGACTTTGAGTATCTTGGGGAACTTGGCGTTGTCAGAGCAGTTGTATACATATTGAGCACCATGTCCAATAATGTTTTCCCCCATATATATGTGGTTGATTGTCAATGTGAACTAGGCTACCAATGAAGTGTATGGAATAGGGTGAGTGTTGCACATATCACATGCTTTCTACACCTAAGGGAGTTCTATCTGTGATGGCATTAATGATGGCTTCATATTATTCTGAGTTATTTTGTGCTTACTTACAGGCCTTTAATGCCATACTAGCTTGCAGCCAGCCCTGCATCCAGCTCCCCACAGGCAGCTACCCAGAGGCAGCCAATCCCATGCCCGCACAGCTTTGCATGATGTGGGGTTAGTCTTGCAGCAAGGCCCTGCTTCTGACTTGCCGCAGGCAGCAGACCCTGCGCTGCACACAGCCTTTGGCTGTGGGGTCTTGGCCAAAGAGCTTGGCCTGCCACCAGGCTCTGTGGTCAAACCCCTTCAGCAGTCTGCCAACCGCTCACCGCACACACCCTTTAGTGTGCACAGCATAGGGCTAGCATCTGGCCTCAGGGTCCCAATCCAATATTAATGGATGGGGGACATGCTATCCCCTCTACATCTCCTAAATGGCTTTAAGTATCACATCCCCGGGGGCCAATTCCAATAAAAAGGGAGGTAGGGCCATGTTGTCTCCCTCCTCAAGCCATAAAAAGGCCCCGGGACCCAATATCCTGGGGCCAAATATAATTTGTTGGGGCAGGAGGATGTGCAGCTTCCCTCCCCAACCCCTAATAGGCCTGAGGACCACATTCTCCATGGCCACATGCGATAAAAATGGTAAGGGGGCTGTGCGGTCCCCTGGGACCAAACTCTAAGAAGAGGGGGGCATGCAGCCCCCTCCCAAGCCTTATTAGGTCCTAAGGACCCCCATCTACATGGCCAAATATAATAAAAAAGGGAAGGAGGGCCATTTGGCACCTTTTCCCTGCCTTCATAGGCCCAAGGAACTACATCCTCTGGGGCCTTCCTTTGTTTTGCTGCATAGCCTCCCTCCCTAAACCTTATCAGGCCCCAGGGAATCCATTCCCTGGGGCGAAACACAATTAAAAAGGGGAAAGCAGCCTTCTCCTCCCGAGCCATCTTGGGCCCAGAGGGCTTCATCCCTGGGCCCAAATTCAATGAAAAAGGGAAGGGGACATGTGGACTCCCTCCGTGACTCTTAAAAGGCCCCAGGGACCACATCCCCGTGGCAAGTAATTAATAATGGGATGGGACGCATAGTCCCTCTCCCTGAACGTAATTGACCATGGGGACCCCATCCCTGGAGTCAAGATTTAAATAAAAGGGAGGTTGACTGGACTGCTCCCCTCCCTAAGTATTTGTAGGCCCTAAGAACCTCATTCCCCGGGACCGTGCCTAAGGGGAAGGTGTGTGTGACCCTCTCTTCCTGAGCGATGCTGTGTTTGGCCCCATCCCCCAGGCCTAAACGGAAGAGGGCTGTGCAGCCCCCCTCTGCCGAGCCTTCTCAGGCCTCAGGGATCCCATTACACGGGCAGCCTATTTTTTTTCAAAGGGGAGAGGGTCATGTGGCCCCCTCCTGGGGCCTCATTAGGCCTTTGGGACCCCATCCCCAGGACGTATTTATTTTAAAGGGGAGGGGGGCCGCGTGAGCCCCCTCCCAGAGCCTCATTTGGCCCTGAGGACCCCATCCTCCAAAGCTGTATGCATATTAAAAGGAGAAAGGGGATGCAGCCCCATCCCTTAGCCTTGTTAGACCCAGGGGATTCCAGGTCTCAGGGCCATATGTATATATTAAAAGGGTAAGAGGGCCGTACGGTCCCCTCCCTGAGCCTATTATGGACCTGGCACTCCATCCCCCACCCATCCAGGGCAACCAACATGCACCCACTGTGGGGGGAACCCCAGAGCCCTGCAGCCACAGATGACTCCCCGTTTAAGGTGAGAGCCGTCATTGCTCCAGCCTTGAAAGAGCACCTAATTATGCTGCTCTCTCCGGGAAGGAGCAATATCTCCATCTCGCATCAGTGCAGACAAGAATGCAAGACTGTTCCCAGCCGATAGACGCATTTTAAACCTCCCGCCCGATGGGAGAGGACTTTGAGGGTCATTATGAGTTTGGCGGTCTTTTGTAAAGACCGCCACAGTGGCAGCCACCAAAAGACTGCCATGTTGGCAGAAATCCAACCACTGTATTGAGTCACACTGTGCACCCCGCCAAAAAACAGTCAAAAATCCGAACCCACCCAGGGCACTTGAGGGTGGAAAAGCAGCAGTCCCACCACCAGCACCGCCAGCCTGACAAAAATCTTCCCATCAGATTATTGTCCACAAATCACAACAGCGGCTCTACCATGGCTGAAAACCATTAGCAGAGCGAACCGCAGCAGTCTCATTACACAGAACACCACACCACATTGGATAGTTTGAATACCCCACACCTGGCACACATTCAAACACTCAACACACCTACACACTACAATATATAACACACTCCTGCACAACCCACAATCCTTTGCAAACAGAATGCCACTCAGAGCCACAGAGAGAAATAACTATCCCAGATTTAGCAAAAAAAACACTTTTGGCATTTCACGATGAATACATCCCACACCTGCACAAAATACACAACACACAAGTTACTATCACACACAATACACAACAACGGTCACCCACTCACATCATAGCACCTACACCTCACCACTAACATTTCATTCCATCTTTCTTCTTTTTACACTACCTCACCGTCTTTACCACCACTAACATATCCCCACAAAACACCCTTGTTTCACAGATGATGAGTTGAGGGTGATGGTGGCGAAATTGTCAGAGTAGAGACCCACCTTTTCGGAGCAAAAGTACAGAAAACATCAATACCCAGGAAAGCGGAGTTGTGGCAAAGAATATTCGACAGGCAGCCATCCATGCACAAGGGGTGACATCAGGAAGAGGTGGAATGACCTCAGGGGGAAGATGCATTCCATGGCATCTGGGCACCAGCTGGTGATACTCAAAACCGGCAGTGGACCCCCACCTCCTCACCCTACTTTCACATCTTGGGAGGAGAAGGTCTTGGACATCCTGCATCCTGAAGGCCTGACAGGAATACCAGGGAAAGTGTTTGTCGAGTAAGTCTCTCCAACATTCATGTCACCCAAATGTTTTGTCTTGCATGTTCCCTCACCACCTTTCCCCACCTCAATTACCAACCACCCACCACCCCTCTGTGCCAAATGTACAAATACCCATCTCTGGCATGCCACATGTCCATTAAACTCACCTGGGTCCACAGCCCTTGGGAATGGCATGTTAAGTCCTGGGGACTGATAGCACTACAGCTCGCAGAAGGCAATATTCTACCATAAGGGAAAACAGAACAGTGCACCAAAATTGAGATGCCCTGCATGTGAAACTAACAACCAAGGCAACCCATCATGAATGTTCCACTGTGAAACTGTTTATGGCAATGGCAGCAATGCAGTGGCCCACTCCCAATACCATTACAAACAAAACACAGCTACAGCTGAGTGCCCAGTCAAACTGCCCTTAGAAAGAAGATTCCAAAGATTGAAATTTACTCACCTGGGGTGGAAATCTAGATGCCAAAGTGGATGCATATGCAGTACAACCAGATAGAGGTCAGTGTCAATTGCATACTCCTATACTGTGTCCCTACTCTGACACTATTGTACATCGTTCAGCTTTTAGTGCCATGTATCATGCCATACACTCCACTAGGCAAAAAAGGTAATCACTCATGTCATTAGACAACATAAGAGGGTATCAGCGGTCATATAACTACCAACATAGTTTACCATCTTGAGCATAGTTTTGGTATTGAAATACCTGAGTTTCCTTTTGTTCTAACTGGGTGGTAAGGCAGTGGGTTCAGTTCACACAACATCACTATTACTCAAACGTAAACATAACTTGTTGTATCACTTACAGCAACTGTGTATTCCACTTCTCCCACAGGCAACCTTGTCACTGTCACCATGGAGAGGATACCAGAGACTGCCACAACCCCTCTGGGTGAATGCCACAGTGAGGACAGCACCCCTGGATGTTTGGACACTGACGACAAAGCTGACCCATCAGAAACACCTGGTCAGTCAACAACTGTCATCCTCACCCTGCCCACATTGACTCCTCCTAGCCGTGTTGCATCTACATCACAGGCAACCATTCATCCCCATACCTGTGTCTCAAGGACTGTTTCTTCCATTGTGTACCCCTCAGTACAGGTACCTGAGTCTCCTCTTGTCACCCCTGACAATGATGGACCTGCCACCACTGAGAGTGGGCACATTGTGCCAGGGCACAGGCACGTGGGAGTAAGGTGCTTGGAAGGAATGGTGTGGGCCAGAGGATGGGAGCTCAAAGGGACAATACTGACTACGAAACCATCCAAAATTCCCAAGGCATGATGAGTCAAGTACTCACCATGATGGGGGAAATCCAACAGCTGCAGAGGGACAACCACCAGGAAGCCATGCAGCAGTCGCAGGCACAAAATGCCACCCTGATGTCAATCGCTGGGGTACTGAGGGACATCAACATTACCCTGTGTAGGTCTGCCACACAACATGAGGCCTCTGCCACTAGTAATGAGCCATCAGCCCCTTCAACATCTGCGGCTGCTAGTGGAATGGAGGCACTGCCAGGAGGAGGACATGCATCAGACACCCCACCCTCTGTAGCAGAGGAACCCCCCGAAAACTGGACGTCAACCCAGACATTCAAGAGGAGCAGATGCCAAGACCAAACCCACTTCCAGGAAGTGAACCTCTCTTGATTGTTGCCCTTGTGTGCCACAGATACACCTATATAACTGTTCTGAAACCTAACTCCATTTTACAATGGTGCAAGGACACTGGACTTGTGTTTCCAAATGATGTAGCAGCTGCCCTCATGATTTTATCCACCATGACTGAACCATTCACTTTTTACTTTCTGTTATTTTAGTTTCAATTCACACATATTGTTTTGTACTCCCCAAGAAATACAACTTAAACACAAGTAATGTGTAAGTGTCATGTATCAACCATGTACAACTGTCATGTATGACACGTCTTGTCCCAGTATGTCTCTCTGTATTGTACAACCTTTGGCATGGACATCACATGTGTACTATATAACCAGGAGACTCATTACATTGGGATTGTAACATAGACATAACCCAAGTCAGCTGTAATGTACAGCTCCACACATTTATCAGTAGATTTGCAATCAGTAGATAGAGTAGTACTACTGGTGACTTCAGAATGTCAGCTTAGGTGTCATACACTAATACCCACAGGATACAGAAGTTAGGGACATGTCAGTCTTTCTACAAGCCGGAAGGCAAAAAGATTGGTTGTTTGTATCACCAGGTAAAGCCTTATCACATACCCACACCTTAGCTTCCTAATAACCCTACCCCATAATACAGACAAAGATCAGTACTGATGTTCCCAGTCCTGGAACCTTTCACTCACCATTGTCACTTACCAGGCTTGCCACTTACCTATGACAGAACTCTGAGACATGCACATTGGTCTACAAAGTATTAACACACTGACAGCTATGTACAAGGTAGGTCACATACAATAGAAACCATTATGATGGTAGAGGCTCTGGGTCAACATTTTCACATGTGTCAGACACATATGGACACACACATGGCATAATTGACAACATTCAGTACCACACTGGTATTCTTGTAGGTAAAACACACTTCCATCCCAGTGTCCTGACAGTCTGGCCATATACGTGACACACCACATACTCATGCTAATTAGTACCTGGTTTCATCCATGTCCACCTCTCATGTCTGCCTGCAAATCCCATCTGCCTCTGACACAGTCTGTGATTTGCCATTGAGGATGAGCCAAACAGCAACTCAGCAAATCTGTGATTGTCAAAGATAAGGGATAGGACATAATTGTAAACATACATTAATTCTGACAAGTCATTTGTACAAGTGTCACTTTTCCTGTACAGTAAAAATCATGTCACTGTATACCACACTGTTCAGTCCACAATACCAACTAATAATCTGCATGCATACCTGAGTCATTGGCATTAGAGCAACCTAAGACCTCTCAAATGATGGTAAATAGGAGGTGACATGGCAGGCATCAATTCTAGACTACAAAAAGGAATCGCACTGTTAAGAACACATCACATACCTTTAGTAAGTTGAAGTACTGATTGATGAGATCTGCCCTGATGTTTCCAGGTTCATCTTTGTCAGGCTCATCCTCACTTGGCAAATCTGCATTTCCACCCACAGGTTCTGCTGGCTCCCCCTCATCTGGTATGAATGGTATATGACATCTCAGGGCAAGGTTGTGGAGCATGCAGCAGGCAACAATAATTTGACATCCCTTATTGGGTGAGTAGAGGAGGGCTACTCCAGGTTTATCAAGGCTGTGAAATATTGCCTTCAGGAGCCCAAAAGTCAACTCCACTACATGCCTTGTCCTTCTGTGGGCCTAATTGAAGTGGACTTCCCCTGACATGGTTGGGTATCACACTGGTGTCAATAACCAAAGATGGTTTGGATAGCCAGAGTCACCTGTAAGGAATAGGAATAAAAACACAAACTATATCTTGGACATGCACACTTGTGATATCAGAAGAAAAACTTTGCAGACACACGCCATGTGACTTACAAACCAGCCAGGCCCTCTCCGTGTAGAGTCGTGTCATCAGCAGTGGGATATTGCTGTTCCGCATGATGAAGGAACCATGGACTGATCCAGGATACTGCACATACTTGTGAAATGTATTGTTTTGCCAAACACACCACTTGGACATTGATGGAATGGTAGTTTTTCCTGTTACTATATACCTGTTCATTAGCACTGAAGGGAACCAGGGCAACCTGGGTGCCATCTATGGCTTCAACCACGCGTGGATGTGTCCCAAAGCATAAAACTCTGCCTTCACATAGGCTAAATCCGCACATTGGGGAAACCTGATTTAGCTGTCCAGGTGTTTAAAAAATGCAGACAGTACAGCCTTCAAAACCAGACTAAACATGGGCTGAGACATCCCTGCAGTTAGGGCCACTGTATTCTGAAAGGATGCAGTGGCCAGGAAGTGTAGCACTGACATGACTTGAACGATGGGAGGTATGCTATTGGTATTGCAAATGGCAGACATCAGATCAGGCTCCAAGTGATGACAGAGATCTATGATTGTCTGCCTAATCAGGCATTATATTTGTATAATGTATCTATCCTCCATGGTGTGCAGGTCTACAAGTGGCTGGTACACTGGATCCAGGGTAACTATGTGTGACAGAAACAGATTGTAGGTGAATTTGACAAAGTACACATAATGAATATGTTCCTATAGAAATCACACATATCTCCATATAATGTCAGATGAAACATATGACATTTGATGTATAGCATATTGCTATTCATTCAATGTCAGTTCCCTTCGATGCAGATTCCCTAAACCCTCAGATTTACTTTACATGCGTATATGTGTGACTAGCAGTGTTTGATAGTCCAATCTAGTTTACATGTGAAACATCTTTGTTGCACCTATACTCCATACTCCATTGGCATCGCAAATAGGATGTTGAGAATATAATGTAATTTCCATTACCAGCTATACCTCTTTTACACAGCTTTTACTACTCACATGTATACTGAGACTACTAAACATGAAAGCAGCACTTAAAACGAGTCAGCACTACATAGTTACTAGTAAATGACGCACATCCCATTACTTTCCCATACATATAATTGCCTCAAAATGGCAGCTGCCTGACCTACTGTAGTGGACATGAGGAAGTGAGAACGTCATGGTGATAGGCGGTTACAACCACAGTGGACATTGCCATTGGGACACATTGCTGTCTTTGGCTGACTTGGGCCAATGGTGACGTCCACCGGCGGTGACGGTCATGTGCATGGCAGACGTGACCGCCATCTTCTGCAGAATCCCTCACTTGACTCCTGACACTGTTTCCAGCGAGACCTCCACTACCTGAACTGCTGTGTATTGCCTCTGGGAGCTATCATGCCACATGCTACAGGTGATAGGGCCCCAGTCTTCAGTCCAGAAGAACTGGACAAGCTTGTGGATGAGGTCCTGCCCCTGTATGAACAGCTATGTGGTGCACCACAGGAGCAGGTGAGTCCAATGGTATACCAATGTGTGAAAGGTGGAGTGTATGATGGTGTACATGAAATGTGCAGTAGTGAAGGATTGGGCAACCATGTGTGGGTCAATGGACATGTGTACATGTGCATAGGCAGACATACAGTATTTATACATGGTAGGTTGCGTGTAATTTAACTTCCTCTATACATAACATAGATTGCAGCATGTCCAACAATAATGGTGTGAGAAATGTTAATATAGACATACCATGTTATGGACAATCATGTGGCCTGGTCATATGTGTCTAGTCCATACATCGTAATAATC
The DNA here is from genome assembly GCF_031143425.1 of Pleurodeles waltl. Lineage (NCBI taxonomy): Eukaryota > Metazoa > Chordata > Amphibia > Caudata > Salamandridae > Pleurodeles > Pleurodeles waltl. The sequence continues at coordinate 43,757,589 of NC_090441.1, forward strand.
ATGCATGTTGTATGGGTGACTCCACTTCACACATGGGCTGTCTGCAGATGGAAAATTGGAAAGGAGTTTGAACTGAGAGGAAGGTAATGTCTGCTTTTTTTGTGACTGAAGGGTTCTGACCACTTGTGTTATGCATAACTTTCTCCATTTCTCTGTGTCATCCATGTAGGTCAATGCCCATAACAAAAAAGGGAATCTGACGTGCCATTGGGGTTCCACCCTGGGCGTCCACAGCCGGCGAAGCACCCACTGTAGAAAGCGGTGGGAGTACCTGAGATGCTGGGCCCGGAAGACAGCAGAGGCCCAGCTGGGGATGTCCTCCCAATGAGGGAGGGGTGCCCTTTGGACCTCCACCCCCCTAATGGCCCACATTTTGGCATTGGCCTACCCTGAGTTGGATGGACATTTGAGGGCAGCACAGCAGCCACCAGGGTGTAAGTACTGACTACACACATATACAGTCCTCTGCCAGTTCAGTGTATAATGTGTATTTCAGCTGTGATAATGTGGTAAGTGCTTAAGGCAAAGGATACCCTAGGAACACCTAGGTGTACAGTTTATAACATTGATAAACAGGTGTGGACATTCTATTGTGTATATGGACATAAAACTCACCTATGGTAACCATATTGTATTAAGGCATGTGGTGATGCACATGTAACTGTGTACCACTGTACTGCTCTATATGTATACTGCTGGGTCATCCTTCCCACCTACTAATCCATACTCCAGATATCCTGTTGGTAAGTTGTCCAGGACTTTGGTCTCTGTCCATTCCTTTTCCACTGGATCTAGCTCTATGTGCAACATAGGGCCAGACAGGTGAGAAACAGGCTAATTATTCATGATTTGTGAACTAGATGTAAAGTTCATGGGACGTTGCGATTTCAATCTGAAATTTCACATGCCATACTTGCTACACTTACTCAGAGGTGTGAAGAGGTATCCCCATTGTTAAATGTGGACTGCACACTGGCAAATGTGATGTTTAATCAGGGTGGACATCTTACAAGATGAAAAGCATGGTGGGCATTCTACATTCCTAGTGCAAGACATATCATTGACGTGAGTTCATGCTATGTGTACCATGTACGTGGTATTGTGGCGGTAAGTAGCTTGCCTGCTATTCCCTTAGCTAATGTATTGTCAGCATGCTACACAGGGCAGGACATCTCCTATATAAGTACAATATACACTGAGTTGTGATCCAAATTTGGCATACTAACGTTTGCTATTCTGATTCTGTTTTGAATGATTTTAGTATGGCTAAGCTCAATTTACACTGACTTCATTGTGTTGCAGGTGTTGTAGTTGAAATTCACGTTGATGGAATGCTATATGTTCTCAGTCATTTTGCTGGGCTCTATGTATGTCTCAATCATGGTTACTTAAGAAGTTGTTTATGTCAGTGTAACTTTACTCCAAAGATGTAAGGTTACGCATGTCTGAAGTGCTGATAGTGATGTCATTTTGATATTGTTAATTTGAGGTTGATATTCATCATGATTAGTAGAACTGTATGTGGCGTTCAGGTACATCACAGGTGTCCATTATATTGAAGGTGTTGGTATGCTTCCTGGGATTGTCTGCGGGTAAATCCTGTGTGCTAAGTAGGCCCCTATTGCTGTACATGACTTTGTTTTCTACGTGAGAATGACTAAGATGAGTAGGTCCACAAAGTATGTATAAACCGTTGCAAAAACACAATTGATACATGTGTTGTTGAAATGGATTTGAATTCTATTGTACTCCAAATTTGGACATGCCAAATTAAGTCGGTGCATCTGTGGTTTTTGCCATTGTGACTGTTATAGACACAGTTACATGTTATGAAAGTGATTGCTACGCAACATGCTGAGTTGTAATTGGAATATGATGAGGTAACTTTCATAGAATATGACATCTGGTAATGGACTAAGCTAATGTAAATTTGGAGTATGTATGAATTTGAAATCAAAGTTAACACTAATCCCCACTGATAGATTGTTGTTTCACAGTGATGCTCTATATAGGGACACCTTTTTGTATGTTGATAAATCATCTTGTGCAGGAATAGTTTGTGTTATAGCTGTACTGACAGGATGGTAATGTAGTGGTCAGATAGTTGGCTTATGTTATGTGTGACATTGTTGTCACATAGGGTTGAGGAAAGTATGTTGATGTGACATGATGTTGGCTCAAAATTGTTCCTACCTGGGGGGATTTTATACATAGGTGTGATGTTACTGTTGTGCATGGTGTAAAGTATGTGTACGTAAAGAATGTGACAACCCTACATCTTTTTCTGTTTTTCAGCAACAGCATCAGCAGGCGAAGAAGACAGGGCACAGCCGAGTGGGGAAGCTGCTGGCCACAGGGTCCGAAGTCATGATACTATTGACACTGAGGAACCTAGTGACCCGGAGGGCGAGGGGAGTGCCACGTGAGAGACAGGATCCAGTTCTTCCTCTTCGGTATCCTCCTCCAGTGGACCCTCCCTGGTGGTGGCAGACCCATCTGGGACCACACCAGAACCATCTAAGTTCTCCACCCCCCTTACTACCACCGCCCTCTCTGTAGCTCCCCATTCAGTCGGCCATGTCTGCTCACCCAACAGGGTGTGTGTCTCCTTTGCGCAGGCACCTCTGCCCCTGTCAGTCCTGCTGCCCTGAGTGAGGAGCTATTGACCTCCTGAGTTCCATCTCTGTGGGTCAGTCGACCATTGTGAATGCCATCCAGGGACTTGCAACTCAGATACCACAGAGTAATGCGTTCCTGTAGGGCATTCACAGTGCAATGGCTGGCCTACAGAGATCCTTTCAGGCTCTGGCCTCCACACTGATGGCAACCAGTCACCCTTTGTCTCCCATCCCCCCCCCATCTTCCTCTTCTCAATCCAAGACCCTCTTCCCTGACCCAGCCAAAACACACAGAGAGACAGGCATGCATCCACCTCAACATCCATGGGTAGCAAAGACAAACAAAAGCCCCACAAAACACACCACCGGCATGCACACAAGCCGCATTCAGATGCACAAACAGCAACAGTCAGATCCTGCCTTGACACCCCTATTCTCCCCAGCATCACTGACAGCACACCTGACACACCTACAAACACCACACCAACATTCACAGATCCAGCCACTACACCAGTCCTACCCTCAGACAGCACCACAGCATACCCTGAGACATACACCCCAAACACCACACCCGCAGACACCACAACCACTGACACACCTACATGCAGCACATCCACCATACCTGCACTCACCACCCCAACAGACACTCACCCACCCACCACGGCATCCCCAGCACCTCCTACCCCCCTCATCCCATGACACATAAACGCCCTCACTCACCCACCCAACAGACAACCACCACACACACACACACATACCTCACACAAATATGCACCAAAGACATCCACACTGACACCTCAGACAACCACTCCCTCTCCCTCCACACCCAAACCTTTTTGCTATGACTTTCCCCATGTGTCTAAAAAACCTTTCCTTTCTGAGTTTGCCCTTTTACCTATGCCTCTCCCAACCCATGATACCCCTAGATGTTCAGTGTCCCTCCCCAAGTCCGGCACTTCCAGCTCCAAGGCCTCCCCAGCCCCTCCTGGCTGTACCCATTCCCCCCTGCAAAGAGGTCTACACTTCCCCAAAAAAACCTACACCCCCCTAAACCTAAAGCAAAGCCAAACACCCTCCCTCTGAAGCCAGATCACAAGGGCCCCTCTCCAAAATTAAACCCAACCCCCCCAAATAATCCCTGAGATGCCTGCCTGCCCCTTGATGCACTTCCTTGTGGAGGTTACATGGCAGTCAGGAGTCAAGTTTTGGGGCACACATCTGTGTACTGTGTGCACAAAGACTGTTATATTTAGGACTGGCCTATGGCCTTTGAGTTGCACATTTCAGATGTGTTATAATATATTTGAACCAACCTGTTGTTGGTTTACTGGATTAGTTGTGTGTCTGTACTTGTGTGTGTGTGTGTGTGTGTGGTGCTTGTGCTACCTGTGTTGTTTAGCCAGTATGTAAGTTTGTGTGCAGTGCTTTTGTCTGACAGTGGTAGGGTGTGTTGCATGATGGTCATTTGTGTGTTTTACAAAAAAAATTCTGTTGGTATTGAGTGGTGTTTGTGCTGACATGTTTCTTGGTATGTTGTGTGGCTTTTTGTGGTTCGACTGTGTGCATGTTTTGTGCATGGTATGTTAGATATTATGGGCCAGATGTATTAAAATGTTTTGCACTCACAAACGAATCGGTAAATTCGGCCGTTTGCGAGTGCAAAACCGTGGTCTGCGATGCATGAAATGCATTCGCAGACCACAAATAAGAAATCGCTAAAATAGCGATTTCTTGCATTGTGACCTGGAAATTGCGAGTCGCAATTTGCAATTTGCAATTTCCAGGTTGCAAGGCTATTCTGGAAAAAATTGCAAATTGCGATTTTTCCAAAAATGGCATTTTGCACTTGCAAAATACCATGCTTTGCAACCAGGTGGTAACCTGGTGCAAAATTTTAAAATGGAGTTAAACTGCATTTTTAAATTAAACATGTAAAGCACACATGCCCTTTTGGCATGTGTGTACCTTACATGTTGAAAAAAATGTTTTTGGGGTGCAGGCAGCACCCTGGCCTTTTGCATTTCCAAAATAGCGATTTCTGGTTCAGAAATATTTGCAGCTATGGGCCAACAGGCCCATAGCTGCGAATGGGGCCTGTATCGCAATTTGCGATTCGGTAATAGCATTTGCGATTTTTAAGAAATTGCTATTACCGATTCGCAAATGTGATACATGGCCCATTGCGAGACGGTAATTGCGATTTCTTAAAAATCGGTATTACCATATCGCAATGGGCCGTGATGGTACATCTAGCCCTATGTTCTGTGTAAGTCAATGTGTTTGCTCCCATTTGGTGGGAGATTTGAAAATTCTTCGGCCAGTTGGAAAAAGGCACATATTTCCCTGCCCATGCCATTGCAGGTAGGGAAAACACTGTTTCCTGGGGTGGGCTCCTTGAGACACAACAAGTGACCCAGCCCCAGGAGATGGGGTTCACGGGGCAATTAATTGCTCAGGGATGGGGACCGCCTTGCCCACCTCCCTTTTAATGTATGCAACAGCCCTAGGGGATGAGGTCCCCAGGGATGCGTGTGGGGAATGGGGTTCCTGCGCCCTCATACAGCTCTGGTAAGGGGGTCTTCCCCCCCCTTAATAACTAGTTTGGGCCTGGGGGGATGAGGTCTCTGAGGTTGAAAAAGGTTCAGGGAGTGGTGATCTATATCCCCCTCCCATGAAATATACAACGAGGGCCCCATAGGGTGGGGTTCCCAGGCCCTAAATGGGCTGGCAAGTGGGGCCCTACTGATGCCCCCTCACCATATATTTTAAATAATGGTGGCCGCAATTGTGTTTTTTTTGTCACAATCCCATGGCATGCCTGTGGAATCATGGCAAAATGTGCAGAGTTTTAACAATTTTGACAGCAGGGAGGCTCTAGGTCCCAGAGTCCTATAATGGCTGACAGCAACGTTTTCCTCTTGTTGCTGGAAGCCAACCAGTGCTCATTGGCCCAAGGGAAAAAAAATCCCTGGACCAATTACAAGGCTACATTTTTAAATTGACACTCCTGCGAGGCTCTCACGATCCTCTTGATGACCCAACAGTCCAAATATACAAATATTTTTAAACCTTTATTTTTAAAAACCTACTGAATGGATTTACATCAAATCACAACATGCACAATCTGAGGACTGAGATCAGGCTTCCTGTCAAATTTGGTATAATTCTGTTGAGTAGTTTTTGCTATAGCCCTGCCTGGAGATGTCTACGAAAATGCATGTGGAAATGTCCTTTTTTGAACCCCTTTTTTTTGTGACCCCTTTTGAGGGACCACTCCGTAACCACCCAAAAAGGAGCTAAAGTGAATTTCCTGTTTTGTTTTGGAAGGTTTTGCGAAGATTCGTCACTGGGATATATATATATTTAGATATATGCATACACCTACCCATATATCATGCTCTATTGCAGAGTGGCGATAACCACTTTGAAGTAAAAGTTAGGATTCCCAAGTGTAAAGATAAAAGTCACGTTATAGTTAGGAATTGTAATAATATTTTACTTTATAATTTAAAAAAAACTTAGAAATTCCCTGGAAAAAACGGTTAAAAGGACATTATAGTCAAGTGAAAACTTTAGTTAAAACATACTTTTTTAAACAAACAAAACCACAGAAATTCACCATTTATAGTTAACTGAAACAACTGTAACTCATGCCCCAAAGTAATTATAACCCCTCCCCCCCCCCCCACACACAGTGTTGCTATCAATTATGTCACTTCAGGTGTATTTAGGGATGTTATTAATGGAGTCATTGAACATGTCATGAGTGATGGAATATGCAAGGGTAGGAGCAGTGCATGGTTACTGTCTTGTTTTATTTTATTTTTTAGGATTCCGGGACAAGTCCCCGAGTCCTAAGAAGGCGGGCTAGGTTCACCCCAGCCAAACACAATGTGTGTTACGAAATGTTTTAAATTTTGAGCCATAATTTCCCAAAAATTGCTGAATGGATTTACAACAAATTACAAAAAGCTTGCTTTCTGGACCAAGTTCTAGCTTTCTGCTAAATTTTGTTTAAAAATTAATTCAGCAGTTTTTGAGTATCGCTGTTGAGTTTTCCTTTGGAAAAATAAATGTGGAAAACGCGCTTTGGGACCCCCACTTTTATTTGGCCCCCACTTGACGGATCACCCCAAAACTTTCCAGGAAGGAGCTAAGGTGGATGACACTTTTTTGGAAAGTTTTGTGAAGATTCTTATACATATATATAGGATCAAAATGTAATCACTGAAAGTGAAGGCTTCCATTGGCTGAAGTATGCTGGTTCAGTGACTTCTACTTTATGCTGTTGTAGAATGAAGCGTTATTTGAGTGATATGATTGACAGTCTCTATTTACGCATGCATTTTTGTATGATATTGTTTGGAAAATGTGAGCCTGGTAAGACAGATAAAGCCGTATTTAGACCATACCAAAAAATGGAGTTTTACCATGCATTTAAAGCACAATATTTCCAAAAATCTTCTGAAATCTCACAGATCCTGAAGGGGCTCACATTGAATATTCCAGTATTTTAATTGAGTGCCAAGTCAATGAAACCTGATGCTTCTCAGGAGTTGACCCAGTTTTTCAAAATACCTTCTCAATACCCCTATAAAACAAAAATACACCCATTGTGCTAGGCCCAGCATTTTGTCATGGGTACCCAACATATGCCACGGGTGCCCCTTATGCCAAAAACTACATGTAGTATGCCAGTGCCAGAAGTTTGCCATGAATGCCGTGTGTATGCCATGGGGGACAGTTAGTTCAAAACTTATCTCTAGTATGTGAGGGCCAGCATTTTATCATGGGTACCCACTCTCATATGCATGGTTGTCTCTTAGGTCTTGAATCACCTTCAATGTGCCTGCACCAGCATTTCTGCAAAGTGCCCATTATGCCAAGCATTACCTGCAGCATGCCAGTGCCAGTATTTTGTGACATGTGCCTTCCATAGTAAGAATTGTGTGCAGCATACCAGAATCAGTATCTTGCCATGGATGCTTCAGTAAGCCAAATATGACCATCATTATGCTACAGCCAACAAGCATAATTATCATATCATGTAATTTCATATCATAACACATATTGTAATCATAAGTGTCATATTCTTAGTAATGCTCCCTTGCATTCACTCTTTCATACTCATTCTTACTCAGCCTAATTTGTTTACACTAAGTTGTACTCATTTATTCTCACTACTCTTGCACTCAGTCTTACTCTCATGCACTCATTCTTGCTCATTCCCTCCCACTCTCACTCATTCTTAATCTCTCCCATTCATATTGTCTCCTTTCTTCACATTCACTTGGACTCACTCGTACTCACTCTATTTCACTGTCACTCACTTTCAGTTATTCAGACGTTGACTCACTTATTCTTCGTCATTAAAATTCACTCCGTCACATTCACTCTCAGTCTCAATCACTCATATTTTGTCACTTATTCATAATCCCTTGCACTTGCATTTGCTCTCATTCATTTTCACTCACAGTTACACTACTGTCACTCACTCACTCTTTAACACTCGCTCACACTCATTCTTGTTCATTCCAGTTTTTTCATTCTCACTCACTTGCAGGAAGGCTTACTTCTACTCATTCAACATCACTTTCTCTGACTCACTCACTTACTGGGATGTAATCTCACTCATTCTCACCACCTGTCACTGACTCTCACCCACTCGCTTTCACTCAAACACACACATGCTAACACAGACATGCACACTCAAACGTACACTCTCTGCCACTCTCAGAAACACTCTTACCACAAAGACACGCACAACATTCATATAAAACTATTTTCTACTTACCTTAGCTGCTGGCAAAAGTCTTTCTCCAGCTATTAATAGACTATTATTCACTATTAGTGTAATAACAAAATGGACAGTAAACAAGGAGAGCAAACCCTCAAGGACCAAAATAGTGAGCTGTCTGTGTGATATTGGCACTATGAGATTAGGGGTCGCAAAAGCAATTCCAGGAGCCACTGTCAAATCAGTGCCAGCTGCACACCTGACGATCTCTAAATGACATCCATGTCTATTTCTCTATTCTGTTTTAACATCAAAGATCAACGCTTTGCCTTTAATTTTTGATGCATGAGGTTAGGGCAGTGGTTCCCAACCTGTGGTCCGGGGACCCCCGGGGGTCCTCGAAGCCTTCTCAGGGGGTCCGCGAGAACCTCGAAAATTAAAAGATATCATTAAATATTGACAAATTAGGTCCCTAGCTTCCAGTAATGACTCAGGCGGGGGTCCCCCGGATTCCCATGATGATTCAGTGGGGGTCCCTGAGTCCCATTAATGTTAAAGTGGGGGTCCACAGAAATCAAAAGGTTGGGAACCACTGGGTTAGGGCATTTGTGGCAGGCAGAAGCTACATTAAAGCTCAGTTCGCTTTGGGCTCAAGGATACAAGATCTTAGCCAGAGTGAGGTAGCTGGCTCAAGCCTAGCTTGCACGTTCATGGACTGACGTACTTTTACATGTGTTTAATGAATATGTGCAAGTCTATACATGTCCACATATGTTGTCAGACTCTGTTCTTCTAGTGGCCACGGGGCAGACGGAGCTACAGGGCCACCATCATGGTGACTGGGATCTTGTGTCCGGAGGTCCATGCACCATGACTCTGCAAGCATGTCCAAGAGCAGCCCCCCTCACTTGACACTCAGGGCAGTCAAAGGCATCTCAGGGAAGAGACATGGGGGACAGGGACTCTGAATTCAACAGTCAACCCACCAGCCCAGTATCTTATCTTAAGATACATAAAAGCACTTTAATGTCACAACAAATGAAATACTGCACACGTTAACCTGGGTTCTATGATCCCTTTAAAGGGCTTTAATCAAGTGCCATACTGTATATTGCCATGTCCCAGTTTCTATGGTGCCTTTGATATTAACAGTGCAAAGGCAGAAATAAAGCTTCATAGGTAACAGTTAGGCGCTGGTGCAAGTTTATAAAGCGACCATCATGTTAGGCAACTCATAGTTCAGATCTTTCAGATCTTGAGCCATGGAGTTCATGTTGGCAGTGTTAACTTACCTAATTGCAACCTTATCTTTATACGTTCAAGATGCAGTCTCTCAGTATTTTTCTCTCAAGCCCGGTGTTAACGTTTTGTGGTGTGCCTCATTTAGTGTGGCAGTGGATGGTTCACTTGTTGGGCTCACACCACCCTCATCTGTATCTGGGGTGGACAGTGGACTTGCTCGTCACTCAGTCCGCTCTGGCTAAGAGCTTGAGAAGCCCAGTTTATACTGTTCGGCTATGACAGTTGCAGCTTGTAGCTCCTCTGCTTCAGCATAGATAATCTCCACTCCGGGTAGCAGCTGCACAGGCCCCTCCAGTCAGACTGCTGTGTGCTAACAGCAAGGTTTTGTTTTTGCTTGTATTTCTTTGTGCATTTCAGCTCATGAATCATGCAGTGAAACAGGGTGACTACTTACATCATGAGTTAGAGCCAGCTTTGCCCCTGATATAAGTCAGCCTATGGGGTGCTCCATGCACTGGAACACAACTGGGCTTCTCTTCCATGACAGACTCTCCTGTCCTGTCTGAGGAGGTAGGCAGGCTTCTACCTGCTAGGCAAAGCCACAGTTTCTCCAGCAAGTTGCACAGATTTCAGGTGATGTCCCCTCACCTATGGTAGGCTGCCTGTCATGCAGACACCAGCGCTGATCTCACAGCAGCTCTTTGAATACTCCGCAGAGCCCTCCCTCCCTTCCTTGCTCAAGAAGCCGTTGGAGCTGGAACAAAGTGGAGCAGCTTGGAGATCCCACCTTAAAACCAATTTGCAGACTGTGTGTGTGGATCCAGTGTCTAAGGTCCTGGAACCTTGCTGAGGTGTTTCCCTTTCAAATATAACTTTATTGATGTAGTGCACACGCAGCAAAGTGATAGGTCTCACAACAGTTAGTGATGACACTAACTCACAGTAGGAGTATCCAAAAACATTGGCACAATAAAATATATGAAGGCTCTGCACTCCGATCAGTCTTCAGGCTTCCTAAAGTAGAAATCAGGGAAAAACAAAAATGGCTATCCCTGTCTCGATTTTTTCCTCACCTTTAACAATATAATCTGCTTACTCACCCTTTCCCCACTACCATTCACCAAATGACAGCACACAGGAAACTTAATCAGCAATCGCTTGCTAACAAGTCTTCTTAGAATTTCTAAGGGTATCCATGTTTCCATCTTCTCACACTTCAGTTTCTTTATTTGAGAGTTTTCTAGAGTGCGACCATGACACAAGGATATCAGAGCACTTTACAGTAAGTATAGTAGCATTTTCGCCCATATTTAACTGAAAATGAGGAGCGCGACACTGCACCAAAATTGGCAGCGCTGCACTCCAGCATTTTCACAACTCAGGGATGCGCCATATTTAATTGAATACGGCGCACCCCTGTGTTGTCCGCTGCGCTGATGCTAAATTGAGCTGCTTAGCGCCAATGCATGCATCCTTGTACCATTCTGCAAGGATGTCTGCATTGAAGGGTTTGTTTATTTATGTATGGGGAGGTGTCCCTTCCTGCACATAAACAATCACTAATGGCGATTTAGCACTTCTGTGTGTGCTGCAAAATGCAGCACAAACAGAAGTGCTAAAGCGTCATTTTGAAATGATTGCTTATGTGCAGGAAGGGACACCTTCCCGCACATAAACAATCATGTCTGGCATTTTGCTCTTTCTATGGGTGCTGTAGAATGTAGCACACATAGAAAAGCAAAAAACGAGGAGGAATAAAAGTATTCCTCCTCGTTGCACCTTGCTAACGCCACCCCTGCGGTGGCATTAGATTTTGGCACTGTCTCAGGGTTACGAAAACTCGTAATTCTGAGGCAGCGTGAAGCAACACCCATTGCACGCTTCTTCCACACAAAGGGCTGCGAGTGAAGCGGTTGTATTCACAAGGTGGCTGTAGGAAGTTGGCTCTGTATGTGCTATTTCAAAGTAAGGAATAGCATGCACAGAGTCCAAGGGTTCCCCTTAGAGGTAAAATAGTGGTAAAAATAGATAATACTAATGCTCTATTTTGTGGTAGTGTGGTCGAGCAGTAGGCTTATCCAAGGAGTAGTGTTAAGCATTTGTTGTACATACACAAGACAATAAATGAGGTACACACACTCAGAGACAAATCCAGCCAATAGGTTTTTATATAGAAAAATATCTTTTCTTAGTTTATTTTAAGAACCACAGGTTCAAATTCTACATGTAATATCTCATTCGAAAGGTATTGCAGGTAAGTACTTTAGGAACTTCAAATCATCAAAATTGCATGTATACTTTTCAAGTTATTGACAAATAGCTGTTTTAAAAGTGGACACTTAGTGCAATTTTCACAGTTCCTGGGGGAGGTAAGTTTTTGTTAGTTTTACCAGGTAAGTAGGACACTTACAGGGTTCAGTTCTTGGTCCAAGGTAGCCCACCGTTGGGGGTTCAGAGCAACCCCAAAGTCACCACACCAGCAGCTCAGGGCCGGTCAGGTGCAGAGTTCAAAGTGGTGCCCAAAACACATAGGCTAGAATGGAGAGAAGGGGGTGCCCCGGTTCCGGTCTGCTTGTAGGTAAGTACCCGCGTCTTCGGAGGGCAGACCAGGGGGGTTTTGTAGGGCACCGGGGGGGACACAAGTCCACACAGAAATTTCACCCTCAGCAGCGCGGGGGCGGCCGGGTGCAGTGTAGAAACAAGCGTCGGGTTTTCAATGTTAGTCTATGAGAGATCTCGGGATCTCTTCAGCGCTGCAGGCAGGCAAGGGGGGGATTCCTCGGGGAAACCTCCACTTGGGCGAGGGAGAGGGACTCCTGGGGGTCACTCCTCCAGTGAAAGTCCGGTCCTTCAGGTCCTGGGGGCTGCGGGTGCAGGGTCTCTCCCAGGCGTCGGGACTTTAGGTTCAAAGAGTCGCGGTCAGGGGAAGCCTCGGGATTCCCTCTGCAGGCGGCGCTGTGGGGGCTCAGGGGGGACAGGTTTTGGTACTCACAGTATCAGAGTAGTCCTGGGGTCCCTCCTGAGGTGTTGGATCGCCACCAGCCGAGTCGGGGTCGCCGGGTGCAGTGTTGCAAGTCTCACGCTTCTTGCGGGGAGCTTGCAGGGTTCTTTAAAGCTGCTGGAAACAAAGTTGCAGCTTTTCTTGGAGCAGGTCCGCTGTCCTCGGGAGTTTCTTGTCTTTTCGAAGCAGGGGCAGTCCTCAGAGGATGTCGAGGTCGCTGGTCCCTTTGGAAAGCGTCGCTGGAGCAGGATCTTTGGAAGGCAGGAGACAGGCCGGTGAGTTTCTGGAGCCAAGGCAGTTGTCGTCTTCTGGTCTTCCGCTGCAGGGGTTTTCAGCTGGGCAGTCCTTCTTCTTGTTGCAGGAATCTAATTTTCTAGGGTTCAGGGTAGCCCTTAAATACTAAATTTAAGGGCGTGTTTAGGTCTGGGGGGTTAGTAGCCAATGGCTACTAGCCCTGAGGGTGGGTACACCCTCTTTGTGCCTCCTCCCAAGGGGAGGGGGTCACATTCCTAACCCTATTGGGGGAATCCTCCATCTGCAAGATGGAGGATTTCTAAAAGTTAGAGTCACCTCAGCTCAGGACACCTTAGGGGCTGTCCTGACTGGTCAGTGACTCCTCCTTGTTATTCTCATTATCTTCTCCGGCCTTGCCGCCAAAAGTGGGGCCTGGCCGGAGGGGGCGGGCAACTCCACTAGCTGGAGTGTCCTGCTGGGTTGGCACAAAGGAGGTGAGCCTTTGAGGCTCACCGCCAGGTGTGACAATTCCTGCCTGGGAGAGGTGTTAGCATCTCCACCCAGTGCAGGCTTTGTTACTGGCCTCAGAGTGACAAAGGCACTCTCCCCATGGGGCCAGCAACATGTCTCGGTTTGTGGCAGGCTGCTAAAACTAGTCAGCCTACACAGATAGTCGGTTAAGTTTCAGGGGGCACCTCTAAGGTGCCCTCTGTGGTGTATTTTACAATAAAATGTACACTGGCATCAGTGTGCATTTATTGTGCTGAGAAGTTTGATACCAAACTTCCCAGTTTTCAGTGTAGCCATTATGGTGCTGTGGAGTTCGTGTTTGACAGACTCCCAGACCATATACTCTTATGGCTACCCTGCACTTACAATGTCTAAGGTTTTATTTAGACACTGTAGGGGTACCATGCTCATGCACTGGTACCCTCACCTATGGTATAGTGCACCCTGCCTTAGGGCTGTAAGGCCTGCTAGAGGGGTGTCTTACCTATACTGCATAGGCAGTGAGAGGCTGGCATGGCACCCTGAGGGGAGTGCCATGTCGACTTACTCGTTTTGCCCTCACTAGCACACACAAGCTGGTAAGCAGTGTGTCTGTGCTGAGTGAGAGGTCTCCAGGGTGGCATAAGACATGCTGCAGCCCCTAGAGACCTTCCTTGGCATCAGGGCCCTTGGTACTAGAAGTACCAGTTACAAGGGACTTATCTGGATGCCAGGGTCTGCCAATTGTGGATACAAAAGTACAGGTTAGGGAAAGAACACTGGTGCTGGGGCCTGGTTAGCAGGCCTCAGCACACTTTCAATTGTAAACATAGCATCAGCAAAGGCAAAAAGTCAGGGGGCAACCATGCCAAGGAGGCATTTCCTTACACAACCCCCCCCCAAACGAAAGAGGATGAGACTAACCTTTCCCAAGAGAGTCTTCATTTTCTAAGTGGAAGAACCTGGAAAGGCCATCTGCATTGGCATGGGCAGTCCCAGGTCTGTGTTCCACTATAAAGTCCATTCCCTGTAGGGAGATGGACCACCTCAACAGTTTAGGATTTTCACCTTTCATTTGCATCAGCCATTTGAGAGGTCTGTGGTCAGTTTGAACTAGGAAGTGAGTCCCAAAGAGGTATGGTCTCAGCTTCTTCAGGGACCAAACCACAGCAAAGGCCTCCCTCTCAATGGCACTCCAACGCTGCTCCCTGGGGAGTAACCTCCTGCTAATGAAAGCAACAGGCTGGTCAAGGCCATCATCATTTGTTTGGGACAAAACTGCCCCTATCCCATGTTCAGAGGCATCAGTCTGCACAATGAACTGCTTAGAATAATCTGGAGCTTTTAGAACTGGTGCTGAGCACATTGCCTGTTTCAGGGTGTCAAAGGCCTGTTGGCATTCCACAGTCCAGTTTACTTTCTTGGGCATTTTCTTGGAGGTGAGTTCAGTGAGGGCTGTCACAATGGATCCATATCCCTTCACAAACCTCCTGTAATACCCAGTCAAGCCAAGGAATGCCCTGACTTGAGTCTGGGTTTTTGGAGCTACCCAGTCCAGAATAGTCTGGATCTTGGGTTGGAGTGGCTGAACTTGGCCTCCACCTACAAGGTGTCCCAAGTAAACCACAGTTCCCTGCCCTATCTGGCATTTGGATGCCTTGATAGAGAGGCCTGCAGATTGCAGAGCCTTCAAAACCTTCCTCAGGTGGACCAGGTGATCCTGCCAGGTGGAGCTAAAGACAGCAATATCATCAAGATAAGCTGTGCTAAAGGACTCCAAGCCAGCAAGGACTTGATTCACCAACCTTTGGAAGGTGGCAGGGGCATTCTTTAAACCAAAGGGCATAACAGTAAACTGATAATGCCCATCAGGTGTGGAGAATGCTGTCTTTTCTTTTGCTCCAGGTGCCATTTTTATTTGCCAGTACCCTGCTGTCAAGTCAAAGGTACTTAGAAATTTGGCAGCACCTAATTTATCAATGAGCTCATCAGCTCTTGGAATTGGATGGGCATCTGTCTTGGTGACAGAATTGAGCCCTCTGTAGTCCACACAAAACCTCATCTCTTTCTTTCCATCTTTGGTGTGAGGTTTGGGGACTAAGACCACTGGGCTAGCCCAGGGGCTGTCAGAGCGCTCAATTACTCCCAATTCCAGCATCTTGTGGACTTCCACCTTGATGCTTTCCTTAACATGGTCAGACTGTCTAAAGATCTTGTTCTTGACAGGCATGCTGTCTCCTGTGTCCACATCATGGGTACACAGGTGTGTCTGACCAGGGGTTAAGGAGAAGAGTTCAGGAAACTGTTGTAGGACTCTCCTACAATCAGCTTGCTGTTGGCCAGAGAGGGTGTCTGAGTAGATCACTCCATCTACTGTACCATCTTTTGGGTCTGATGACAGAAGATCAGGGAGAGGTTCACTCTCTGCCTCCTGATCCTCATCTGTTACCATCAACAGATTGACATCAGCCCTGTCGTGGAAGAGCTTAAGGCGGTTTACATGGATCACCCTCTTGGGGCTCCTGCTTGTGCCCAGGTCCACCAAGTAGGTGACCTGACTCTTCCTCTCTAGTACCGGGTAAGGGCCACTCCATTTGTCCTGGAGTGCCCTGGGAGCCACAGGCTCCAGAACCCAGACTTTCTGCCCTGGTTGGAACTCAACCAGTGCAGCCTTTTGGTCATACCAAAACTTCTGGAGCTGTTGGCTGGCCTCAAGGTTTTTGGTTGCCTTTTCCATGTACTCTGCCATTCTAGAGCGAAGGCCAAGTACATAGTCCACTATGTCCTGTTTAGGTTCATGGAGAGGTCTCTCCCAGCCTTCTTTAACAAGGGCAAGTGGTCCCCTTACAGGATGACCAAACAGAAGTTCAAAGGGTGAGAATCCTACTCCCTTCTGTGGCACCTCTCTGTAAGCGAAAAGCAGGCATGGCAAGAGGACATCCCATCTCCTTTTGAGTTTTTCTGGGAGCCCCATGATCATGCCCTTTAATGTCTTGTTGAATCTCTCAACTAAGCCATTAGTTTGTGGATGGTATGGTGTAGTGAATTTATAAGTCACCCCACACTCATTCCACATGTGCTTTAGGTATGCTGACATGAAGTTGGTACCTCTGTCAGACACCACCTCCTTAGGGAAACCCACTCTGGTAAAGATACCAATGAGGGCCTTGGCTACTGCAGGGGCAGTAGTTGACCTAAGGGGAATAGCTTCAGGATACCTGGTAGCATGATCCACTACTACCAGGATATACATATTTCCTGAGGCTGTGGGAGGTTCCAGTGGACCAACTATGTCCACACCCACTCTTTCAAAGGGCACCCCCACCACTGGAAGTGGAATGAGGGGGGCCTTTGGATGCCCACCTGTCTTACCACTGGCTTGACAGGTGGGGCAGGAGAGGCAAAACTCCTTAACCATGCTGGACATATTGGGCCAGTAGAAGTGGTTGACTAACCTCTCCCACGTCTTGGTTTGTCCCAAATGTCCAGCAAGGGGAATGTCATGGGCCAATGTTAGGATGAACTCTCTGAACAGCTGAGGCACTACCACTCTCCTAGTGGCACCAGGTTTGGGGTCTCTGGCCTCAGTGTACAGGAGCCCATCTTCCCAATAGACCCTATGTGTTCCATTTTTCTTGCCTTTGGACTCTTCAGCAGCTTGCTGCCTAAGGCCTTCAAGAGAGGGACAGGTTTCTTGTCCCTTACACAGCTCTTCCCTTGAGGGTCCCCCTGGGCCTAAGAGCTCAACCTGATAAGGTTCAAGCTCCAAAGGCTCAGTTCCCTCAGAGGGCAGAACTTCTTCCTGAGAAGAGAGGTTCCCTTTCTTTTGCTGTGTTGCCGTTGGTTTCCCAACTGACTTTCCTGTTCTCTTGGTAGGCTGGGCCATCTTTCCAGACTCCAGCTCTACTTTTTCACCCTGTGCCTTGCACTGTGCTCTTGTTTTCACACACACCAGTTCAGGGATACCCAGCATTGCTGCATGGGTTTTTAGCTCTACCTCAGCCCATGCTGAGGACTCCAGGTCATTTCCAAGCAGACAGTCCACTGGGATATTTGAGGAGACCACCACCTGTTTCAGGCCATTGACCCCTCCCCATTCTAAAGTAACCATTGCCATGGGATGTACTTTTCTCTGATTGTCAGCGTTGGTGACTGTGTAAGTTTTTCCAGTCAGGTATTGGCCAGGGGAAACCAGTTTCTCTGTCACCATGGTGACACTGGCACCTGTATCCCTCAGGCCCTCTATTCTAGTCCCATTAATTAAGAGTTGCTGTCTGTATTTTTGCATGTTAGGCGGCCAGACAGCTAGTGTGGCTAAATCCACCCCACCCTCAGAAACTAGAGTAGCTTCAGTGTGAACCCTGATTTGCTCTGGGCACACTGTTGATCCCACTTGGAGACTAGCCATACCAGTGTTACCTGGATGGGAGTTTGGAGTGGAACCTTTCTTGGGACAGGCCTTGTCTCCAGTTTGGTGTCCATGCTGTTTACAGCTATGACACCAGGCCTTTTTGGGATCAAAGTTTTTACCCTTGTACCCATTGTTTTGTGAAGAGGCTCTGGGCCCACCCTCCTGTGCAGGTTTTTGGGGGCCTGTAGAAGACTCTTTGTTATTTTTAGTTTTGGTTGTCTCATCACCCTTCCCCTGGGGAGTCTTTGTGACCCCTTTCTTTTGGTCACCCCCTGTTGAAGTCTTGGACACCCTTGTCTTGACCCAATGGTCCGCCTTCTTTCCCAATTCTTGGGGAGAAATTGGTCCTAGGTCTACCAGATGCTGATGCAGTTTATCATTGAAACAATTACTTAACAGGTGTTCTTTCACAAATAAATTGTACAGCCCATCATAATTACTTACACCACTGCCTTGAATCCAACCATCTAGTGTTTTCACTGAGTAGTCAACAAAGTCAACCCAGGTCTGGCTCGAGGATTTTTGAGCCCCCCTGAACCTAATCCTGTACTCCTCAGTGGAGAATCCAAAGCCCTCAATCAGGGTACCCTTCATGAGGTCATAAGATTCTGCATCTTGTCCAGAGAGTGTGAGGAGTCTATCCCTACACTTTCCTGTGAACATTTCCCAAAGGAGAGCACCCCAGTGAGATCTGTTCACTTTTCTGGTTACACAAGCCCTCTCAAAAGCTGTGAACCATTTGGTGATGTCATCACCATCTTCATATTTAGTTACAATCCCTTTAGGGATTTTCAACATGTCAGGAGAATCTCTGACCCTATTTATGTTGCTGCCACCATTGATGGGTCCTAGGCCCATCTCTTGTCTTTCCCTCTCTATGGCTAGGATCTGTCTTTCCAAAGCCAATCTTTTGGCCATCCTGGCTAACTGGATGTCCTCTTCACTGGGGCTATCCTCAGTGATTTCAGAGGTGTTGGTCTCTCCTGTGAGGGAACCAGCATCTCTGACTATTATTTTAGGAGTCAGGGTTTGAGGGACCCTGTTCTCCCTAGATAGGACTGGTAGGGGGGAATTGTCCTCCAAGTCACTATCCTCTTCCTCTGAGTTGCCACCCTCAGAGGGGTTGGCCTTTTCAAACTCTGCCAAAAGCTCCTGGAGCTGTATTTTGGTAGGTTTGGGGCCCATTGTTATTTTCTTTAGTTTACAGAGTGACCTTAGCTCTCTCATCTGTAGATGGAGGTAAGGTGTGGTGTCGAGTTCCACCACATTCACATCTGTGCTAGACATTATGCTTCTAAAAGTTGGAATACTTTTTAAGAAACTAAAACTGATTCTAGAATCTAATTCAAACTTTTAACAAACTTTTAAACTCTAAAAGAAATGCTAAACAGGGACTTAACACACAAGGCCCTAGCAGGACTTTTAAGAATTTAGAAAACTTTTCAAATTGCAAAAATCAATTTCTAATGACAATTTTGGAATTTGTCGTGTGATCAGGTATTGGCTGAGTAGTCCAGCAAATGCAAAGTCTTGTACCCCACCGCTGATCCACCAATGTAGGAAGTTGGCTCTGTATGTGCTATTTCAAAGTAAGGAATAGCATGCACAGAGTCCAAGGGTTCCCCTTAGAGGTAAAATAGTGGTAAAAATAGATAATACTAATGCTCTATTTTGTGGTAGTGTGGTCGAGCAGTAGGCTTATCCAAGGAGTAGTGTTAAGCATTTGTTGTACATACACAAGACAATAAATGAGGTACACACACTCAGAGACAAATCCAGCCAATAGGTTTTTATATAGAAAAATATCTTTTCTTAGTTTATTTTAAGAACCACAGGTTCAAATTCTACATGTAATATCTCATTCGAAAGGTATTGCAGGTAAGTACTTTAGGAACTTCAAATCATCAAAATTGCATGTATACTTTTCAAGTTATTGACAAATAGCTGTTTTAAAAGTGGACACTTAGTGCAATTTTCACAGTTCCTGGGGGAGGTAAGTTTTTGTTAGTTTTACCAGGTAAGTAGGACACTTACAGGGTTCAGTTCTTGGTCCAAGGTAGCCCACCGTTGGGGGTTCAGAGCAACCCCAAAGTCACCACACCAGCAGCTCAGGGCCGGTCAGGTGCAGAGTTCAAAGTGGTGCCCAAAACACATAGGCTAGAATGGAGAGAAGGGGGTGCCCCGGTTCCGGTCTGCTTGTAGGTAAGTACCCGCGTCTTCGGAGGGCAGACCAGGGGGGTTTTGTAGGGCACCGGGGGGGACACAAGTCCACACAGAAATTTCACCCTCAGCAGCGCGGGGGCGGCCGGGTGCAGTGTAGAAACAAGCGTCGGGTTTTCAATGTTAGTCTATGAGAGATCTCGGGATCTCTTCAGCGCTGCAGGCAGGCAAGGGGGGGATTCCTCGGGGAAACCTCCACTTGGGCGAGGGAGAGGGACTCCTGGGGGTCACTCCTCCAGTGAAAGTCCGGTCCTTCAGGTCCTGGGGGCTGCGGGTGCAGGGTCTCTCCCAGGCGTCGGGACTTTAGGTTCAAAGAGTCGCGGTCAGGGGAAGCCTCGGGATTCCCTCTGCAGGCGGCGCTGTGGGGGCTCAGGGGGGACAGGTTTTGGTACTCACAGTATCAGAGTAGTCCTGGGGTCCCTCCTGAGGTGTTGGATCGCCACCAGCCGAGTCGGGGTCGCCGGGTGCAGTGTTGCAAGTCTCACGCTTCTTGCGGGGAGCTTGCAGGGTTCTTTAAAGCTGCTGGAAACAAAGTTGCAGCTTTTCTTGGAGCAGGTCCGCTGTCCTCGGGAGTTTCTTGTCTTTTCGAAGCAGGGGCAGTCCTCAGAGGATGTCGAGGTCGCTGGTCCCTTTGGAAAGCGTCGCTGGAGCAGGATCTTTGGAAGGCAGGAGACAGGCCGGTGAGTTTCTGGAGCCAAGGCAGTTGTCGTCTTCTGGTCTTCCGCTGCAGGGGTTTTCAGCTGGGCAGTCCTTCTTCTTGTTGCAGGAATCTAATTTTCTAGGGTTCAGGGTAGCCCTTAAATACTAAATT
Organism: Pleurodeles waltl; assembly: GCF_031143425.1. NCBI lineage: Eukaryota > Metazoa > Chordata > Amphibia > Caudata > Salamandridae > Pleurodeles > Pleurodeles waltl. The sequence goes on from NC_090441.1 coordinate 43,778,352, forward strand.
TAAGGGCGTGTTTAGGTCTGGGGGGTTAGTAGCCAATGGCTACTAGCCCTGAGGGTGGGTACACCCTCTTTGTGCCTCCTCCCAAGGGGAGGGGGTCACATTCCTAACCCTATTGGGGGAATCCTCCATCTGCAAGATGGAGGATTTCTAAAAGTTAGAGTCACCTCAGCTCAGGACACCTTAGGGGCTGTCCTGACTGGTCAGTGACTCCTCCTTGTTATTCTCATTATCTTCTCCGGCCTTGCCGCCAAAAGTGGGGCCTGGCCGGAGGGGGCGGGCAACTCCACTAGCTGGAGTGTCCTGCTGGGTTGGCACAAAGGAGGTGAGCCTTTGAGGCTCACCGCCAGGTGTGACAATTCCTGCCTGGGAGAGGTGTTAGCATCTCCACCCAGTGCAGGCTTTGTTACTGGCCTCAGAGTGACAAAGGCACTCTCCCCATGGGGCCAGCAACATGTCTCGGTTTGTGGCAGGCTGCTAAAACTAGTCAGCCTACACAGATAGTCGGTTAAGTTTCAGGGGGCACCTCTAAGGTGCCCTCTGTGGTGTATTTTACAATAAAATGTACACTGGCATCAGTGTGCATTTATTGTGCTGAGAAGTTTGATACCAAACTTCCCAGTTTTCAGTGTAGCCATTATGGTGCTGTGGAGTTCGTGTTTGACAGACTCCCAGACCATATACTCTTATGGCTACCCTGCACTTACAATGTCTAAGGTTTTATTTAGACACTGTAGGGGTACCATGCTCATGCACTGGTACCCTCACCTATGGTATAGTGCACCCTGCCTTAGGGCTGTAAGGCCTGCTAGAGGGGTGTCTTACCTATACTGCATAGGCAGTGAGAGGCTGGCATGGCACCCTGAGGGGAGTGCCATGTCGACTTACTCGTTTTGCCCTCACTAGCACACACAAGCTGGTAAGCAGTGTGTCTGTGCTGAGTGAGAGGTCTCCAGGGTGGCATAAGACATGCTGCAGCCCCTAGAGACCTTCCTTGGCATCAGGGCCCTTGGTACTAGAAGTACCAGTTACAAGGGACTTATCTGGATGCCAGGGTCTGCCAATTGTGGATACAAAAGTACAGGTTAGGGAAAGAACACTGGTGCTGGGGCCTGGTTAGCAGGCCTCAGCACACTTTCAATTGTAAACATAGCATCAGCAAAGGCAAAAAGTCAGGGGGCAACCATGCCAAGGAGGCATTTCCTTACAGTGGCGTTAAGCCACAAAAAGTGGCTTAACGCCACCATGTAAATACAGCTCAGTCCTTAGCACCACCATAGCGTCACGAAAAGTGACGCTACGGTGGCACTAGGGGCTCATAAATATGCCCCTTGGTGATTACAGATTAAGAGAGATATATCTCCTTAATGTACTAACTGCTGGCTATACATGTTTTGAGCCAATTTATTGTTAGTGGTTAAATGTTCATGAAGGATGACCAGTCAGTCAGGGACTTTCAGACTCATGTGACATGTGACCTCAGAGGGATCGCTAGCACCCCCCTCCAGTGGGCAGGGATGGAAGGGGAATTGCTTCCTCTTCCACCCCCATCCCCTAACCCCCGTGGCATCTAATGATGTCAGCGCGTGATCTCTCAGCTTCCAGCGCCCTGCTTTAGCAATTCTCCTCCGATCACGTGGAGGGGGCGAGAGAGGCATCAAAGAAAAGGAAAAGGAAAGACGATGTGATCGGGCAGCAGAAATGCCCACTAGACACTAGGGATCTTATTTTTGTTGTTGTTTACAATAAAGGGGAGCAACCCCTTCGGCAAGGTTTGCTCCCCTGGGGGGCAAATTATTTCAAGGCCATTTCTGCCCCCGGGAGGGGGGCAGAAACCTCTAGGCACCAGGGATCATTTTCTTTTTGTTTCTTTTATTTTTTTAAATGTGGGCAAAATTAACTTTAGGCCATTTCTTTACCCCTTGGGGGCAGATCGGCCTATTGTTCTTAGGCCAAACTGCACTAGACACCAGGGATTTTATTTTTAGGTCAGTTTCAAGTGAGGGGAGCGACCCCTTAGCCAAGGGTCGCTCCCTTTGGGGGGAGGAATTTGTTTTAGGCCATTTCTGCCCCCGGAGGAGGGGGGGAGGCAGAAACCTCTAGGCACCAGGGGTCATTTTCTTTTTTGTTTTATTTTTTTAGACTTGGGAAGCGACCCCTTACTCAAGGGTGGCTCCCCTGGGGGGAAAAATCTTTTTAGGCCATTTCTGCCCCCCTTGGGGGCAGATCAGCCTATTTTTATTAGGCCAATCTGCCCCCAAGGGGGCCAGAAACCACTAGACACCAAGGATTTTTATTTTTTTGCGTCACTTTCACGCAAGGGAAGCGACCCCTTAGGCAAGAAAAAATAGAGGGGTTGTGGCTACCAACCAGTATGGGCATGGTTATGCCTCCACCCGAACTGAAGGATGTAACAGTCTTTCAGCTCTCCCCTGCACACTAAAACATGTTATCCCATGGAAAGCAAGAAGACATTTGAATATTTTTTGTTTTGGTTTTACATTTGGGCCATGAGAGCTTGTCTAACTGTCAAAATCGTCCAACTTGGAATGGTGAGGGCTGCACTTTGTGAACTTTGGGAAGCTGCCATATAGAAAAATCCACAAGACCTAGATCTGAAAATTAAACATCTGGGTGAGTCCATGGTGGTGTGCTTCACATGCACCCCACACCATTTTCTTACCCACAATGACATGCAAACCTCATATTTTACTGGAAATAACACATTTTTCCCACATTTTTGTGATAGAACCTTCCGGAATCTGCAGGAATCCACAAAATTCATACCACCCAGCATTGCCGCATCTATACCGGTAAAAATTCTGCCCCACTTGTCAGCCTAAAAATTATTTTTTCCAAACTGCCCTTTTGGACCTGCTTTGGTTCCTCTCAATTTTGACATGTTTTTGACTCTACCCTGTCACAGGCACTTGGCCCATCTACACAAGTGAGGTATCATTTGTACCGGGAGACTGAGGGGGACGTTGGGTGGTAGGAAATTTGTCCCGCTGTGGTGATCCCACACAGAAATGTGGGAAAATGTGATATTTTTTTTTAGCTAAATTTGAGGTTTGCTGAGGATTCTGGGTAAGAAAACACTGGGGGATCCACACAAGTCACACCTCCTGAAACTCCCTCGGGTGTCTGGTTTTCAGAAATGTTTGGGTTTGGTAGGTTTCCCTATATGGCTGCTGAGCCCAGTACCAAAAACGCAAGTGACCCCCCGCAAAAACAGGTAGTTTTGTAATTGATCATTTTGATGTGCCCAGATAGTGTTTTGGGGCATTTCCTTTTGCGCGCACTATGCCTATCCATGCAAGTGAGATACCATTTTCATCTGGACACTTGGGGGAATGCCGAGTGGAAGGAAATTTATGGCTCCTCTCAGATTCCAGAACTTTCTGTCACCGAAATGTAAGGGAAAAGTGGTTTTTGGGCCAAATTTTGAGGTTTGCAAAGGATTCTGGGAAGCAGAACCTGGTGAGAGCCCCACAAGTCACCCCATCTTGGACTCACCTAGGTGTCTAGTTTTAAAAAATGCACTGGTTTGGTAGGTTTCCTTAGGTGCCGGCTGAGCTATAGATCAAAATCCACAGCTAAGCATTTTCCAAAATACACGTCAGTTTTCAATGTAAAAATGTGATGTGTCCATGTTGCGTTTCCTATCGCGGGCATTAGGCCTACACACGCAAGTGAGGTACAATTTTTATCGGGAGACTTGCAGAAACACAGAATAGCATAACAAGTGTTATTGCCCCTTGTCTTTCTCTACATCTTGTCCTTCCAAATGTAAGACAGTGTGTACAAAAGACGTCTATTTGAGAAATGCCCGTTAATTCACATGCTAGTATGGGCACCCTGGAATTCAGAGATGTGCAAATAACCACTGCTTCTCAACACAACACCTTATCTTGTGCCCATTTTGGAAATTCAAAGGTTTCCTTGATACCTATTCTTTACTCTTTATATTTCACCAAATGAATTGCTGTATAACAGGTATACAAGGAAAACCCATTGAAGATGTAGCTCCTTTATTGGCTCTGGGAACCTAGGGTTCTTGATGAACCTACAAGCCCACTATATCCCCACAACCAGAAGAGTCCAGCAGACGTAACGGTATATTACTTTTGAAAATCTGGAAAAAGTTACAGAGTAAAACGTGGAGAAAAATTGCTTTTTTTCACTGCAATTTCAATATTTTTTATTTCAGCTGTTATTTTCTGTAGAAAAACCTTGTAGGATCTACACAAATGACCCCTTGGTGAATTCAGAATTTTGTCTACTTTTCAGAAATGTTTAGCTTTCCGGGATCCAGCACTGGTTTCAAACCCATTTCTGTCACTAACTGGAAGGAGGCTAAAAGCACAAAAAATTGTAAAAATGGGGTATGTCCCAGTAAAATGCCAAAATTGTGCTGAAAATGTGGTTTTCTGATTCAAGTCTGCCTGTTCATGAAAGCTGGGAAGATGGTGATTTTAGCACTGCAAACGCTTTGTTGATGCCATGTTCAGGGAAAAACCACAAGCCTACTTCTGCAGCCTTTTTTTCACCATTGTATTAAAAAACACAACATTTTTGCTGTATTTTGGCTAATTTCTTGGTCTCCTCCAACCCACAAACTCTGGTTACCTCTAGAACACCTAGAATGTGAGAAAGAAGGACGCAAATGTGGCATGGGTAGCTTATGTGGACAAAAAGTTATGAGGGCCTATGCGTGAACAGCCCCAAATAGCCAAAAAAAGGCCTGGCACCTGAGGGGGAAAAGGCCTGGCAGCGAAGGGGTTAAAGGACTGTTTAGAGCATATCTTTGGAGACAATGAGTTCCAAATCCTGAGTTCATTTCCATAAAGGGACCGTCTGTGTGACTTTTCTTTCTTGAGTTTGGGTGGAATTAGAAGTATTTGTTTATGAGCTTCTCAGCACACATTTCGTGCCTGCCCATGATAGCTTGTTGGATAAGTATTTTGGGTTGCCTAAGTGAAGGTCCTTATGTGTAATGCAAAATGTCTTAAGAATGCATCTTGCTTCAATTGGGAGCCATCTGTTTGCTAAGTGAGAGGGTAGTATAATCATAGCATCTTTCACCTGTCATGAGCCTAGCTGCCCCATTCGTTGTGGCCCTCAAAGGTGTTATGTGGGATTTTGGAGTGTCAGTAAGGCTTGCATTGCCATAGTTCAATCTTGATAGCACTAGCATTTGGACAACATTCTTGAAGTCCTCTATTGGGATTAAGGATTTGACTTTCTTTAGATGTTGTAGAAGGTACATTGTGCTTTTAGCTGAGACCTTTACATTTGGTTTTTTTTCTAACATGACTCCAAGTGATTTTGCACTGCTAATGAGTGTCCAGTTGCAGTTTAGTATAACATGGATTAGCTAATCTTTGCTTGAGGAGCGTTAAGAGGGGAGATTAAAAATGAGTTTTTGTCTTCTTGTGATGAGTTTCAGATGATTTCTCATGAGCCATTTTTCCAATTCCTTTAGTGTTTCATTCAGTTGTAGGACCTCACAGAGTGAGGAGACTTTTAAATATAGTTGTGTGTCATATGCCTATTGGTGGTAAACTTTGTTTGTGTGGCTAGTATATCTATCAGGGGTTTCATGTATAGGTTGAATAGGGTAAGTGATAGGATTGAGCCTTGTGGTACTTCTTGTGTTGATGGTTCAGGACCAGAGAGTGGATTGTTTAGTTTGATTAGATGGGACTGGTGTTGGAAGTGAACCATTTGGGAAGTATGACTTCTATACTCATATGTTGTTTTAGAGTGTTTAGGAGAATTTAATGGTCGACTGTGTCAAATGCTGCTCTGAGACCAAGGATAATTAGAAGGCTGAAGTTACCTGAGTCCAATGTCCTGCAGATGTCGGCTGAGATGATGAGGAGAGCTCTTCTGTGCTGAATCCTTGTCTGAAACCTGACTGGACGGTGTCTAGGATATCAAATTTATCAATGTGCTGTTTAAGTTAGATATGCACACATTTTTCCAGGGCATTTACATGGAAAGAAAATTGGTCACTGGTATTAAGTTGTTTAAGTCTTCCACATCTTTCCTCATTTTTAGTCTGGCATTGACCCTTGGTTTAGTGAGGCTTTTATTATTTTGGTCCACAGTGGTGCAGTTAGATAAAGGAGCTACTTGACTAGCACTAACTGTAACGGATTTACACAGTGTGTGTTGTGGGTTTCATATTGGTGACAACATTAATGATATCTTATTCCATGAGGTTGTTAAAGTTTTGCCATACTGTATTTTTCTCCAGGTGTTTGCGGTAGATGTCCATGGTGGTTTTGTTCGAGTTTGTTCTTTCAGTGTGTTTACTCTGTTTGCCCTTCTAGTTTGGGAGTTGTTGTTAGGATGGATATTCTGTGAGAATCCTAGCTTTGCAATTTTGTCTGAAAATAATTTTGCAGTCTTTGCATTTTTCTCTTGTGGCAATTGTATTTGGTTGGACAGCTGGTAATGTTTGTTCTTTTATGATGTTAAAGAGCTTTTTGGGGCTGTTTTTGGCTTTCTTTAATTGCGTTCTAAAGAAGGTGACTTTTTGAAGATGTGTTTTTCATATTCACTGCATTTGTGGCGTATGAGCGAGAGTTGTGAGGTTGATGTATCTTCTCTCTATCTACTTTCAGCCATTCTGGACCGTCTCCTTTCTTTGTTGAGATCTTTATTGAACCAGTCTTTTGTGTTTAAGTGGTGTAGCTTGTTCGAGTATGTTCATCATTGTCATGCTGTAGTGCATGGTTAGGTCATCTATAGAGTGTAGCCCTTCTGGTGGATCTATGTGAGTTTGATTTTGTCTTCTAATGCATTTAAGTCTATTAGTTTCTTGTTTGCTATCCTTTGTTTAGGTCTGTCGGACAGGTTTTTGTGTTTTGGGTTTATAGCTGTAGGATGGAAGAGGATGACTTGGTGGTTAGACCAATCAACTGGTATGATGAATTCCAGTGCCACAGCTTCTTCTTCAGGTATGACAGCATCAAGGATGGCTCCCTTTATGTGTGTCTTGTCCTTGCAGTGCTGCTTGAGTTCATTTCGTTTGAGGAATTATTTTAGGACTTTCATTATCAGGCTCTTGGTGTTGTTCCAATGAAGATTGACATCTCCAGGGTAAATGTTTTAGGTGTCAAGGAGTGATTGTTATGTTACGAGGTCTGTTAGTTGTTCAGAGAAGAGTTGTTGGTTCCCTGCTGGGTGATAAATGACATGAAATTCAGTTGTTTTGTAGTCTTTTCATGTGAGGTTGAATCCAAAATAGTTAAACGGCAAGTAGTTTTCAGTTTTGGAGGTGCTGATTTAGATGCCAGTCTTGTGTATGATCACTATCCAGCCTCAATATGTCCCTCTTGGTCTATGCAATTTATGGAGAAATCTGGAAGGATGGGTAGGAATACTAGTGGTGCAGTGAAGTAGTTGAGCTAAGTTTCCAATAGGAAGACAATGTCAATTTTGTGAGTTAGAATTGTTCTGCTATTTCTGTGGCATGTTTGATTGTGGATCTGCACTTATGCAGCATACATTTCATGTATGGTTTTGTGATCCTGTTTTAGTTCAGGAGGATTTGTATGGTGATGTAGTGATTTGGTGGTCTGCTGAACTGTCATGTCGGTTTATAGCTGTAGATACCCGTGATTACTGGAATCTTTATCAGTATGTTTGGATAATATTTTGTATGATGGGTGTAAGAAACTGGGTTAATAGTTGAGGTGGGTGAAACCCTGCTAAAGAAGCAACCACAATCCTTGCCAGGCTGAAGTCACAAGCAAACTTCAAATTAACCTTTTGTTAAACCTCTGGTAGTTTGACAGGCTTAACTCAGTGGTAATGTGTAACATACTTGTCTAGAACTTTAAACAGTAACAAAATAAAAACACAATACCAGAAAAACCCCACACAAATTTAGAAAAAAAGTAATAAATAAAAGAAGACACAAACGACAAAGATCCAGTCAGTAGAACAGGAGATATGCAATTTTAAAGTTTTCAGTGAAAATAGTGCCAAAAAGCAACAACTGTGGCAATCTGGTCACACTGGACAGGGACAGATTCACAAGTTGAGGCCGACTATGACAGAGCACAGGCAGGCTACAGTGACCCACCTAGGGCCGCTGAACATAGTACCTTAATCCTGGTTGTGAAGAGATGTGGAATTCTGTGTCAAAGATGCATCGGGCAGCAGAGGCGATGCAGGTCTTTAAATACCAAACTCAACCTGCCTACCTGCTCCCAATTGGAGGTTACAGCTTATGAAATGTAATAAGGTAACTCCAATGTTACCCAAGGGAGAGGTAGCCTTTGCAGTAGTGAAAAACGAGTTTAAGAGTTTTTCACTACCAGGACATTGAAAACTTAAAAGTACTTGTCTTTTTAAATACACTGCACCCCACTCTCTGCACTGTTCAGGACCATCACAAGATGCAACTTAAATGTATTATAGTATATAGTATAGTAGCACTTAATTTACAAGCCCTGGGCAAATGCGGTACCACTTTACTAGGGACTTACAATTAAATGAAAAAGGCCAATTGGGTGTAAGCTAATTCTACCATGTTTTAGGGAGAGGACACACGCACTTTATCACTGGTTAGCAGAGGTAAAGGGTGCAGAATCCTAAAAACAACAAAAGTAAAGTGAGCAAAATAGGAGGGTTGAAGGCGAAAAATTAAGGGAGAACCATACCAAGGATGCCAGGTCTAACAATTGGTATTATAGGATTCTAGGAGGGCGGTCATTTCTTTCTGCGAGAGCTTGTTTACTCTGTGTGGTCTATTTAAGAGGTGGTGTGCGGGTAGGTGGGCCTGGGATTGGAGTGGCAGTTGTCTTTCATGAATCTGCCAATGGTTTTGGGCTCATTAGCCTTGGTTGGTATTATGATTGGACTTGCGTGGGAGACCAATTCACTTTTAATGTTCTTTACTTCCTTTTTATGGTTATCCAATTTGTTTCTTTCCTGGTTAGATTTGTGTGTATATTCGGGGTGGGGTAGTCTTGGTGAGGGTGTGCTTGTGTCTGCTCATAGTTGTTGGCAGGTAGGGGACCCCAGTTGTCTCGATCTGTTTTTAAGGATTTCTGCTTAACTGCCTGAGTTGACTATTAGGTGTTTAGTGTCCTGTGCAAGCTGTGGTCCTTCGGGGTGTTGAGTCTAACCTGACTCATCATTTTTGTCTGACCTGTGCATATTTATGTGGTTATCTGTGGGACATTGGGTCAAGAGAATTCATTTTCCTATTGGTAGATTGTTTGAGAGAGTCGTCATGTAAGGTGTTCGGTGCAATTGTTATGTATGTTATGTTAGTGCAATTACTATGTTAGGAAAGGTTGTTTTTTGTAGTGGTCTATCTGGTGGCTTTAGAATTGTATGTGATATGTCATGCACGGTGTCAGGTTGTTCAGGGTGCAGTGAATGTAGTGTAAGTCATTATGTATGTTTTGTTTAATATTGTTGAGATTGCTAAATAAGGGAAGGTTGTTTTTAGAGGGGATGTACATGGTGGGTTTATGTGTCTTGGGGTCTTAAAGAGGGGGTGGTGGGGTGCTGTCACGTGGATCCAGTGTATTAAGTAAGATCTTGTCGGTCAAGGGTGTGTTTATGTGTGGCTGCTTTATAGGTCGAGGCGCTGCCATCCAAGGGTGTGTTCCGAGCGTTAGTTATGGTGTTGTGCTGGTTATGTGATGTTGGTGGGTTAGGGATAAGGCTTTGTTGATGACTGTGCAAGTTTTGGCTCCGTGTGTTTAGTGCAGTGGTGTTGGTTTTGGTACTGTGTTGGGTTGTGAACCCTCTGGTGTGTAGTGCGATACATTTTGTGATCTGTCATAACTTTTGTATAATTGTTGGGATTTTCTCGCATGTGGTGAAGGGGTGAATTCAGGATGTGGTAATGTATTGTGATGGCTTTGATCGTTGGTAATTGTGCAGGGTTTGAGTGAGGGTTGTTCAGGTTGTGCGTACCTGGTATGCAAGATGGATAGCATGCCACGTATTGCAGAGAATTGTTGGACAACGATTTGCAAGCTGTGCTGTTTTGCTTGAACCAGCATGTTGTCGTTTTTCTACATGGATATCACTGTAGCACGCCTGAAGTTCTTGGATGGGGCTACGGTTAATTTGAGTCAATGGACACGTTAGTGTCTGGTTGTCCTCTCTCCTGCTTCAGGAATGCAGTCAATACATGTCCAATATTGTGCCAGAATAATCCACAGACAATGCAAAGTGCATCCGCTTGTGCTGTCAATCATTCTTTCACCACACACAGAGCATGGTTGTCACACGTGCTGTACACATACCATGCATGCATGCACCCAACATGGATACAGTATGTGGCGCCAGGTTCTGGGTATTATATCTAAATAAACATTTAGATAAGTGGGGCCTGTAGACTACACTCCACCTGAAAAAGAAAAAAATATCTGGCCAGGACTATTAATCCATAAAAATCGGCACACTGCCATCACTGCTTTATTTCAACATCACAGGAAATGGGTAAAAGACTCATGTTAGTGGAGAGGGGACGCTTGATGGGTAACAGAACAGGTCCTGTGCTTTGGCTTTACCATGGACAGTCTTAGCCCTCAGTTTATGCACTAGATTAATGTGTTAGCTGCACCAGCATAAACTGAAGATACGTGATTCAAATGCAGTGAGGTCCCTCAGGTCAGAGGTATATGCCTGTTCAGGATGCATGGGACATACCCATCCCAAATACGTCCACATATTATCTAAATATTAATAAATTAGAAGAGCGGACCACGTTCAATGACCAATGCACTTCATCTTAGGAAAGAGAGCTTTGAGTATCTTCTTCATGCTTTCACGCGCTCTTCTCCTCAGGTCCACACCTCATTCCCACTTTTTAAGCAAACCTCCACTGCGTGAATAAACGTAAGCAAGTGAGAGCAGAAGAGATGAAATGGCGATGAAAACAGAATGGTGGAGTCTGGTGCTCTCTCTTCCGCACTGTCATTGTTTTCCTTACATACTTGAAGTGAGTCTACACACTGAGACATATAACCCCCTATGTCATTACTGGTAGTAGTAGTAGATCTAGTTCTTCACATCATTCTATAATTCTGGACCCAATCCCCTTCATCCATAACACCCAGTACCCTGAAGGCTTCATCTGCTTTTTCAAACTCCAAGTTGAGCATTGACTCTTCATTATTTGCTTTTGAATTTTTGATGTATGTTTCTGTGCTTTTTTGTTTCTCTGCGGGCCACCTGTGACCTGGGGCGATGTGTCTTCTGGGTGGCATAAGAATGTGGTTTATTCCACTCACTTTAGTTGAATTGGGACTGGTGGTGCTGCTGCTAGTCTGTGTGCCAGTCAACATTCTCACATTAGCGAGGACCTCTCTCCATCCTCATTTTGTAACCACTGGGAGTAGATGTTGGCATGCTCAATGCTACCTGCCCTATATTTGACACACAGCTACCATCTTCTTCCCTTGTGTTGTGTCTCCTATGTCCCTGTTATAGTTCGGCGTTGTGGTTCCTCTGGATAGTGTTGTGCGCACTTTTGATTATCTGCTTTTGGGACTCTCATTGAGAAGACTTTGGAGTAGGCATTTTGCCTTCCGTGACTTGTGCCTCAATTGTTACATCCCCTTTACCTTGTTGTGTATTGGCTGTATCTGTACTGCGGCCCTTTGCTTGGGTGGCATTGCTCTTGGTATCTGGGGAAGGTTCGAGATATGCAGGATTTTGCTTGGTTCTTGTGTTTGCATGGTTCTTGGGAGACACCTGCCAGAACGTTGGATGTGAGGATTGTCAGTTCAATTGCATTCTCATCTCTGGAGAATTGTGACTTCCTTTCCTGGACATTCTTTATGATTCATGTTCTGATATCTGTTATTCTTGGTGTGGCCCACTGCTTCTTTTATCCTTTCAACGTCAGGGGTTGGTTCACTGTTTGATTGAATATCACCTGTTGTCTGCTACTCTTGGGTGTGCTGTCTCAGTTTGCATTGAATTATGGTTTATGCTGAGTTCTGTTTTTTTATATGAATTATGTCCTGTGTTCATGCTTGCCACAATCACCTCTGTGATGTTGGCGGCATCTTTGGTGCTGCCAGTGGATCAGATGCTCAGTGGAACCATGCATCAACTGTAGGAATCTGGTTTGGCCCTTGGTCTTAAATATCCTACATGGAAATCAATGATTCACTTGCCTGCCTGACCTTCCTATCCCACACTCCACGGACCAGTGCAATCCATCAGCCTCTGCTGTGGTGGAAAAATACATAAGATCTAATAACATATCAACAACATGAAGCCTCCTTCTCCCATTACTCCCATCCCTCTGTGTAGCATCCATCAATGATCATCATTCTGGGGGGAAGCAGTGACCCGGATTTAAGATGGCAGCTTAGTAAGTGAGATCTGCTGACCCAGTGTCAACTGCTGCTTCCCTTGCCATCGCCAGCCAATAAAACATGACGTATCTAACTGGCAATGACATGGCCATCACCTGGAGTCCCGATTCCCGGCAGTTCGACCTGTTCTGAGTGGATCACACCTCTAGGGCCTGCACGGCCTGGTGGAGCCTACGGACACACTGTGCTGAACATTCAGGTTGGGCCTGTTGGGTTTGGAGCTGCTGTCGGGTGGCCGACCCGGTGACTGTGACTGGGGGCTTCCTCTCCCTGGAGGCACCTGGGAACTTCTCCTTGTGGCTCAAGGGGAGTACTGCCCATGGGCACACAACCCTCTCCCACTGCCTGGCTGTGCTGCTGCGGCCCAGGATCCTGCTGCGGCCCATGTGGGCCTGTACCTGGTGCTTGGCCTGCTCCTCTTTGTATCTGTCGCCTCCGGTTTTGGGGCTCCTGCTTCATCTTGTCTCCCTGGGACCGCTGTGGATGTGGCAGGATAAGTGGAACATTGCATCTCTCACTGCAAGTGTTGACCCACCTTTGCCCGTGCAACTGCATGTGCCTGAGCTCTGTCCCCTGTGACACCAGGTCAGTGCCTCTTCTCTTCACATCCCTGTTCTGTATATGGCACTGAATGGGCCCAGGGCTGGTGTGCTGTCCAGGGCACAATGTGCGAGGTGTTACAGGACTGAACATGCTGCGCTTGTGACTGGGTAGGGTTGATAAATATGGTGCACATTCCCTGTGGCCCTCCTCCAACCTTGTGGGGTGAATTGTAGGCTTGTACATCGTTTGGCCACTGCTCTGGTGCCCCTGGGACTCCATAGACTTCTTAGCCAGGAAAGGGGCCGACTCCAAGAAGCAGAGTGCACCCCAACTGCACAGTATACAGTGGTATCTGATCCAGGGAGCACACCACCATGTGTGAGGCAAATCATAGACAATCCAAGCTGCAGTTCAACAAAAAGCGGGGGAGGCATCAACAGCGCCCCTCAGGTCATCCCATCCAACAATGCTACTGAGGATATCGCAGAGCTTCTTTGTGTTATGTGAACAAGCCTCCGCTCCATCAGCAGTAAAATTGTTACCCTGAGCACTAGAATGGACTGCTTTCAGGACCATAGACTCATGAAAGATGAATCCAGGATATTGGACATGTAGAGAAATTTGCTGGATCATTCGGTTCATAGTGCATTCACCTTTGTCCCTGGTTAGAAAACCTCAAGACAAAGGGCCTCATTTTGAGTGTAATGGTCTACATGCCGCCACACTCACGGTGGCGGTCAGGACTGCCGCAACCGCTACATCACAACCCTGGCGGTCAGACTGCCAGGGAATTGCCAGCAATGCCAGGATCCATGATCCTGGATGCCTGGTGGAGATCGTCATCCGTGTTGCCCTACGGATTACGACCTTGTTCTCTGCCAGCCTTTTCATGGCAGTGTTACCGCCATGAAAAGGCTGGCAGAGAACAGGTGCAAGGGGAGAAGGGGGGGCCCTGCACTACGCATGCACTTGGCATAGGCAGTGCTGGGGCCCCCAGGGGCCCCAGGACTCCCCTTACCGCCAGCCTCTTCCTGGCGGTGCAAACCGCCAGAAACAGGCTGGCGGTAGGGGAGTCATAATCCCCAGGGCAGCGCTGCTTGTCACCGCCCAGGGCTAAAACGGCGGTAAACCGCCGGCCCCGGCGGTGCGACCGCGGCGCTACCGCCGCGGTCGTAATATGGGTCTCCGTACTGCCAGCCTGTTGGCGGTACGGACGCCACATTACCCCTGGCGGTCGGACCCCCATAGTTGTGTTGTCTGTCCAAACAAAGAGTGAATCCATCTTGAAAGAGGGTTGAAACGGTTTCAGAACCAATTGAACAGCTCTTAGTTCCGGTAGGTTGAGGTGATATGTCAGTTCTTTTGTGAACCACATTCCTTGAGTCTGAAAGTGATGCGTGTGTGCACCTCAACCAGATGGCACCTCCTGATGAAAAGTCATCCTGAGGAGGAGTTTCTTTGGTTGACACCACCATTCAAGAGATTACTTTGCACTGAGGGAAATGGTAATTTTGCCTTCTCAAGTTTTCGAATATTGACTCCACTGGTCTCCCTAACATTTCTGTAACAGTCTCATACGTAGTCAGAAAGATGCAAGGCGCCATGGAACCCACTGAAGAAGGCACTTGTCTCACCATCAGATGGGAGATTTCTTTAGAGATTGACATTTCAGACATAAGGATGATACTCTCTCTTCTGAAGGATACACTTTTATGATATTGAGAATCACTCCTAGATAATGAATACACTGCACCACGGATGATAATGATTTCTTGTGATTGAAATGCAGTCATAAGTGTTTGAGCGATAGTTATTTGGCAGTATTGACAAGCTTTTCGGTATGTTGATGCCTTGATGAGCCAGTCATCTAGATATTGATTGACACAGATTGTGTTTTTCCTGAGATGTGCTGCAATGACATTGATGCATTAAGCCCTTGGGGCTGATTTTGGGCCAAAAGGAATTACTTTGTACTGTGGTAGTGGTTGATTCCAACCATGAATCTCAGGAATTTGTGGTGCTTCCTGGCTATTGGTATATGGAATTCTGCATCTTGAAGGTCTACAGAGACTAGCAAATCCCCATGATGTATGTAAACGTAAATTTGGTGTAACACTAGAATCCTGAATTGTTCCTCTTTGGATCCATTTGTTTGCAACTTACATATCTAGATTGGGTCTGAATTCAATTTTTGGGCCTTTCTTTTTTTTACCAAAAAATAATGTATATATTCCCATTCTTTTCTGGGAAAAAGGTACAGCCTCCACAGTTTGCTTATGTAGGAGAACATTTACTTTTTGTTAAACCATTTCTAGATGTTGATTGGATGACTGTTTTGCTGGTATTATAACGGAACTCATAAGGTCAGTAAGAATGCTTCATTTTCTCCCACACCTTTCCAGACCAGCAGAGTTCACGGGCTCCCTTACAATTCTCATCTGCGACATCTCTTCATCTATGTGAATTCTGAGCAAAGTCATACCAGAGAAAGTTGGATCAATTATTCTCTGCTGAGATTCTCGTTTGAGAACTGTCAATCTTAGCCAAGAATGTATTTCTAATGCTATTCTCAGGAAGTAACTATGTGCTACTAATAAAGATGAGTCGGCAGATGCACTTGTCACCTGTTTAGACACCATCATGCCCTCATTCAGGATTTCAACAAAATCTTGTCTGTGGTTTCTTGGCAGATTGTCCATGAATTGCTGGAGGGAGTGCCAAAAGGATCATTCATATTTACCTTGTAGGGCATCAGCACTTACTAATATCATATTTGTAGCTGGTATTCCACATACTTTATGCCCCACACAGTCAAACTTCCAACTTTTGTTGTCCAATGGGGCTGCAGATGAACCACCACAGAATCAAAAGGTGGATCTAAATTTAGGATTAGAGAGTCTTGTCCTGGAGGTCTGTATGTTCTCTGTAGCCTCGATGGTGCATGTTTTGCTGATGTATGGGTAAGAAATAATTCCATTGCTGGTTTTAATAGGCTTGGAATTAGTGGCAGGAGTGACCTTTATGATGAACACTGGTGAAAAGTTTCAAAAATCACCAACATCCTTATTGTAGGAGCTTGTAACAGAATGTTCAGTTTAGTAGCTCTCTGGATGAGTGCTTCTTGAAATGTGTTAATGCCACTGACTGATGAAACTATTGCTGGAGAGTCAGTCAAAGGAGAGGAAAACCTCCTTGTGTTCTAAGATGTTGTTCTGGGCTAAGAATCCATCCTGGACCTGGACCTGTGTCTGCACCTAAATGAATGCCTTGAGGAAGAGGTTTGTCTAGATTGTCATATGTAACGTCTTGATCTTGATCTGCGATAAGATCTGGACCTCAGTGGTGGAGACTCATATATTAGTGGTGCTATAGGGGTCTTGTTGGAGAATGAGACTTCAGAGGAAACGTTAGAATGAGGAGGAGGGGCGGAGGCAAAGTTTGGCAGAAGTGGTGCTTGAGGAACTGGATGTTGCAATGATGAATATTTTGGAGAAGTATGGTCTACAGGAGAATCAAGAATGGCTACCGTTCAAGATGGTCTCGATGGCAAATATGGTTTTCTTGAGTATTCCGGATCCAAAGATGTTATATGTTTTTCTTGCCTTCATTTTTCTGACCCAATCAACAGACTTAGGGGTCAATTACGAGTTTGGTGGACGGGGAGACCCTGGTGAACTCCCCACCAGCCCCATTATGACTTTCCCGCTTTCCAGTGTGAATTACGAGGGTGCTGGGCAGGAGAACCCCTGCACTGCCCATGCCATGGGTATGAGCAGTGCAGGAGCCCCCCTGTGGCTCCCTGCACCTGTTCTCTACCAGCATTTCATGGTGGTGAAACCACCAATAATAGGCTAGCTAAGTACCAGGTTGTAATCAGCAGGATGGCGCTGAGTTCAGCACCGCCATGGCTGATTAAAACCTGCACTGCCGACAGCCCATCGGGAACATTGTTCCCGGCGGAGATGGCGGTCATTTGGGGGTTTAACCGCCAAACTCTTAATTTGGCAGTCGGACTGCCAAACCGCAGGCGGCCATGACCCTTACTACCAGTCTGGCGGTCTGTTGACTGCCAGACTCGTAATGAGGGCCATAGTGATGGAGAATGAGGCGCCTGGACAAAATATTGAGTTTTAGTTGCAGAAATGTAGAGAAAAAAATATTCTGATTCAGAAGTATTGTTGCAAATAATATTGTTTTATGAGGTAAGTAATACCATTTCAAGAATATCTGTTGTTAATATCATTTTCAACAATATAGTTGTGTTTTTTTAAATTACCTTCATGTGTTCATATTTGAATTTTAGGTTCTTATTGTTTGTTTAATTGTTAATAATATTTTTTTATTTAGTTTGAGATTGTAAGTGATTTACAATATTTCATTTAAATGCAAATAGTAATATATAGTGTTGTAGCAGGTTGATGGGTTTGTAGGAGTGTTGGGTGGGACGTTAGTTAAGTAATAATTACAATTTATTTTATTTTTCATTTTTTAATTGATTATTAATGATGTAAATTGTGCAATAATTATACTTATAGTTATATCTTATGTGCAAGTTGTTGGGTTTGCAAGGGTTTGAGTGGGAAGGTAATTCATTAATAATTAATTATTCTTTTTTATATTATTTAATTGATTATTAAGTATGTAAATTGTCTACTAATTAATTTTTGTTATATATTAGGTTGGGGTTGTTGGGTTTGTAGGAGTATAGTGTGAGAAGTTAAGTAATAAATCATTTTTTATGTGTTAATAATTATTTAATTGATAATAAGTAATGTAAATTGTGCAATAATTACAGTTTTCAAGTTACATATTGGGCCGGGTTGCTGGATTTGTAGAAGCATAGGGTGGGAAGTTATTAATGTATTAATTACCAATTAATTCATCAATACTTAGTAGATTAATGATTATGTTCATTGTGTTATTTTTATTTATTTTAGTAATATTTCAAGTGTGGGTTGCTAGGTTTGTGGGGGTATAGAGTGGGAAGATAATTTGGTAAAAATATTTTTTATTGATAAATATTACATTGTTTAATAACCATGTAAATTGTTTAATTGATTTTTATTGGTATCTGTTATTTATTTTTTGGTTAAATAATTTTTCTATAAACAGTTTTATATTTGTTGTACATTTGTAGGATTATTTAGATATCATTTGTGTTTAACCCCTTCCCCGCCACGGACGTAATGGTTACGTCCATGGCAGCGCCCGTGTGGCGCCATGGACGTAACCATTACGTCCTGAATGCTTCCCTCGGGAGAAGCGCTAGCGCTCCTCCCGAGGGCCGCCCCGCCACCCCCCTAGGTCAGGGATGACCGGGGAATCCCTTCCCCTTCCACCCCCGACCCCCCCACCCCCCCCTGTGACGTCAGCGCGCGAGCGTGCGCTAATTTGTCACAGGGGCCTCCCTAGTCGCGCTGGAAGCTCTGCTTCCAGCGCGATTGAAAAAGAAATGCAAAAGCATTTCTTTTTCAATCACTTGGGAGGCCCGGAGGGGCTTCAAAGGGAAGGAAAAGTATTTCCTTCCCTTTGAAGTCCCTCCGAGGGTTTCAAAAGCCGGATTGCTTGCAATCCGGCTTTTGAAACCCCACTAGACACCAGGGATTTTTTTTTTTTTCATTGAAATTGACCAAAGGGAGCGACCCCTTGGGCAAGGGTCGCTCCCAGGGGGGGCATTTTTTTTAAAAGGCCTTTTCTGCCCCCCCTGGGGGCAGATCGGCCTTACTAGGCCGATCTGCCCCCAGGGGGGGCAGAAACCTCTAGGCACCAGGGACCATTTTTTTTTTTTTGTTTTTTTTTTTTGTTTCATTTTTTTTTTATTGAGGTGGGGAGCGACCCCTTAGGCAAGGGTCGCTCCCCTTGAGGGAAAATTATATTTTGGCCATTTCTGCCCCCCTTGGGGGCAGATTGGCCTATTTTGATGAGGCCAATCTGCCCCCAAGGGGGGTAGAAACCACTAGACACCAGGGAGTTTTTTCTTTGCGTGAATTTCACGCAAAGGGAGCGACCCCTTAGGCAAGGGTCGCTCCCTGGGGGGGAGGGCAATTTATTTTAGGCCATTTCTGCCCCCCCCTGGGGGCAGATCGGCCTATTATTAGGCCGATCTGCCCCCAGGGGGGAAAGAAACCTCTAGGCGCCAGGGCAAATTTTTTTTTTGTGTTTTTTTTTTTTGTTCTTTCTTTTTTTTAGAGATGGGGAGCGACCCATCAGGCAAGGGTCGCTCCCCTGGGGGGCAAATTGTATTTAGACCATTTCTGCCCCCTGGGGGCAGATTGGCCGATTTTAGGTCAATCTGCCCCCAAGGGGGCAGAAACCACTAGGCACCGGGGATTTGTTTTTTGGCGCCAATGTCACGCAGGGGGAGCGACCCTGTAGGCAAGGGTCGCTCCCGGGGGGCGGGGGGGTGGGGGTTGGGGGGGCAAATTTATTTTAGGCCATTTCTGCCCCCCCGGGGGACAGATCGGCCTATTATTAGGCCGAACTGCCCCCGGGGGGGGGCAGAACACTCTAGGCGCCAGGGCAATTTTTTTTTTGTGTGTTTTTTTTTTGTTGTTTCTTTTTTTAGAGATGGGGAGCGACCCATCAGGCAAGGGTCGCTCCCCTGGGGGGGCAAATTGTATTTAGACCATTTCTGCCCCCCTGGGGGCAGATTGGCCAATTTTAGGTCAATCTGCCCCCAAGGGGGCAGAAACCACTAGGCACCGGGGATTTGTTTTTTGGCGCCAATGTCACG
Organism: Pleurodeles waltl; assembly: GCF_031143425.1. Taxonomy (NCBI): domain Eukaryota; kingdom Metazoa; phylum Chordata; class Amphibia; order Caudata; family Salamandridae; genus Pleurodeles; species Pleurodeles waltl. The sequence goes on from NC_090441.1 coordinate 43,797,993, forward strand.
CAGGGGGAGCGACCCCGTAGGCAAGGGTCGCTCCCGGGGGGGGGGTGGGGGTTGGGGGGGCAATTTTTTTTTAGGCCATTTCTGCCCCCCCGGGGGACAGATCGGCCTATTATTAGGCCGAACTGCCCCCGGGGGGGGGGGGCAGAACACTCTAGGCGCCAGGGCAATTTTTTTTTGTGTGTTTTTTTTTTTTGTTGTTTCTTTTTTTAGAGATGGGGAGCGACCCATCAGGCAAGGGTCGCTCCCCTGGGGGGGCAAATTGTATTTAGACCATTTCTGCCCCCCTGGGGGCAGATTGGCCAATTTTAGGTCAATCTGCCCCCAAGGGGGCAGAAACCACTAGGCACCGGGGATTTGTTTTTTGGCGCCAATGTCACGCAGGGGGAGCGACCCCGTAGGCAAGGGTCGCTCCCGGGGGGGGGGGGGGGGGGTTGGGGGGGCAAATTTATGTTAGGCCATTTCTGCCCCCCGGGGGACAGATCGGCCTATCATTAGGCCGAACTGCCCCCCGGGGGGGGGCAGAACACTCTAGGCGCCAGGGCAATTTTTTTTTTGTGTTTTTTTTTTTTTGTTGTTTCTTTTTTTAGAGATGGGGAGCGACCCATCAGGCAAGGGTCGCTCCCCTGGGGGGGCAAATTGTATTTAGACCATTTCTGCCCCCCTGGGGGCAGATTGGCCAATTTTAGGTCAATCTGCCCCCAAGGGGGCAGAAACCACTAGGCACCGGGGATTTGTTTTTTGGCGCCAATGTCACGCAGGGGGAGCGACCCCGTAGGCAAGGGTCGCTCCCGGGGGGGGGGGGGTTGGGGGGGCAAATTTATTTTAGGCCATTTCTGCCCCCCCGGGGGACAGATCGGCCTATTATTAGGCCGAACTGCCCCCCGGGGGGGGCAGAACACTCTAGGCGCCAGGGCAAATTTTTTTTTGTGTTTTTTTTTTTTGTTGTTTCTTTTTTTAGAGATGGGGAGCGACCCATCAGGCAAGGGTCGCTCCCCTGGGGGGGCAAATTGTATTTAGACCATTTCTGCCCCCCTGGGGGCAGATTGGCCAATTTTAGGTCAATGTGCCCCCAAGGGGGCAGAAACCACTAGGCACCGGGGATTTGTTTTTTGGCGCCAATGTCACGCAGGGGGAGCGACCCCGTAGGCAAGGGTCGCTCCGGGGGGGGGTGGGTGTTGGGGGGGCAAATTTATTTTAGGCCATTTCTGCCCCCCCGGGGGGCAGATCGGCCTATTATTAGGCCGATCTGCCCCCGGGGTGGGGGGGCAGAAACCTCTAGGCGCCAGGGGAATTTTTTTTTTTTTCTTTTTTTTTTTCTTTGTTTTTTTTTTTTAGAGATGGGGAGCGACCCATCAGGCAAAAGTCGCTCCCCTGGGGGCCAAATTGTATTTAGGCCATTTCTGCCCCCCTTGGGGGCAGATTGGCTGAGTTTAGGTCAACCTGCCCCCAAGGGGGCAGAAACCACTAGTCACCGGGGATTTGTTTTTTGGTGCCAATGTCACGCAGGGGGAGCGACCCCGTAGGCAAGGGTCGCTCCCTGCGGGGGAGGGTGGGGGTTGGGGGGGCAAATTTATTTTAGGGCATTTCTGCCCCCCCCCCCCCCTGGGGCCGGCTGAGCTACAGGCCAAACACCACAGGTAGGCACCTTGCAAAAAACACCTCTGTTTTCTGTGAAAAAATATGTTGTGTCCACGTTGTGTTTTGGGCCATTTCCTTTTGTGGGCGCTAGGCCTACCCACAGAAGTGATGTACCATTTTTATCGAGAGACTTAGGGGAACGCTGGGTGGAAGGAAATTTGTGGCTCCTCTCAGATTCCAGAACTTTCTGTCACCGAAATGAGAGGAAAAAGTGTTTTTTGGGCCAAATTTTGATGTTTGCAAAGGATTCTGGGTAACATAACCTGGTCAGAGCCCCGCAAGTCACCCCATCTTGGATTCCCCTGGGTTTCTAGTTTTCAAAAATGCACTGGTTTGCTAGGTTTCCTCAGGTGTCGGCTGAGCTACAGGCCAAAATCCACAGGTAGGCACTGCTTTTTATAAAAAAATGTGATGTGTCCACGTTGTGTTTTGGGCCCTTTCCTTTCGTGGGCGCTAGTCCTACCCACACAAGTGATGTATCATTTTTATCGGGAGACTTGGGGGAACGCTGGGTAGAAGGAAATTTGTGGCTCCTCTCAGATTCCAGAACTTTCTGCCACAGAAATGTGAGTAACATGTGTAGTTTTAGCCAAATTTTGAGGTTTGCAAAGGATTCTGGGTAACAGAACCTGGTCCGAGCCCCGCAAGTCACCCCTCCTTGGATTCCCCTAGGTCTCTAGTTTTCAGAAATGCACCGGTTTGGTAGGTTTCCCTAGGTGCCCGCTGAGCTAGAGGCCAAAATCTACAGGTAGGCACTTCGCAAAAAACACCTCTGTTTTTTTCCAAAATTTAGGATGTGTCCACGTTGCGCTTTGGGGTGTTTCCTGTCGCCGGCGCTAGGCCTACCCACGCAAGTGAGGTATCATTTTTATAGGGAGACTTGGGGGAACGCTGGGTGGAAGGAAATTTGTAGCTCCTCTCAGATTCCAGAACTTTCTGCCACAGAAATGTGAGTAACATGTGTATTTTTAGCCAAATTTTGAGGTTTGCAAAGGATTCTGGGTAACAGAACCTGGTCCGAGCCCCGCAAGTCACCCCTCCTTGGATTCCCCTAGGTCTCTAGTTTTCAGAAATGCACAGGTTTGGTAGGTTTCCCTAGGTGCCGGCTGAGCTAGAGGCCAAAATCTACAGGTAGGCACTTCGCAAAAAACACCTCTGTTTTTTTACAAAATTTAGGATGTGTCCACGTTGCGCTTTGGGGTGTTTCCTGTCGCCGGCGCTAGGCCTACCCACGCAAGTGAGGTATCATTTTTATCGGGAGACTTGGGGGAACGCTGGGTGGAAGGAAATTTGTAGCTCCTCTCAGATTCCAGAACTTTCTGCCACAGAAATGTGAGGGACATGTGTTTTTTTAGCCACATTTTGAGGTTTGCAAAGGATTCTGGGTAACAGAACCTGGTCCGAGCCCCGCAAGTCACCCCTCCTTGGATTCCCCCAGGTCTCTAGTTTTCAGAAATGCACAGGTTTGGTAGGTTTCCCTAGGTGCCGGCTGAGCTAGAGGCCAAAATCTACAGGTAGGCACTTCGCAAAAAACACCTCTGTTTTTTTCCAAAATGTAGGATGTGTCCACGTTGCGCTTTGGGGTGTTTCCTGTCGCCGGCGCTAGGCCTACCCATGCAAGTGAGGTATCATTTTTATCGGGAGACTTGGGGGAACGCTGGGTGGAAGGAAATTTGTAGCTCCTCTCAGATTCCAGAACTTTCTGCCACAGAAATGTGAGGGACATGTGTTTTTTTAGCCAAATTTTGAGGTTTGCAAAGGATTCTGGGTAACAGAACCTGGTCCGAGCCCCGCAAGTCACCCCTCCTTGGATTCCCCTAGGTCTCTAGTTTTCAGAAATGCACAGGTTTGGTAGGTTTCCCTAGGTGGTGGTTGAGCTAGAGGCCAAAATCTACAGGTAGTCACTTTGCTAAAAACAGCTCTGTTTTCTGTGATATGTCCACGTTGTGTTTTGGGGCATATCCTGTCGCGGGCGCTAGGCCTACCCACACAAGTGAGGTATCATTTTTATCGGGAGACGTGGGGGAACGCTGGGTGGAAGGAAATTTGTGGCTCCTCTCAGATTCCAGAACTTTCTGCCACAGAAATGTGAGGAACATGTGTTTTTTTAGCCAAATTTTGAGGTTTGCAAAGGATTCTGGGTAACAGAACCTGGTCCGAGCCACACAAGTCACCCCTCCTTGGATTCCCCTAGGTCTCTAGTTTTCAGAAATGCATAGGTTTGGTAGGTTTCCCTAGGTGGCGGCTGAGCTAGAGGCCAAAATCTACAGTCACTTTGCTAAAAACAGCTCTGTTTTCTGTGATATGTCCACGTTGTGTTTTGGGGCATATCCTGTCGCGGGCGCTAGGCCTACCCACACAAGTGAGGTATCATTTTTATCGGGAGACGTGGGGGAACGCTGGGTGGAAGGAAATTTGTGGCACCTCTCAGATTCCAGAACTTTCTGCCACAGAAATGTGAGGAACATGTGTTTTTTTAGCCAAATTTTGAGGTTTGCAAAGGATTCTGGGTAACAGAACCTGGTCCGAGCCACACAAGTCACCCCTCCTTAGATTCCCCTAGGTCTCTAGTTTTCAGAAATGCATAGGTTTGGTAGGTTTCCCTAGGTGGCGGCTGAGCTAGAGGCCAAAATCTACAGGTAGTCACTTTGCTAAAAACAGCTCTGTTTTCGGTGATATGTCCACGTTGTGTTTTGGGGCATATCCTGTCGCGGGCGCTAGGCCTACCCACACAAGTGAGGTATCATTTTTATCGGGAGACGTGGGGGAACGCTGGGTGGAAGGAAATTTGTGGCTCCTCTCAGATTCCAGAACTTTCTGCCACAGAAATGTGAGGAACATGTGTTTTTTTAGCCAAATTTTGAGGTTTGCAAAGGATTCTGGGTAACAGAACCTGGTCCGAGCCCCGCAAGTCACCCCTCCTTGGATCCCCCTAGGTCTCTAGTTTTCAGAAATGCACAGGTTTGGTAGGTTTCCCTAGGTGGCGGCTGAGCTAGAGGCCAAAATCTACAGGTAGTCACTTTGCTAAAAACAGCTCTGTTTTCTGTGATATGTCCACGTTGTGTTTTGGGGCATATCCTGTCGCGGGCGCTAGGCCTACCCACACAAGTGAGGTATCATTTTTATCGGGAGACGTGGGGGAATGCTGGGTGGAAGGAAATTTGTGGCTCCTCTCAGATTCCAGAACTTTCTGCCACAGAAATGTGAGGAACATGTGTTTTTTTAGCCAAATTTTGAGGTTTGCAAAGGATTCTGGGTAACCGAACCTGGTCCGAGCCACACAAGTCACCCCTCCTTGGATTCCCCTAGGTCTCTAGTTTTCAGAAATGCACAGTTTGGTAGGTTTCCCTAGGTGGCGGCTGAGCTACAGGCCAAAATCTACAGGTAGTCACTTTGCTAAAAACAGCTCTGTTTTCTGTGATGTGTCCAGGTTGTGTTTTGGGGCATATCCTGTCGCGGGCGCTAGGCCTACCCACACAAGTGAGGTATCATTTTTATCGGGAGACGTGGGGGAACGCTGGGTGGAAGGAAATTTGTCGCTCCTCTCAGATTCCAGAACTTTCTGCCACAGAAATGTGAGGAACATGTGTTTTTTTAGCCAAATTTTGAGGTTTGCAAAGGATTCTGGGTAACAGAACCTGGTCCGAGCCACACAAGTCACCCCTCCTTGGATTCCCCTAGGTCTCTAGTTTTCAGAAATGCACAGGTTTGGTAGGTTTCCCTAGGTGGCGGCTGAGCTAGAGGCCAAAATCTACAGGTAGTCACTTTGCTAAAAACAGCTCTGTTTTCTGTGATGTGTCCACGTTGTGTTTTGGGGCATATCCTGTCGCGGGCGCTAGGCCTACCCAAACAAGTGAGGTATCATTTTTATCGGGAGACTTGGGGGAACATAGAATAGCAAAACAAGTGTTATTGCCCCTTGTCTTTCTCTACATTTATTCCTTCCAAATATAGGGGTGTGTGTAAAAAAGACATCTATTTGAGAAATTCCATGTAATTCACGTGCTACTATGGTCACCCCGGAATTCAGAGATGTGCAAATAACCACTGCTCCTCAACACCTTATCTTGTGCCCTTTTTGGAAATGCAAAGGTTTTCTTGATAGCTATTTTTTACTCCTTATATTTCAGCAAATGAATTACTGTATACCCGGTATAGAATGAAAACGCACTGCAGGGTGCAGCTCATTTATTGGCTCTGGGTTCCTCGGGTTCTTGATGAACCTACAAACCCTATATATCCCCGCAACCAGAGGAGTCCAGCAGACGTAACGGTATATTGCTTTCGATAATCTGACATTGCAGGGAAAAGTTACAGAGTAAAAAGTAGAGAAAAATTGATGTTTTTTTCACCTCAATTTCAATATTTTTCTTTTTCAGCTGTTATTTTCTGTAGGAAACCCTTGTAGGATCTACACAAATGACCCCTTGCTGAATTCAGAATTTTGTCTACTTTTCAGAAATGTTTAGGTTTCTGGGATCCAGCATTGGTTTCATGACCATTCCTGTCACTGACTGGAAGGAGGCTGAAAGCACAAAAAATTGCACAAATGGGGTATGCCCCAGTAAAATGCCAAAATTGTGTTGAAAAATTGGGTTTTCGGATTCAAGTCTGCCTGTTCCTGAAAGCTGGGAAGCTGCTGAGTTTAGCACCGCAAACCCTTTGTTGATGCCATTTTAAGGGGAAAAACCACAAGCCTTCTTCTGCAGCCACTTTTTCCAATTTTTTTGAAAAAAACAAAATTTTCCCTGTATTTTGGCCAATTTCTTGGCCTCTTTCAGGGGAACCCACAAAGTCTGGGTACCTCCAGAATCCCTAGGATGTTGGAAAAAAAGGACGCAAATTTGGCTTGGTTAGCTCATGTGGACAAAAAGTTATGCGGGCCTAAGCACGAACTGCCCCAAATAGGCAAAAAAAGGCCTGGCACAGGAGGGGGAAAAGGCCTGGCAGCGAAGTGGTTAAAGTGAAGTACTTTCCTTACTGTTGTATAGGCTGGAGTGGGATAGCAAATTTTACCTCTCTATAGTTACATCACTTTCCCTACTGTTGCACAGACTGGAGTAGGAATAGTAAATTTTACCCCTCCAAAGTCCAACACTTCCCGACTGTTGCATAGACTGGAGTGGCAATAGTAAATTTAGCCCTGCCGAAGTGTAACACTTTCTGTACTGTTGCATATGCTGGACTGGGAATAGTAAATTTTACCCTTCCGTTGTCTAACGCTTTCCCTACTGTTGCACAGACTAGAGTAGGAAAAGTACATTTAACCCCTCCAAAGTCCAATATTTCCCCTACTGTTACAGACACTGGAGTGGGAATAGTACATTTTACCCCTCTGGAGTCCAATGCTTTCCCTACTGTTGCACAGACTAGAGTGGGAATGGTACATTTTGCCAATTTGAAGTCCAACGCTTTCCCTATTGTTGCACAGACTGGAATTGAAATAGCAAATTTTGCCCCTATGAAGTCCAACGCTTTCCCTACTGTTGCAGACTGCAGTGGAAATAGTACATTTAGGGGGTCATTCTGACCTCGGCGGTAAAAGGCAGTTACCGCCGGTCAAAAGACCGCCATAACACCGCCGCGGCCGCGGTAAACCGCCACGGTCATTCTGACCCACAACTGGCAAACCGCCAAAAACCCGACCTCCACTGAAGGCCGCCACATCAACGGTCAGCGATAAACTGGAGATGACCAAACCTCCACCGTCACGCCAACAGTAATACGCCCATGCCATTCCGACCCACGAATCCACGCGGCGGTCATTCAAACGTGGTATTCTATTGGCGGTACACACCGCTGCGCTCAAAATATGCACCCAGCACCAAAACACAGCCACATTGGACAATTTGAAATACACACACCTGATACACATACATGCACCACTCCCACACATCCAAACAACTATAAAACACACACTCACATCACCCACAAACCCCCACAACTAGAAATTCAGAGACAAGGCGCAATACACAGAGAGAGAGCACAGGGAACGCAAACCACAACACACAGAGGAACCCAACATCATCACCCACACTACATCCACGCACAAAACACCACACACCACCACACTCATCACCACAAACACCACCCCACACCTCATCCACACCACCCCATGGCACCCCAAAGACACCCCAGGTTCTCGGACCAAGAACTCAGGGTCATGGTGGAGGAAATAATTAAGGTAGAGCCCCAGCTCTTCGGCACACAGGTGCAGCACACCACAATAGCCAGGAAGGCGGAGCTATGGCAAAGGATCGTTGACAGGGTCAACGCTGTGGGACAGCATCCCAGAAATCGGGAAGACATCCGAAAGCGCTGGAACGACCTACGAGGGAAGGTGCGGTCGATGGTGTCGCGACACAACATCGCCGTGCAGAAGACTGGCGGCGGACCCCCACCCACTCCACCCGAATTCACAGCATGGGAGGAACAGGTCTTGAACATCCTGCATCCTGAGGGCCTTGCAGGAGTAGGCGGAGGAATGGACTCTGGTAAGTCTAATCTCAACTACTTCATCCCCCCCACCCACCAGCATGCCAACCCACACCCCCACCCTCACCCCCAACCCCCCATCACACATCCTCCCTGCTAATGTCTCACCAGCACAACCCACCCAACCCAACACCAAGCCCTGAATGCCAGCACAAACCATGGACACCCATCACCTAAGCATGACCACTGCACATACCCATCCCCACAAACCACCGTCACAACTCCTCCCACAAGGGAATGCCAGCACTGGGGGACAAGGGCACCCACAAATCGCACGCCATGGCACACACAGAAGCAATAACCATACTCTTTTACCCCTACAGGACCCGAACGCCAACACACCGGCCAGGAGGGTCCAGAAATGTCCATCCCACCCCCAGAACAGGCCCCCAGTGATGACAGCAGCTCTGTCGACCTGGAACCAGATGACCAGCCCGGACCATCGGGGACCTCTGGACAGTCGGTTCCCCTCAGGCAGCCACAGGCCACAGCAGACCTACCCCCTTCTGGGAACACCAGCACAGCACCCACCCAGCGGGCCCATGCCTCTGTCTCCAGGACAGGTCAAGCAGCGGTGTGTCTACCACTACAGGGCACCCAGGGTAACCCACCACCCCAACAACAACAGGGACCTGGGGCAGTGGTAGTGGGCACACCGTCCAGGGGACAGAGGCCCAGGAACAAAGGGGAACTGGGAGGGCTGCTGTGCGACAGAGGGAGGACAGGCCTAGGGAACCCACTGTTCAAGAGGCCCTCACCACCATCATGGGAGCGTACCACCACTCCCAAGAGATGATGGCGACGGTCCTGGCCAGGTTCCAGGAGATCCAGGCCATGCAGGAGGAACAGTACATGGGGTTCCGGGAAGAACTGCGCAGCATCAGTTCCGCAATGGGTACAATCGTGGTGGCACTCAACCAGATTGTCACCACATTGTGGGACCATGTGGCCCCCCAAAGGGCCCCTGCCACTAGCATGGAGGAAGAACAGCCCACCACCTCCGCCGGCGCTAGTGGTCAGGAGGCCCCGACACAACAGCAACGGGCCACCCGGACCCCACCCCCTGCAGAACAAGAACCACCCCGCAAGAAAGGCCTGAGATCTAGGAAGAAGACAGAGTAGGATGTCAAGACCCCCGCCATGCACGGATACCCCCGGATGTCATCCCACTGTCCCACTTGTTCACCCTGTCCAACCTTGAACTGCCCCTGCTCCACCTTCCACAGGCATATGGACAATGCACCTGTGCGAACGAGAGTCTGGACTCTGCCATGGACAGTCCTCCACCATCACCCATCACCCTTTTAGAACTATTCCACAATTTTTGCACTTCAATAAACACAATTATTGCACAAAAACCATCTGGAGTCTGCTATTTATTTTTTTTAAACCAAATGTATTAGACAAAACCAACCAAAAATGTTCTGTTACATTGTGATGACAACATACCAGTGTCACACAGCGGTAGTCCATGGGGAAATAAACCAGAGGTCACTCCGTGGGGACCAGATCACTGAAATTGGAAGGAAACTTCACAACTCAGTTACCATACATTGGGGAGAAAGGTCAGACAGTAGAGAGCCAGTACTGTTACAGATATTTTAAAATGCTGGAGTAGATTCTTACCTGTGTGTTACTGGAAATACTGCAGTATCACAGTGTCCCTGTTGTCTGTGTCGTCCTCTTCGTCTTCCTCCTCTTCACTCTCCGCAGGCTCCACAGCTGCCACAACACCACCATCTGGACCATCCTCCTGCAGGAAAGGCACCTGGCGTCGCAAAGCCAGGTTGTGAAGCATGCAGCAGGCCACGATGATATGACACACCTTCTTTGGTGAGTACATTAGGTATCTACCTGTCATATGCAGGCACCTAAACCTGGCCTTCAGGAGGCCGAAGGTCCGCTCGATCACCCTCCTAGTACGCCCATGGGCCTCATTGTACCGTTCCTCTGCCCTTGTCCTGGGATTCCTCACTGGGGTCAATAGCCAAGGCAGGTTGGGGTAACCAGAGTCACCAATTAGCCACACACGCTGTCTCTGTAGCTGTTCCATCACATAAGGGATGCTGCTATTTCGCATGACGTACGCGTCATGCACTGACCCTGGGAACTTGGCATTTAAATGGGAGATGTACTGGTCAGCCAAACAGACCACCTGGACATTCATCGAATGATAATTTTTTCGGTTCCTGTACACCTGTTCACTGTCTTTTGGGGGGACTAAAGCCACATGGGTACCATCAATGGAACCAATGATATTGGGAATGTGTCCAAGGGCATAGAACTCACCCTTCACTGTAGGTAAGTCCACCACCTCAGGGAAAATGATGTAGCTCCGCATGTATTTCATCAGGGCAGACAACACTCTGGACAATACCTTTGAAAACATAGGCTGAGACATTCCAGATGAAATGGCCACTGTAGTTTGAAATGATCCACTAGCCAAAAAATGGAGTACTGACACACCTGCACTAGAAGCGGAATCCCTGTGGGTTGGCGGATGGGTGACATCAGCTCTGGCTCCAGCGGGGCACACAGTTCCTGTATAGTGGCACGGTTGAGTCTGTAGGTGAGTATGATATGTCGTTCTTCCATTGTCGACAGGTCCACCAGCGGTCTGTACACGGGAACATTCCTCGGTCTCCTCGCAAGTCCCAGCGGACCGTGCCTAGGAAGGACAACATGGAGCACAGAGTCAATCAACCCACAGCTTGCACAGTACACGATTCTCTCTGCATTGAATGGCTTGTATGAGTGTCGATGCAAGACCTAGGCATGTGTGACGCAGTAGGAATAAAGCCATGTGGGCCCTTGAAATGGCGGCTGCCTGACCTGTGAAGTGTGACAATGTGATGTGAGGTCATTGCGCTGGCGTGGCACACCGTGGCGGTAGGCGGTCGAAGACCGCGGCGCAAAGCCGCATTGGATAACATTGAACCCTATGGGTTTCAGGAGCCAATGGCGATATGCGCCGGCGGTCGCGGTACGCACCGCCGCGCCCGTAACCGCCATTTTCTCTCTGCTTAATCACTCGAGACCTGAGCATCCACAGGAGAGGACCTATACTGCAAGTGCTGCTGTGACCTCGGTCTGGAAGTGACAATGGCTGCTGTGACTGGGGAAAGGGCCCCCGCCTTCAGTTCCGAAGAGTTGGAGACGCTCGTGGACGGGGTCCTCCCCCAGTATGCGCTACTCTACGGTCCTCCAGACCAACAGGTGAGTACACGGGGGCCAATGCATAGTGGACAATGCCTGTGATGAGTGGGGTGGATGTACGATGGAGGGGAGGGGAGCGAATGAGGAATGCATGGCACGACAGATGAGGGCATGTGCCACATGGCAACGTTGGGGGGGGGGGGGGGTCACTCACACCCACCATGCAGAAAAGTGATGATGTTTCTTTTCCCCCCCTGTACATGTCACATAGGTCAGCGCCCATCAGAAGATCGATATTTAGCGTGCCATCGCCAAGGACGTCCGGGCCCTGGGGGTCCACAACAGACGGGGCACCCACTGCCGCAAGAGGTGGGAGGACATCCGCCGCGGGAGCAGGAAGACCGCCGAGGCTCTGCTGGGGATGGCCTCCCAACCTAGGAGGGGTGCCAGTCGTACCTTGACCCCCCTGATGTCCCGGATCCTGGCGGTGGCCTACCCCGATTTGGATGGGCTCTTGAGGACATCACAGCAGACACAAGGGGGTGAGTACCAGCACATTCAGCTATATTTGCGCGCAGTGGAGGTGCCTGGGTGGGGGAGGAGGGCTGTGGGTATCCCTAGGCCAGGGCGATTTCTGTAGGCTAGGCCCCTCCGTGAGGTATGGCCCTGTGCCCCCGCCCCCCACCTCTGTAGGGTGCCTAGTAACGCTATTCATGGACCTGTGTATTCTGTGTGGGCAGTTGTCACCCATAGGCTTGTAGGGCATGTCCCAGTGAATGAGTAGTGTACCCCAAGTGCGCAGCGTAGTGCAGGGGGCTTCTGTGTCTGTCCTCTCCGCCAACGGTGTCCCCAATGCATGCACTCAACTTGTCTTTATTTCTCCACCCCCCCCCCCCATTTTCTTTGTTATTCTGTGAATGTGTGCATTAGCATCATCAGGCGGAGGAGAAGTGGCATCGGCGCAAGAGGGAGCTGCATCTCACATGGCCCCGGAGGGCCATGCAACGGACTCCGACTTGACCAGTGAGACGGAGGGCGAGGGGGGCTCCACCACGGGGACCCGTGCAGACGTCAGTGACACCGACACGTCCTCGGATGGTAGCTCCCTTGCAGTGGCGGCAACATCCGTGCCCACCGATACTACAGGTACAGCCGCCACCCAGCGCACCAGCTCCACCCTCCCAGCAGCCCCTCTGTGTTCGGCCCGTGCCCGCACGGCCAGGAAGCCGGCCATCTCCTTCGCCCCAGGCACCTCAGGCCCTGCCCCAGTCACCCCTGCTGCCCTCAGTGAGGAGGTCATTGACCTCCTGAGTACCATCATTGTTGGGCAGTCTACCCTTTTGAATGCCATCCAGGGTGTGGAGAGGGAGGTGCATCAAAGCAATGCATACCTGGAGGGCCTTCATTCGGGTCAGGCTGCCCAGCAGCGATCGTTCAACGCTCTGGCCTCAGCACTGACGGCAGCCATTGTCCCTGTCTCCAGCCTCCCTCTTCCAACTCCCTCCACCCAGTCCCACTCCCCTGTTCCTCTGCCTATCCCATCCACACCTACAGACCAGCCTGCACACACCTCAACACCCAAGGGAAGCTCATCCAGACATAAGCACCACAGAACACACAAGCATTCACCCAAGCAACATACAGATGCAGACATGCCAACAGCCACTACCTCCTCTGTGTCCCCCACCTCCTCGTCTCCCTCCTCCCTCCCTGTGACGTCTACACTCACACCTGCATGCACACCACCATCAGCCAGTACACCCATCACCAGCACACCCTCCAGACCAGTCCGCACACGTACAGTCACAACCCCCACTGCCATGTACACGTCCCCTGTGTCCTCTCCCAGTGTGTCTGTCACCCCCGCTTCCAAACCACACAAACGCAGGCAGGCACCCACCCAACAGCCATCCACCTCACGACAGCCTCCAGCCCAAACACCTGCACCCAAAGACACCAGACTTGACTCTCCTACAACCACATCCTCTTCCTCCACTCCCATAACCACAACAACTACCCTTCCCACTGCTCCTAAAAAACTTTTCCTGTCAAAACTGAACCTATTTTCATCACCTGACCCACCCCCTCCATCTCGTAAGAGTTCCAAAAACACCTCAGCCACCACCAGCCCAGCAACTCCAAAGAACATCGTGCCTGGCTTTTGGAGTCCGCCCTTTCCTTGGGCAGGAACATCGGCCAGCAGCAAGGGCACAGCCAGCCCCCCCCCCCCCCCCCCCCGGGAAGAGGACCAAAAAATTGAAGGGCCGGCGCGACAGGCCTGAGACGTCTGCCCCCAAGGAGAGTAGCCAAGGGCCACGGAGATTCTGCCAAGGAGGGCAAGGGCACCAAACCGCAAAAGACAGGGAGCAGCCGACCTGGCCATGAGGGCCCCACCAGCCCCATTCCGGGTGTATCAGAGGACACCCAGGGCCCCAGGACTCCATCACAGGAGGGCCCCGCAACGGAAAGGTCCGATGCTGACTGAGCGGGAAGTATTGGCCAGGTGTGGTTCACTCGAAACACAAGACAAGAACCGCTGAACAGGGCCCCGCCGTGAGGAGCACCGCTGAACAGGGGCCGCCGAGACAAGCACCGCTGAACAGGGCCCCGCCGTGAGGAGCACCGCTGAACAGGGGCCGCCAAGACAAGCACCGCTCCGCTGGGCCCTCATCTCAAGCACCGCTCCGCTGGGCCCTTCCTGTCAAGCACCGCTCCGCTGGGCCCTTCCTGTCAAGCACCGCTCCGCTGGGCCCTCCTGTCAAGCACCGCTCCGCTGGGCCCTCATCTCAAGCACCGCTCCGCTGGGCCCTCATCTCAAGCACCGCTCCGCTGGGCCCTTCCTGTCAAGCACCGCTCCGCTGGGCCCTTCCTGTCAAGCACCGCTCCGCTGGGCCCTCCTGTCAAGCACCACTCCGCTGGGCCCTCATCTCAAGCACCGCTCCGCTGGGCCCCTCCTGTCAAGCACCGCTCCGCTGGGCCCTCCTGTCAAGCACCGCTCCGCTGGGCCCTCCTGTCAAGCACCGCTCCGCTGGGCCCTCCTGTCAAGCACCGCTCTGCTGGGCCCTTCCTGTCAAGCACCGCTCCGCTGGGCCCTCCTGTCAAGCACCGCTCCGCTGGGCCCTCCTGTCAAGCACCGCTCCGCTGGGCCCTCATCTCAAGCACCGCTGGCCCATTTGCAGGCCCGGATCTGTGTCGGGCAGGGCTTCACGAGGCACTCTGCCCACCATGCCTCCTCCATGACCAGTGGACTCTGTAATCCACCTGATGGACTGTGGCTTTGCACCCCCCAGGATGGTCCAGTGGGCAAGCCACCCACTGTAGAGACTTGAGAGACTGTGGCTTTGCACTCCCCAGGATGGCACAGTGGGCAACCCACCCACTGTAGAGACTTGAGAGACTGTGGCTTTGCACTACCCAGGATGGCACAGTGGGGAACCCACCCACTGTAGAGACTTGAGAGACTGTGGCTTTGCACTCCCCAGGATGGTCCAGTGGGCAACCCACCCACTGTAGAGACTTGAGAGACTGTGGCTTTGCACTCCCCAGGATTGCACAGTGGGCATGGAGGCCCTTCGTGGATCTGGCGTCGTGGACTCATGTGGCTGAGGTGCCCCCCCTTCCCTTCCCCCTGAGGTGCCTGTATTTTATTTTTGTGATGCCCCAGCAGTGTTCTCTACAATGGACTCGGTCTCGTGTGTGGGCTTTGCCCATGTGTTGATGCACATTGGCCCACGAACATTTGAACTTTGCCAAACTGTGCCGGACTTTTGCTACGTGTATATATAGTTCAAGATGTATAATAATTTTTAATATATTGCAAAGTTCACTATACTTAATTATTCCTATAATATAGTTATATTTTTACAATCATTTCCTTTTGTCTTTGCATTTTGTTTGGGGGGGTTTGGGGGTGTCACTCTGACTTGTTCATCTGCATTGGTGTGTACGTATTTGGGTGGGTGTGTGGGGGGTGGGTGTGTCGCGTATGTGTGTGCCCGTAACCTTTCCTCCTCCCCCCTCCCCTGTGTCGTAGGTGCAGTACTCACCGTTGTCGTCTGCGGCGACGTTCGTGCTCCTGGTAGAAGAGCAGGAAGGCAATGGCTGGGAGGATGTGGAGTTCCGGTTCCATGCTGTCCCGATTCCGCGTGGAGTGTCTCGAGGTGAGCGTTTTCCATTCGAAATGTCTGTTTCTGCCGTGTTTTTATCGGCGGGGCTCCCGCCCCGGAAAAGGTGGCGGATTGGTGAGTCGTGATAGGGTGGGCGGTACATTGTCTGCCGCCTGGCTGTTGGCGGTGACCGCCGCGCTGTTTGTTTGTGCCGCCGTGGCGGTCGGAGTGTTAAAGCGGCGGCCTGTGTTGGCGGTTCCCGCCAGGGTCAGAATTCCATTTTTTTGACCGCCAGCCTGTTGGCGGGTTGACCGCCGCTTTAACACTGACCGCCAGGGTCAGAATGACCCCCTTAATCCCTTCTGAAATCCCGCTTTCCATACTGTTGCCTGGGGTTGGAGTGGGAATAGTAAATTTAACCCCTCTGAAGTTCAACACTCTTCCTACTGTTGCACAGACTGGCGTGGAACTAGTAAATTTAACCTCTCCAAAGTTTAATGCCTTCCCTATTGTTGCACAGACAGAAGTGTGAATAGTGAATTTTTTCCCCTCCGAAGACCAACTCTTTTCCTACTGTTGCACAGACTGGAGGGGGACTAGTATCTCCATTATTGTACTGATTGTACTGATACTGTTACTTTTAAATTAATATATTTTATTATGTTATATATATATGTATATGTGTTTATTTGAGTATGTATAGTATTTAGTATTAGTTAAATATATTTGACATTATGTTAATGTTCTATATTAAATATTTGAGGTTTACTATTTTTAACTATAGATATATATTTTAAAAAAAACAATATTTTTGGATGTTTTTTCAAGATATTAGTGTAAAACGATATGTTTTCGATATCTCTGTACTTAATCAATATTTTTGACACAATATTGTTGGTCATGATATAGTTGGATCTGATACTATGTCAGTGATCCAGAGAATCAAATCAGAGAATCAAGATCCTATGTGTCTCGATGTCGAGTGACCCTTTGACGCCTTATACATAGCCTATGTCTCAGAGTCATGCTTTCACTTGATATTGAACGTTTGTGCCTCGATATTGAATGACGTCACTTCTTTGATGTCACTCCAGTTCTTGACAATGAGCAGGTTGCCACTCTGTCTTGCATCGATGTTGAAATTATCTACATTGAATGGGAATGCCATTTTTCTTCTGGATTTTTCTTCTTTTTCAGTCTCCCTCTCGTGAGTCGTCAGATGGTGGAGGAAGAGCTTAGAGGGCTGATTCTCTCCTCACTCCTGCGATTTCCCACCTTCAGATAGTACCTAATGTTGTCTGCGTGGCTCCTCTTTTCCATGAAGCAAATGTTCTCCCTGTCTCTCAGGGTACACCTGAAAAGGTCCTACAGTGGTGACATTTGTCTGGAAAGTGAATGACATGATGGCAAAGTATGTACAAATCATGGAGGTCTAATTTTGCCTTTTTCTGCCACAAGTAGGATAACTAATAAATAAAGCAGGCATTTTATTTGCTTTAATTCCGAAATTTCCTGTAAAAGGGCAGAAAAGCACCCTATGGGGGTCATTTTGCATTCAGCTGGCGGTTTTCACCATCCACCGAACTTCTGACAGGAAGGTTGCTGCCATACAGGCTACCTCCCTTCGGCCCCATTAAGAGTTTCACACTAGGCTGGCAGACGGAAACCTTGGTTTCTGCCCGCCACCCTAGCGGGAAACAGGCTACAGCATTGTCACCAGCTCGTAATCGTGCAGTGCTGCCCTGGCAGATTCGGACCACCACCTACCTCCAGACCGCTGGAATCTCTGACCCTGGCAGAGCTGGTTGTTCCCTAGCGGCCCGACCACCGGGGGTTATAATGTGGCGCTTGTACCACAGCTTGGTCCGACCACCATCCACGAGTCCCTATGTGTCAAAAGATGTACGGTGAAGCTGTGTAGGATCAAATTCAAAGAGATATTTGATTAAAATAAGCCAAAAAAGGCAGACCTCAGTGCCCCAAGATCCAGTCGCCAGAAGCTGGAAAAACAACTGAGACAACTGCCATCTAGTGGGCATGATGGACTACTGGAATACCTTGAGCCCATAAAGGTGCAGTATCAGTTTTTAAACTAGCATAGATGCAACCTGTATGTCTCTATTGCCCTGATTCCGTCAAAACATTTTCTTAGAAAAAGGTTTGTAAACAAGGTTTTTTAAGAAAAATTACCTTGGTTCTGCTATTTTTTAAATATTTAAATGATAATTTTGGTCTTTTTAAAAGTAAATCAAAAGGATCGGCCAATGTAGCGTATTGTATAGGCTGCATTTTATTTAAAGTTATGTGTTAAACGTGGCCTTCCTGAAGTAAGGTGAAGATGTACACTTAAGAAGATATATTTTAAAGAAGTGCTCCGAGATCTAGCACATGGGTGGGACTATTCAGTGCTTATGATTATCAGTGGAGATTCCCCGAAGAAGAAACATTTTTACAAATGTCCCTATTTTCACATGTAAATGGTAATGTGAGAAACATATACAGACTGTAGTGAAGCTGTAAATTAGGCCGGGCGGAATTCTAGATTCTGCCAGCGGAATCAGTGGAATTTTGCTAATTCCACGCTACTCTTATAACGTGTAATTACTGAAAAATTTAATTTAGAAACCACTGCATACCACTCAATGTCCTTGCATATTCTACAGTGATTAAAACTGCAGATAATGTAGGTGTGCCAAGTGATATGCAGTGGTTTCTAAAGCTTGGAAGCCACTACAGATAGCTCTCAGTGCTCTTCCATACTCTGCAGTGACTACATTTTTTAACCACTGCAGAGTATGCAATTGTGCTAGGTAGTATTTGACTATGCCATTTTCTTGGGCAAAATGCATCCTTGCATCCATTTATGGACGTGAGGATGCATTTAGAGCTAAGACAATAGCACCACATGCCCTCTGCCCCACTGTAGAATTCTGCGGAATCTGGAGGAATTTTAATGTAATTTTGTGTGATTCCACAGAATCAAACGCCGCAAATTCCGACCAACCCTACTGTAAATAACATTTTCATACCTTCACACACACAGCTAGTTTTACCATTCTCTAAATATGTGACTTCTTCTCATTAGGATTTCATATTTTTCGCCTCTTTATTTTGACCCTTGATCACACCACAAAACATTGTGTAAAGACCTCATGAGGGCATTGGCTCTGCCAAGGTATTTGTCCTTGACTTTCCTAGCAATAGGTCTCTCCAGCCCGTAACCTGGCTTTGCCCGAAGGAATCTTGTTGCCTACATAAGGAAGCAGAAGTCAGTACTGTGGTTTCATGTTAATGAAGGATCAACATCCACACAACCCAAAGCAACATCACTCTCGCTGGGATCAAGAAATAATTTATTTATAAATACGTTTTTACATATGTTTACAGCGTGTTACATGCAGCAAGAATACAAGCAAATATAAAGTCAACATAATTTAATGTCCCCAACCAGTTCACACAGGACTTTCGTATTCCAGGATCTTTCCTGGTGTTTATTGGTGAAAGTCCCTGCTTTGTTCTTTATTTGCAGGTGTCTCTAATGGCAGTTTCTGCAGGTTGAACCCATTCAATGAAGTCTCCATCATCTTCTGCAGTTCCAAGAAATAAAATGTAGTGTACATTTAATATGGTCGAAGACAGCCTTATCTGACTGCTTGGCCATTAGGAGCAAAGAACCATATTTACTTACATTTTTGCCTTTATTCTGGACTCTATGGGCCAGATGTATCGAGGAGGCCTTTTGCGAGTCGGAAATAGCGAATTTTCAGAAATCGCTATTTCTGATTCGCAAAAAGCAATGTATCACATTTGAAAATCGGTAATAGCGATTTCTTAAAAATCGCAAATGCTATTACCAAATCGCAAATTGCGAAACTTGCCGCATTCGCACCTATGGGCCTGTAGGCCCATATCTGCGAATTTTTTGCATTTCCAAAATTGCAATTTCTTAACCAGAAATCGCGATTTGGGAAATGCAAAACCCCACGGTGCTGGGGGCCTAAGGCCCCCTCTGCTGCACCCCAAAATAATTTTTTGCAACATGTAAGGTGCACACATGCCAAAAGGGCATGTGTGCTTTACATGTAAATTTGCACATGGTTACCACCAGGTTCAACCTGGTGGTAATTAGCGATTCCTAAATGCCCAAATCAAATTTAGGAATTACTTCTTATATGTGCTTAGAAATCGCAAATAAGGAATCCTAGGGCCAGATGTAGGTAGACAGCAAATTGCGACTTGCAATTTGCGAGTCAGAGCGACTCGCAAATTGCAACTCGCAATTTGCTATGCAGAAAGGTGTCTCAGACACCTTCTGCGACTCGCTATGGGGTCGCAAAGACCCACCTCATTAGTATTAATGAGGTGGGTCGCAGTTTGCGACCCCATAGCGAGTCTGGGCACTCACGGGGATGGTGGCCTGCTGGAGACAGCAGACCACCATGTCCGTGACTGCTTTTAAATAAAGCAGTTTTTTTTTTCTATCTGCAGCCCGTTTTCCTTAAAGGAAAACGAGCTGCACATAGAAGAAAATACCGAAACCTTTTGTTTCGTTTTTTTTCAGAGTAGGCAGTGGTCCATAGGACCACTGCCTGCTCTGAAAAAATAATTTTGTGAGCATTCACAAAGGGGAATGGGTCCCATGGGGACCCCTTCCCGTTTGCGAATGAGTTACCATCCACTTCAAGTGGATGGTAACTGCGAGTTGATTCGCGTTCGCAAATCAACTTACATCGCGGTGCGAGTCGCAAATAGGAAGGGAACACCCCTTCCTATTTGCGAGTCTGAAATGCATTTTGCGAGTCGGTTCCGACTCGCAAAATGTGTTTCTGCATCGCGTGCGGGCATTAGCACCTCGCAAACGGCGTTTTCCGCCGTTTGCGAGGCGCTAATACCTTGCTACATCTGGCCCCTTATTTCTTATTTAGAGAGTCGCAATTTGCGACTCTCTAAACAGGGTCGCAATTTTAAGAAATCGCTATTTTAGTGATTCCTTAAAATTGCGTTCAGAATGTCTTTCATACATTCTGAAATGGCTTTTTGCATTCGCAAACGGGCATTTGCACCGTTTGCGAATGCAAAAAGCTTTCATACATCTGGCCCTATATTTGCTGATGTCAGACTTATGTGCACAGTGGCACTGCTATTCAATGTCACAGTGCTTGCGCTGTGCCATAAAATCCTGTTGCTAAATCTGGCTTCACCCAAATGATCTGTTTAACTTTCCTGTAGGTCATGGCAGATTGTGCTGAAATTGTATCAGCAGCGTGGAATTTAGATATCATATGTGTCTGGGCAGCAGTTTAAATGTACTATAGTAACACATTTCAAGGAAATACCTTTTCCCATTGAAGGAAATCTATTTTTCATAGATTAGTAACTCACCTCTAAAGTGTGGATTGCAAGCCCACAAGACAAGTTACTTAACTTATGTAAAGAGTGGAACAATGCGTTTTTACAAAGCGTGGCCTCACAGTGACTAATGGCCCTAAAGCTACTCCCACTGTTTGTTTTCTACATTTTCCATAAGCCACAAGTGTGATTAAGGTATTTATTTTGTACCTTCACTTGAGGAAATGCCCAAAAAGTCCTTTCAAGTTACTTTTCCATTTATCTTAAAAATCGGACTTGAAGCCAGATGTTTGAGAGCTTCATTGGAAACTCTGATAAACTTATTGGACAACTTTATAAAAATGCACTTTGGGCTGTTGGAGGCAGTACTAGTTTAAAGCCAGTTTTACAATGTATCATACCTCCAACAGTCAGTGCACATTCTTAGCTGGAGTTGATGACGCTTCTGAGTAATTTTACAGTTAAGAAAATAGGAGAAGCTGTGAAAAGAGATGGAGACTTTGCCAAAAGTGTTAGATGTGGGTGATATAATTTTTTGGGTTACAGGCTAAAGTGTAGGATTTTTTTGGAACCTCACCTATCACCTCCCCCGACATTCTTGAACCTGGGAAGACTGCATCTGATGAAGAAGGAGGTGCTAGTAGAAAGAAGGCTCCTGACAGTAGAAGCAGACTCAAGGACTCCTGACATCTACTGCCACCCAGGAACTGGAACTGTCTCGAAGGATCATGTGGTTGACCTCCTGTTTGCTTGCCCCACAAATACAAAAGCAGAAGGACTCCTGCCACAAAGAGGGCATGGCTGTCCCCGTAGGACTGGACCATGTGAAAACCCTTGCTGAACAGCGAGTAAATTCCAAGATTCTTGCCCTGAGGACCTGGGAGCTGTAGGACTGACCCCGTAGAATTTTACCAATCGGAAAAAATGGCCATCTGTCCACCTTTGGAGGACTGGGACAAGGTGCTTGGCTTGGCTTTGCCCATAGAGCATGCACCCAAGGCAGGAGCTTTGTGCTGTCTTAAAATCTGGCTGATCTGGACCTCGTTGTAAATGTATTCAGCCTTGTGGTGCCCTGCTCTATGCAGCTTCTAGCCTTGCTTTACTAAAGACTTTCGAGAATCAAAAAGTGAGTAAGGCCAGATTTAGATTTCGGCAGATTGGTTACTCCATCGCAATGGTAACGGATATTCCCTCCGCCGAAATATAAATCCCATACAGAATAGTGGGATTTATGTTTCAGGGGATGGGATATCCATCACCGTTGTGATGGAGTAACCCATCTGCTGAAATCTAAATCAAGCACTATGTCCAAAGGTAACATCTTGGACCAGAGGGAGCCAGCAAATCTATCTGACCCATGAAACGAGCTCTACAGCTACCTAATCCAGGTTTGCCTCGCATAAAGCTTCTGCACCAAAACCAAAAGGTTCATCTGGAATCCGATGGCCAAGTATTTGACTACGTAAATCGCCGGCCTCAGCCCAATGTGGGCCTTGCCTCAACAATGGATTTTGTCTACCTTTTCAGACACTAAGGGACTGATTTTGTGTTGCCGAAGCCTGGTTTAGAGTTCGGCAGAAGGGTTACTCCATCACAACTGTGACAGATATCCTGTCTGCCGTATTGCAAGTGCATCATATTTAACAGCACTTGTAAAACTGCAAACAAGATGTCCATCACATTTGTGACGGTGTAACCAAACTTTAAATCAGGCCTTAAGTCAGAAGATAAAAACTTCAACCAGGATGACCCACTTGCTGTATCCAATCTCTATTTTAACAAGGTTAGTCCTCATCTACTGTCAACTGTCCTTCCTCAATGGCAGTTTACTTTCCTAGGTGCTTTTTTCCTTAAAATTTTAAACTTTTTAAATTTCACATCTCTGTTTTCCCTTCTCCAATTTTAATGATCTTGGTTGCGTTTTGCTGATTAAGTGTTTCTGTATTTTTTTTAAAATGGCTTAGGAACTTTGCTATGTTGTGTTTTTTATTTTGAAATTGTTGGTACTGCGTTATTTTTGCACACATTTCTCTCCAGCGTGCCTGCGACTTGTGCCATAGCTAGCAGTGGATGAGCAAATATACTCTGCAGTAAAGCCTAACCAGATTTTGTCTACTAAGTTTGTAGGGGGACACCTCTCCCAAATTAATAACCCAGTTTCTGGCAGGTTCTATCTAAAATATGGAGTCTTGTGTGCTTCTGTAGTAACAATGTAGGGTTCTATCTATTTAAGTGATTTGTAATGTGAATTGCTTATAGTTTCTGCTGTGAGCGGCCAGTCTTGAAATGTAAATGGAAAACTCAGCTAGGATGCAAATATTCTGAAGCCATTCTTGAATGAGATGACGGTAATCTGGGTTTTATTATGACATGACAACTACTTTTAAAATGTGGATGCCCCTAGGGCAAGAGGCCTGGCTCTCATGCTAACTAAACATAGAGAAACATTGCAGACAAATGCCCATGCATTGGCCTGATGAGGGAGTATGAGTCAATCTTGAGACAGAGGTAAGTGGATGTGTGATAGGTATAACTTTGGGATTGTAATGGTCTAGTTTGGGCTTTATTATTTATGATCATATGTTAAGCACTTGTATGTCTAGAAGGCTTCATTGTACTAAATGATCGAGGTAGTGAGTAGCCATGCACAGAACAGCATTTGAGAAACAGGAGAACCTAAAAGTATTATATCTGGAATTGATCTAGATGGATTTTACATGGCTGGAACCATAAACGAACATGATATACAACCAGTCATCCTTTTCACTGTGGGATTGTCTCACAGGAGGACAATAAACCAGTAGGTTTTCCATAGGAAACTGTGACCTCTTCCTTTGGATCCTGGAGCTCTGTGTATGAGTTTAGAGCATGTGTGCAGGGCCGGCTTTAGGACTGGTGACGCCCTGTGCAACAGTTTATTGTGGCCCTCCCCCCCCCCAATGCCCTCCTCCTCGGTTTCACTCACTATCACCTGGCAAATGTGCCCCTCATCTCTCCATCACTCCCCTTTCACATACATTCATGTGTTTTAAAGCACTTGTAAAGACTGGCTTTACTAATCCACTCAGCTAGCCACATAAAATATAGGGACATATTTAAGAGCCCCTAACACCATTCAAATGCCACATTAGCTTCATTTTTGTAGCTAATGTGGCGTAAGAAGGCCAAAAAAGTTGTGCCATATTTACAAAGTAGCGCAATGCATGCATTGCACCACTTTATATCCCTTTGTGCTACATTATGCCTGCGCCAGGCATAATGTATGCAAAGGTGGCCTTACCCCGTTAGGGAGGGCCAAAAAAATGGTGCAAAGAAATCTGACAGATTTCTTTGCACCGTTTTTTTCCGGAACTTTCAACGCCTGCTCAGAGCAGGTGTTAAAAGGAGGTGTCTGTTGGTTACAATAGGCCGCTGGGTGCTTTGCAGGATTAGTATCAACATTTTTTACGCTAATCCTGCAAAGGGCCGAACTAGCGTAAAAATTCTGACACTAGTCCCCTAACTACCGCCATGTTGCACCATATTTTAAATACAGTGCACACATGGTGGAGTTAGGGGAGCGCTAAGGGGCGCAAGAAAAGTGGTGCAGCACTGGGTGCAGCGCCACTTTTTTCAAATATGCCCTGTAGGGGCATATTTAAGAGCCCCTAGTGCCATTCTAACACCACATAAGTGTAATTTTTTTTAAGCTAATCTGGCGTTTGAAGGCCAAATTGCTGCGCCATATTTACAAAGTGGCGCAATGCATGTATTGCCCCACTTTGTAACCTTTTGCGCTACATTATGCTTGCACCAGGCATAATGTATGCAAAGGGGACATCCCCGACGTTGGGGGGGGAGAGGCAAAAAATGGCACAAAGAAATCTGACAGATTTCTTTGCGTCATTTTTTTCCAGCACTTTTAATGCCTGCTCACAGCAGGCATTCAAAGGAGGCTTCCATTGGTTACAATGGGCCTCTGGGTGTTTTGCAGGATTAGCGTCAACATTTTTGATAATAATAATCCTGCAAAGCGCTGGACTAGCATAAACAATTCTGATGCTAGTCCCCAAACTACCGCCATGGTGTGCCGTGTTTTAAATATGACGCATACATTGTGGCATTGGGGGGGTGCTAAAGGGCGCAAAAAAAGTGGCGCAGCACTGTGTGCAGCACCACTTTTTTCAAATATGCCGATAGGGCAGTGCTTAATTTGTAAATAAAAAGGTGCCGGTGCCCAAAGCGCTCCTCGTAAACATGTGGCTGCTGCAATTAAATGTGTGAACACGGAATACAGAGGCATCATAGTCCTGAATCCATCTTGGGCCTCTTCAAGCCATTTACAGGCACTCCCTGCCCCTTCTGCTCACTCTTGCGGATTTCTGCTTTTTCCCATTGTGACCCTTTTTTGTTTTTCTCTTCCTCCAGCTTTCTCATATGTGTCTTTTTCTCGCAGTAAATGCTTGAGGCAGAAAAATAAGCACTGGCCCTCAAAAATAAGTGCCGGTGCTCCACACCGGAAACAACAAGCACAAATAAAGCACTGATATAGGGGTATATTTAAGAGCACCTAGAGCTGCTCTAACACCACATTAGTGTCATTTTTTACACTAATGGGGCGTTAGAAGGCCAAAAACGCTGCGCCATATGTACAAAGAGGCGCAACATTGCGCCACTTTGTATCCCTTTGCGCTACATTATGCCTGCGCCAGGCATAATGAATGCAAAGGGGGCATCCCCCAGTTAGGGGGGGTCAAAAGAATGATACAAAGAAATATGTTAGATTTCTTTGCGTCATTTTTTTCCGGCTCAGAGCAGGCATTAAAAGGAGGCTTCCATGTGTTACAAAGGGCCTGTGGGTGCTTTGCAAGATTAGCGTCAAAATTGACGCTATTCCTGCAAAGCGCCGGACTAGCATCAGAAACTCTGACTCTAGTCCCCTAGCTACCGCCATGGTGCACCGTATTTTAAATATGATGCAAACATGGCGGCGTTCGGGGAGCGCTAAGGAGTGCAAGAAATATTCTTAAATATGTCCCATATTTCTGTTTTTTGCAACAGGCATATTAACCCTCTGTGCTACTTATTGTTGAGTCAAAGCTGCCACTAGGCAAAACACCAATCTCTCCCTCTAGTAGGAACATTAATCACAAGAGGTATCTTGACATTGTAATTGTTTCTTGAATGCTAAACGCACAAGGAACTTTTCAGCAGGTGCTTTTAAATCGCAAGTTTCGGAAGTATTGATAAACACAGCGCCCCCCTGAGGTCGGCGCCCGGTTCGGTCGCACCGCTCGCACCGCCCAATTGCCGGCCCGTGTAGAACAAATGGAAGCCAACACAAAGAGCACATGGCTAACACTGATTCATGAGCCATATTCGTATTTCAACCAGAACAGGAACAGCTGCTTTCTAAAGCATTTACAAAAGGAAGATAAGAGGTTTTGCTTGAGGCCCAGCGACACCCCATCGTCATGGTCATGCTATGAAAAGGACAAGGCTACATTGCAAGAGATTTCTCTCAGGATAAGCAAAGTCTGGAAGAGCCCGTTTGTGGACCATTTAAGTAAATAACCTGCCTTTGCTGCAGTAGCCTCCTTGGATTGATTTTTAAAATAGAGGGTTACCTGCTTATAGACCTAGGTAGCAGATTATGGGCATTTAGCAAGACAGGGTTGCCACATGGTGGTGCTTCACAAGCTCTGCTGAGAATCCATCATTAGGTTCTCTGTCTTTGCTGGAGCAGGATTAGGTCTATTTAGATCCACCCAGAAGCATACGATTGCCATAATAGTTCCTGGTGTTACTTGGTGTTGCAAGCAGATATATTTAAAAGTGAGCATCAATGGTATTGTTATACTCCAACAGACCATAATAATTACTTATGCCACAGTGAGAGAAGGTATACATTAAAAGCAAGTGCAAGATTGCTAACACTTGTGCTACTACATATTTCAGCTAACTGCTTTTACACCCAAAAGGTGGAGGAGATTCTACTGAATTATGGACTGTTAGAAAAGACATGCACCAGTTAAGAGCAGCTCCTTCCAAACCAATAATGTGTGAGCATTCAAACATCGATTGGCCCTTAGTATTGGATGCAGTGCGTGGGTAAACATAGACCAAGGCCACACTTTTACACAAATCGACTTTCAGTTTCTGTACTTCAGTCTCATCTGAAACTATCTACTATAATTTTTACAAACTTTTGCATACATTCAATAAGCACTCTTTCCAGCAGCCTGGACAGAAATGGTGACATTTAAATGGACCTATAATTAGCAATTCTTTAAACCATCTAAGGATGGCTTGTTTATAGTAATGCACAAGCACTGTCTTAAAATAAAGCAGCACATAACAGGTGATTAAGAGGAGTTAGTTAGAGAGAACATGGAGGCCAAATTGTGGATGATTAGCACATTCAGCTTTAGTATAATTTCTGATGTAGCAGCAGGGTGTCCCAAGGTGTTCCAAGGTTTCTTCAAAAGTGGAATGTATAAGCGCTTTGCCCCTAGTCTTCAAAGAAGGTTGTGTGGGGTGGCCGAACTCAATAAGAGATGGTCCCAGTGTTAATTGACTTCAGTACCTGACTGGTGGACTCTCTAAGACAATCATGATTGGAGCTTCTCTTTCTTCTTTCTATAGTAACTAATACCGAGTCTCTGTGATGCTTACAAACCTAGGTTGTCCTCAAGAATCCCAGCCAAAATTATACTGTGAGCAGTACTGAGGTACTGAGGTACTGCTGCTGCAGCATTGCACTCCTGCACATGCTACCCTAACCCAAGATGATTTAGTAGCTGATACAGCTGACGGCTTCGAAAGTAACAGATTAGGATCTCTTTTCTCTTTGTATTAGTATTTACCTTTGTGTCATAATGCTTACCTTCCCCTCAAATCAATTTGTAAGTGTCTTTCAATCTAAGAGACTCAATTTCTTTGCGGTGGACATATTTGTTGAACTATTAGTGGGAGAATGGGAATCTTTGAAGTGTAGCATAACTAATCAAAGAAGATTATGTGAGGCGATTTCAGTAAACCAACACAGGGGGAGGGCAAACCACACAATAGCATCAGTCATTAGCCCACAAGCCACTAGTCAGTTAGAATGACTGTAACTGTGACCTTTTCTGGGATTATCAAATGCAAAAGAATCCTATCAGTTTCCAGCCGCAGTACCAATATTCTACATTTGCCTGAACCCAATGGAAATGGGTGACACGATATCCTACTGCTACTCATCACTGGATGATAACAGGATCTTAAATCATTTCTCAGTTAGGTACTGAACCGGTAATACAGTAGTAGTAGTCTCCAAATAAGTTTTTCCAAGTTTTGCAGATTCTACTTCGTAAACTTAATTTGAACCAGTTCCACAAAGACTTATTTTACCTGTTTCCAATGTTTTCTCTACAGATTCAGTTTATGATTAAAATTAAGTAAGTCACCATATCAAGAACTGATTTCTCTATCCTTGTTTTTTAAGCCTTCATTAATTATAAAACATGTCCCCAGAAACAATTCCCAGATTTGACTCTGATAATTACAGGCAAGGGGAAAATTCAAGTTCTGATTTCTTAATATAAGTATTTCACCAGTTTCTGCTCATTTGTGTCTAACTCACATTGAGAAACTTAAATGGGAATTTGTAACAGATAGAGCAGTCTCAGATCAAAGAGTGTCATTGACTTCAAACAGAGATATTGTTGAAAGAAAAAAGATAATTTGAGTGCAACAATGACTTATTTCCTGCTGCGCGTCAGGCAAATAGACATACTATGTGGAGATGCCAGCATGCCATAGGCCAGGTGGCTTGTCATTTGGTGAAGGGGTGAAGGTAATACTAGGCTATGTGAGTACTTCTGGGTAGATCAGGAAAACTTTGTCCATTTTGTGAACGCCACAGGGTAGGGAGGCATGTGACTTAGGTATCTAACGCAGAGCAAAAGAATCCATGGTAAGCTAGCCAGGGCAAATGCTGACATGATGCTTGTCATCACAGTGACTCCACCTCATTAGCTGCTTTTTATTGGCTCATGGAGAAACAACTAGACCACTCTAATTAGGTGTTTAAGGGAGGCAAAAAAGCCCAACAGTTGAATGTGAATATTGCACATCTGTTTGTACTCCATCTCTTTGGGAGAGTGATGGCACCACTGCAGTCACTCAGATCTTGGGATCTACTGTAAAAAATGTATGTCTTGCGTGTAACCTGGCAAAAGTCAAATCACCAGGCAGACTCGATATGCAGTTGACTGATTGTGAGTTTGCTGCGTTGCAAGATCTCCTAACAAATTCAATGCCATGAAAATGCCATATGTTGCAGGGCCCAAATTGGCATTGTGAAAAATCCTTAACTTGTTGGCCCAGGTCTTGTTGCAAGATTCACTCCGAGTCAAGGATGTTGTAAAACAGAACAACAACAACGTGAAAGGCAGCAGTCATTTTGTTTTCCCATTTCCCATCCCTTACAATCATGGCAGCTGTTGCTCGTGGCCGGAAACGGCCAAGTCATCAGATACAGTGTTACCACCTAGCCCAAGTACTGGGGTTTCGTTTGACAACAGAAGGGTACTGGGAAGTTTCATAACGAGTTGCTTCCCCTGAACCAAATGGATTGATGTACCTGATAATAATGAGTTGTAAAAGGCAAGCACAAGTTTGTAAACATGGTGTCCTGAAGTTAGGTAAGACAACTCACTTGAGAATTCCTTCTTCGGCATGTATAACATACTCTTCTTATCTTCTTGCCAAAGTAATGCA
Source organism: Pleurodeles waltl (assembly GCF_031143425.1). Classification (NCBI taxonomy): domain Eukaryota; kingdom Metazoa; phylum Chordata; class Amphibia; order Caudata; family Salamandridae; genus Pleurodeles; species Pleurodeles waltl. The sequence continues at coordinate 43,827,479 of NC_090441.1, forward strand.
GCTGTTTGAAAATCTTTTTGTAGAGGCATTCTAAGAACTTCAGTGTTTGGCTTGCTGGCTTAAACACAGCATGCTCTCAGTACAGTAATACATTGATTTAGGACAGTCCAGTGTGTCACAGAATAGCGGAGTAGACTTGGCAAGCAGCGATGATGGCAGGGAGAATCAAAACAGAAGACTCCCCGCCTTTGTTTGATTACCTAAACAACACACAGTGGCTCCACTGAAGAAACTGTTGGGCAGGTTTCAAGCCTGATCAATGAATGGGACGTGGTGGCAGTATGAGGCTAGGCCAGACCTGGGAGCGGTTGACAGAGTTCGATCATTCTACCTCTCGGCCCTCAGCAGCTCGCACTTCTGGTATGTGGTGGGTGATGTATGAGGAGATTCTTAACGATCCAAAAGGTGATCGAAGAGGCGGTTTAAAACGTTCCAGGCTATAGAAACCAGTGTGGACCAATGTCGGACGCCGGCTAAGTTCTTTCCTGCAAGAGAAAGGTACACACATTCAGCTTGTTGCAGCATCGGCAGCTTGCATTCAATTTCACAAGGCATCGAAATGCCTAACAACTCCCAATATTTAAAACTTTAAAAGAAGCATTTTGAGGCCAGAGGGACTATTTCAATTTATTTGCACAGTCATGTCTCATTTGTAGAATGAAGCAATCTGGAAGAAAATATGTTGTTGTGTGATTAAACTAAGGCCCAGACTTAAGAGGGCCTAGCGCCTCCTTGTGCCACATTAGCATCATTTTTTATGACACTAATGTGGCCCAACGACACCAAATTAGCTGTGAAATATTTACAAAGTGGTACAATGCATGCTTTGCGCCACTTTGTAACCCCTTGCGCCACATTATGCCTGTGGCAGTCATAATGTGTGCAAGGGGACGTTCCTCTGTTAGGGGGAACGCAAAATGGCACAGTGGAATCTAAGAGATTCCACTGTGCCATTTTAACGGCTATTTGGGGCATACCATTGTTTGCAATGTGCCCCTATGTAATCTGTAGGATTAGCGTCAACATTTTGGCACTAATCCAGCACAGTACATCAATAGCGTCAAAAGTATTGACGGTATTGCCCCTACACTGCGCCATAGTGCGTCGTATTCTAAATACGGTGGACACATGGTGGCAGTAGGGGGGTGCTAAGGTGAGCAAGAAATGTGGTGCTGCATTGGATGCAGTGCCACTTTTCTTAAATTCGGGCCTGAATATTTAATTCTCCATACAATGGCCCTAGCCTGGGGCTGGCCCCATCGCCTGTCACATCTAGATATTTGCCATCAGGAGACAAGGGACAGCACAATCCTTTCTCCCAAGGAATCCCTGTCCACTTCGCTTTACAGATTTGTTGTCAAACTGTGAGTGTCTGAAAGATGATATAAAAGTGATCAGCGCCCTGAGAGTTTACTACCCCTGACGAGGCATTGAAGACAGATAGGTGTCACAGTGACAGCCCCATCCTGCTGTCACTGGGTACGTAAGATGTGCTGCTGGGACTCAGCTCCCTCACTCCGTCACAAAGCCATTACCTTTTTAAAGAAAATACCAGAAATGCATTTTGTTTAGACAGTAACAGTGAACATTTTGGCCCTCATTATGACCCTGGCGGACGGCAGTATTTTGGAAAAAAGTACTGCCAACAGGCTGGCGGTACCTTTCCCCAAAATATGACATTGGTGGTTTGACTCAAGCCAAACCGCCAATGTACCACTACGTCTGCCAGGGCGGTAACAGCCACTGGGCTGGAGACTACAGTCTCCAGCCAGGTGGGCGTCACTGTCCCACCCGCAGGATTATGACCCCGCCTACCGCCATGGTATTCATGGCTTCTTTACCGCCACGAAAACCATGGCGGTAGGCACTATCAGTGACAGGGAATTCCTTCCCTGTCACTGATAGAAGTCTTCCCTGCCCCCCTGACCCTTCAAACCCCCCGACATACACGCAAATTCATGCACTATCATACACATGCAGACACACACTCATACCCACATTCATCCACGCATGCATACATCCATTCACACACATCCACACACACTGACATACATACAAGCACACACGCATTCACACAACACAACATGCACTCACACATCCACACATGCACACACATACCACACGCAATGCACACCCACATTCACGCACACACATACACACACACTCACACACACACACACACACCCCACCCCTTCCCTTGTCGGAGCACCCGACTTACCTGATTGCAGGGGGTCCTACAGCAGGAGACAGGACGGGCGGGCCAGCAGCAGCATCTGCCAGCAGAACACCACCAGGCCGTATCATGTGTCATGATACGGTCTGCGGCAGTCTACTGGCGTGGCGCTGCTGCTGGCAGCAGCACCACCTCACCGCCGTCTGCCGTCATGACTATATCCAGAATTCTGCCATCCTTCTGCCGGAATTCCGGCTACGGTCATAATATGGCAGTTGGCTGGTAGCCACAGCGGCGGTCTTTTGGCGGCCGTCGCCGTGGTGGTAGGTGGTTATTACTGCCACTGTCATAATGAGGGCCTATATATTTTAAATGCACTAGTTAAGGTAGCTTGGTATTTATTTTAATCTGTTGTTGCTTTGAATAAGTTTAATTCTAAATAGGGCTGAGGGAGAGACATTTACATGTCAGTTGCATCTCTGACAGGCTACTTCAGAGGCAGACTCAACCACATGTCAGGTGCACCTCTTTTTTGTTTGAATCTGTTTATTGGTTTTACATATAATTCACCACATTAAGCAGTACAACCATGCGTTCATCTATACCCAGTATGACATAATCAACAGTATAAAATATTAATAGATAAACATTGGAAATAAGGATAAGCATATAGTGACAGGAGAAACAAATTAGTGTAGTAGGCTTGTCACCTATGTTCAAGTCAATAGATTCATATATTTAACAATCATTTTATAAGAAAACAATTCAAAACAGTTAACTTCTTAGACCATTAAGCTTAATGAGCTGCCACTACGTTGTTCAAGCAATGCCTTAAAACAGTAACATTGTTTTCTCCTCGTCCTCGCTAGTATACTTTGTTAAGGATATGGTGATGTAGCCATAGTACTTTCATTGTCATCGGAAGCATGTGTTGAGTCAATCTGTAATTCTGCAAGTATGTTGTCCCAGTGTGAAGCTATGGGATATTTACAAAGCCCCAATGTATCCTTCCTGTGCAACGCTACACCGTCTTCCTGCACCCAGTTGAGCATTGAGTGTTTCCAGGGGGTCTGATGACTTCCATCATCGCGTGATGAGCCATTTGGCCACTATGAACCCTAAGTCAAGAAAGCAGGAAGTCACCCTTTGTCTCTTGTTTCTATAATACAGTCCTAGCAAGCATGATTTCCAATTATGGAGGTTTGTGTATCCTGTTCATGCTGTTAAGGTAAAAGTTATAGTAAGCCAGTAAGTGTAGAGTGTGGGACAAGCCTACAACATATGTAATAAGTCGCCATCTACTAACTTGCATCTTGGACAGGCCGCTTCAGTTCTATTATAAAACTGGTTTATATTAGCAGGAGAAATGATTGCCCTATGTACAATATATAGCTGGACAAGTTTAAACCAGGCATTACAGGTTACGTGCGTGGGAACTTCCAGGAAGGTTATCCATTGTCAATCCGTACAAGGCTATGTGAGGTCAGTTTCCCAATGACGTTGCAGCTGTGCAAGGGTGGGAGCAGCATGGATTTGAAAAGAGTCAGAAAACCAGCTTATGAGGCATCCCCCACGTCCCATGATATGTAAATACTGTACTGTGAGGTGTGTTGGTGGCTCTGTGGAAAGGTTGCCCCAGTGTTCCTCCTGTGTAGTGAGTAATGAATTGTATAAAATAAATTGTCCAGGGAGTAAGTCTTTGTTTTCAGTACTTCGAATGTGGCTAGGATACTATCTCTGTGTAGGTCTCCCAATGTGTGTAACCCTGGATTCGGCCATGTGTTAAGTTCTGCTGCTAATGTGGGACCCATGGGGGTCCAGTAGGGGCAGTCCTTGCGCATCGATATGCTAGACCCAGCAATAATGAGTCAGGAGCTCGTGTGCGTGTACAGGGGTGGAACAGATGTAATAAAGCTGATAAACTCCAACTAGGTGACAATTTAGACATGTCCTGTAACTGCAATCGTGCTAACCATTTGGCAACCCATTGAATTTGGGCAGCCAAGTAACAGGATAACCATTTGACAACGCATTGAATTTGGGCATCCAAGTAATAGTGTTTGAAGTGTGGGACGGCCAAGCCTCCCCTGTCTGTAGAGAGGTGAAGTTTAGTTAACGCCGCTCTGCTCCTTGAGCCATAGCAGATAAAGTCGCAAAGCTGTTGGTCAAATTTTCTGAAGAGGTGGTGTAGGAAATGACCCTTTTTGCAGGGTTATCCCCAAATATTTTGCCTTCTTCCTCCTATTTTTTTAGGTCTGTTTTTTCTGGTTTATTGTCTCCGCGCACTGTACCACTGCTAATCAGTGCTAAAGTGCAAGTGCTCCCTATAGAAATTGTACTGTTGATTGGTTTATCCATGATTGGCATATTTGATTTACTAGTAAAGTGCACTAGAGGTGCCCAGGGCCTGTAAATCAAATGCTACTAGTGGGCCTGCAGCACTGGTTGTGCCTCCCACATTAGTAGCCCTGTAAACATGACTCAGACCTGCCATTGCAGTGTCTATGTGTGTGCAGTTTTAAACTGCCAATTCGACTTGGCAAGTGTACCCACTTGCCATGCCTCAACCTTCCCTTTGACTACATGTAAGGCACCCCTAAGTTAGGCCCTAGGTAGCCCTATGGGCAGGGTGCAGTGTATGTTTAAGGTAGGACATATACTAGTGTGTTTTATATGTCTTAACAGTGAAATACTTCCAAATTCGGTTTTCACTGTGCAAGGCCTATCTCTCTCATCGGTTAACATGGGGGCTGCCTTTAAATTTCCTTAAAGCGCAGTTTTCCTTTGAGAGTAGATACAAATGTGGAGTTTAGGGTCCCTGAACTCACAATTTAAAATTACATCTTTTAGTGAAGTTGGTTTTTAAATTGTCTATTTCAAAATACCACTTTTAGAAAGTAGGCATTTTCTTGCTTATACCATTCTGTGACTCTGCCTGTTTGTGGATTGTCTGTCTGGGTCAGTTTGACAGTTGGGCTGTTCACACCTCTCCTCTAGACAGTGACACAAAAGGGGGTGGGGTGTAGCCTGCGTATCCAGATGAGCCATCTGAGCTAGAGAGAAGGGAGGAGTGGTCGTTCACACCTGAAAGGACTGTGCCTGCCCTCACACAATGCAGTCTCCGACCCCCTGGTGTGCGTCTGGGGCCTGGCCTGAACAAGGAAGGATCTTGCAAACACTTGAGACTTTGCTTTGAAGTTTGACAACTTCACTGGGTATAAGCAGAAGACCCAAAACCCCAGACTATTAGAATCTTTCGGGAATCAAGAGGAACCTCTGCCAGGAGAAGAGCTGAAGGAGGAGTATTGCCCCTTTGCTGTGTTGCTTTGCTGGACTTGCCTGCAGTTGCTGCTTCTGCCTGAAAAGAGTGCAAAGGGTGAACTTTTCAGTGTGTCCTGCTTGAGAAAAATGTCCAAGGACTTGGAGTAGAGCTTGCCTCCTGTTGGAAGTCTCAGGGACACAAAAGCCTTCAGCTTCCTCGACCTGCAGCACTGGGAACTGTGCGTTTTGTATTGTTCAAGAGGAGAAACCAGCACGTCGCCACCAACGACGCCGCTGGCCTGCACTGTGACCTGCCGACGCCGCACGGAGTCGGTTTGCCCTGCTTCGCACCGCGACCCTGGTCTCACCGACGCCGTCATCGGACGACTTCACTGAGCTGCTGCTCGCACCACGACCTGTGGGACCCGCACTCCGGCATCCGGAGCTAGCGAAATGTGTTCTGCTGCCAGGTTAGGGGTGTTCCTACGATAATGCAGTTGGGATCATGAACAGTAAATGAAAAGGGGAACAGGCACGACTTGGTCCAGTTTACCCGGAGTCCGGATATGTTCGCAACGCGGGTCAATAATTGTGGGATTGTGTCATGTATGCTGTGGGTATCCCGAACGTATAATAGCATGTCATCCACGTATAGCGAAATCACGTGTATCCCATCCCCTAGCGGGATACCCCCAGCTGTTCCCTGCTCGTGCACATGTAAAGCTGGAGGTTTCATTGCAAGTGAAAACAATAAAGGCAACAGTGGGCAGCCATGTCGTGTTCCTCTGTGAATGGGGATCGAGTTGGCTATGAGAGGTTCTGTTTTGACACTTATTAGGGGGTCAGTATACAGTAGCTTCCCCAGTTGCATAAAGCGGTGGCCAAAACCATAACATCACAGCGCTGTTAAAAGATATTCACAGTCCAGTGAGTCAAAGGCCTTTTCTAGGTCTAAGACCACACAGCCTGCTCAAGGCCAAGTAATGTAAATTTATGGAGGTATTGTGGGCAGGGACAAACCAGACCTCGGACCAGCAGTGCCAGTCAATCTGCAAATATTGTTGCTAATATTTTATTATCGGTATTGAGTAGTGCTAGGGGCTGATAGGAAATGGTGAGCCAGGGGTCTTTGTTTGGTTTGGGTGAGTAGATGATAACCACCTCCCTTCAGGAATCAAAAAGCCTACCCACAGAAAAACCCTTTTTGTACATTGTTAGTAATCGTGAGGCCATTGTTGGAGCAAAGGCCTTGCATTGTTCATCGAGCAGCCCGTCCGGTCCCGGAGATGTACCGGTAGCCAATGACTTAATCGCCTCTGTGATTTTAAATAATCTAATAGGGCTATCCGTATCTATACTCTGCTCAGTTGTGATACAGGATATTGGAAGTCCAGTAAAGAAGGAGTCATATGTCTCCCACTCAGTAACCGGTGGGGTCTGATATACCGTGTATAAGGCCGGGTCAGTTTGTTGTAAATAGCACTTTGTATATAGCAGATAAGGCCTGATGTTGAGCGCAACACAGTTACAGGGAGACGTGGATTATCTTGCCTGAAGAGCCATGCTAGGAGTCGACCAGGTTTGTCAGCTGACACCTGTGTGCGTGCGGAGTGTGCTGCATAGTTAGGACATCGCAGCCTATCATAGCATTGTGTGTTTGCATCTTGCGTGTGGCAGGGCCTGCACTGCAGTATGATTATTTGCTGCATGTATTTTCAGTTCTATGAACCTATTCTCCAATCTGGTGAGATCCGTTTAGTGTCTGTCTCGTGTTGCCCTGTATTCTCATACAATGACCCTGCAGTTTTGTCTTGAAAGCGTCCCACTCTATCAGTTTTGTGGATGCCATGTTCTCGTATATCTCAAAGTGTTCAGTACTCATAGACCTAAGAGAGGTCCTGAATGGGGAGCCTTCTAGTAGGGCAGGTTGAGGTCGCCCTGCAACGATAGGGGAAGTGTTGTGTCCAACTGTAGTCATAGCGTGTGGCAATTATGATCCGAGTGGGCCAGCATCGCCCGCAAACAAAACATCAACATCATCTCCTACGCCGACGACACCCAGCTGACACTCTCCCTCACCAAAGACCCAGCCACCGTCAAAGCCAACCTGCAGGATGGAATGAAAGACGTTGCAGAATGGATGAAGCTCAGCCACCTAAAGCTGAACTCTGACAAGACGGAGGTCCTCATCCTCGGACACTCTCCGTCCGCCTGGAACGACTCTTGGTGGCCCACGGCCCTGGGCACCGCACCTACCCCTTCAGACCACGTACGCAACCTCGGATTCATCCTGGACCCCCTCCTCACCATGACCAAGCAAGTCAACGCTGTCTCGTCTTCTTGCTTCCACACCCTTCGCATGCTCTGAAAAATCTTCCGCTGGATCCCCGCCAAAACTAGAAAAACTGTTACCCACGCCCTCGTCACAAGCCACCTGGACTACGGAAACACCCTATACGCAGGAACCACCGCAAAGCTACAGAATCGTCTTCAGCGCATACAGAACGCCCCCGCACGCCTCATCCTCGACATACCGCGCCACAGCCACATATCCGCCTACCTGAAACACCTGCACTGGCTCCCCGCCAACAAAAGGATCACCTTCAGGCTCCTCATCCACGCACACAAAGCCCTCCACAAAAATGGCCCCGAATACCTCAACAGACGCCTCTCGTTCTACATGCCCACCCGTCAGCTTCGTTCAGCCAGCCTCGCTCTCGCCACCGTCCCTCGTATCCGCAGAACCACAGATGGAGGTAAATCCTTCTCCTACCTGGCAGCCAAGACATGGAACTCCCTTCCCGTTCACCTAAGAACTACCCAGGACCACCTCGCCTTCAGGTGGCGCCTCAAGAGTTGGCTCTTTGAGCAGCAGTAACCCCCCCCCCAGCACCTTGAGACCCTAACGGGTGAGTAGCGTGCTCTATAAATGCCTTGATTGAGTGGGTGCACCCCATATATTCCATGTCAGTAATGGAAGGAAGCAGTGCTGGTGTCCCAATAAATCTATCTAGCCGGACATGCAGGTTGTGTGGGATTGAGTGGAAAGAGTAAACCCTCGTCACTGGGTTTCAAGTTCTCCAGAAGTCCACCAACCCCCATTGATGGAGCCAATTGGTCAGGGCTTAAGCATTGGTGGCGGCAGTGGTGCAGGGTAGTGGGTGAAAGGAGTGATTCAATTCAGTGTCTAAGACACTGCTAAAATCTCCCCCAATTAGCCATGGCATGTCGCTCCTGCGGGAGAGAGGATTAGAGAGTATGCACGGAAAGACGCTCTGTTCTGTGGTAGGAGCTTAAATGAATCCCAGGTGAATGACCTGACCATCAAGGCGGCCTTTAACCAAAATATAGCGCAGCTCTGGGTCTGTTAAAGTGTCTTCAACTGTAAACGGTATTCCTGGCCTAACCCACACCAAGGCCCTTCTGGCATAAGTAGAACAGTTTATGTCAAATACCTGTCCCCTCCAGCATCTTTGGAGCTTGAGAGTTTCAGTGTGGATGAGGTGTGTTTTCCTGCAGTGGAGCAATGTGTGTGGTTCACCGTTTCAGGTAAGAGTAAAAAGAGTATTGACATGAAGGCGTGTGCATTCCTCTCACCTTCCAGGTGAGTATATTAAACTGTGCCATATTGAAAATTGTGCATTATCAGATCTAATGTGGGGCATATCGCCACCTACACAGGGGTAGTGGTGTCATTGGGAACTTGCTGGGGTGGAGGCTTTGATTTTGACGGAGTGGTGGGGTCAGCTGTTCTCATACTAACATTTAACGTACAACCAGAAATACCATAAGAGCAGAGATGCAACATGCGTCCTGCCCGAACTTATAGGTAGCAAGAACTCAATTCAACTCAGTCAGATAATGTACTGAAAAGGGAGCTGGTTTGTAAGGGTATGGTCAGTATGGAAATGTTCCATGTGTCAAGTGAGAAAGGAGATATTCCTCCTTGGGAACCTGTGGTGTAAGCAAATATTGGGCTACCTCATGCATTTATGGGCGTACATAAGTAGGGTGTGCTTTGTAGGGTGGAGACATCTGGTTGGGCCCTAATTATTAATCCAGGTCCCCCACTGAAGGGGTTCGTACAGTAGGTTTTTGAGGCCAGTGCCTAGCCCGGTGCCTTATTAGTCATGTTCAGAAAAATGGGAGAAAAAACATACAGAGGTACAATTGTGTTGGCAGCATTTCAGAAAATGTCATCAGCGGTTTGCGGTGTAATGATCGGGGGAGCAGAGAAATCCCCTGCTGCGGCAGAGCCATCATCACTCCTTGACCTATCCGAGTCATCCCTGGTTTCAGATTGATGATGCAGCTCCCCGCCTTCAGCAGAGCTTGATGCCTTTTTTGTATTACATGTTCCAGGTTAGACACACTGTTTGATTATTGTGATTGTCTGGGATGGAAGCACCTGCCTCCGCGGCATGCATATCTTCTGCGGAGGGGCAAAGTATTGTATCGGCTAGGATGGACCGTGGTGGAGTGTCCTTTAATCTCCAGCCAGTTCCATGTATCTTCAGGGGTATTGAAGAAGCGTGTCCACCCCTCAGCCGCTACCTGCAGTAGTTTCGGGTATAAGGGTGCATAGCAAATGTTCAGTTTTCAAAGTTTCTAATTTACATGCATGTAGGAAGCTGGCTCTGTATATACTATCTCAAAGTGAGATAGTGTGCACAGAGTCCAAGGATTCCCCTTACAGGTTGATAGTGGCAATAATAGATAATATTAATGCACTATTTGTGGTAGTGTGGTCGAGCAGTAGGCTCATCAGAGGGTAGTGTTAAGCATTTGTTGTACACACACAGGCAATAAATGGGAACACACACTCAAAGACTTAACTCCAGGCAAATAGGTTTTTATATAGAAAAATATAATTTTCTTAATTTATTTTAGAACCACAAGATTCAGATTTCAAGTAAGTACATGAATTGTAAGGTACTCGGCATGGGTAAATATAGAACTTTGAATTAAAACAGTATTGTACACAGTTTAGCATAAAATGGCAATAAGCTATTTTAAAATTGGACACTGCAAACTTCAACAGTTCCTGGGGGAGGTAAGTAAAGGTTAGTTTGTCAGGTAAGTAAAGCACTTACAAGTTCAGTCTCCGAGGAATAGGCAGCCCACCGTTGGGGGTTCAAGTTAACCCCAAACACCCAGCACCAGCAACACAGGGCCGGTCAGGTGCAGAGATCAAATAGGGGCCCAAATAACATAGGTGCATATGGAGACTAGGGGTGCTCCGGTTCCAGTCTGCTAGCAGGTAAGTACCTGCGTCCTCAGGGAGCAGTCCAGGCAGGTTTTGTAGAGCTCTGGTGGGGGTCCCAAACAGGCACACAAAATACACCCTCAGCAGCACAGTGGCGGCCGGGTGCAGTGTGCAAACAAGGCGTCAGGTTTTGTATTGAAATCAGTGGAGGGACCCGGGGTCACTCTGACGATGCAGGCAGGGCATAGGGGGGCTTCTCAGGCCAGCCACCGACCGAGCAAAGATGAAGGCTGCCTGCTGGTCACTGCTGCACTGGTAGTTGGTTCATCGTGGGCCTGGTGGCTGCGGGTGCAGTGCTTCTTCCAGGCATCGGGTTCTTTGTTACCGGGCAGCCGCGGTCAGTTGGGTCCTCTGGATTCTCTCTGCAGGCTTTGCCATGGGGGTGCAGGGAGGTCATCTCAGGGTGGACACACCGTGGGAGTCGCCTGGGGGTCCTCGCTGCAGTGTTGGTTTCTCTAGCACAGGCCGGGGGCGTCGGGTGCAGAGTGTTGGGGACTCATGCTTCAGGAGTTATGTAAGAGTCCCTTTAAAGATGGTTTCTTCTTTGTTGCTTTGGACAGAGCCACTGTCCACAGGAGTTTCTTGGTCCTTTGGGTTTGCAGGGCAGTCCTTTGCGTCGCTATTGCAGGTTCTTTGACCCTGGAGACAGGCCGGTAGGGCTGGGGCCAAACCAGTTGTCGTCTCCTGTTTCGCTGTGGGGTTTTCAGGTCAGCAGTCCTTCTACTTGTTAGGTCGTCAGGAATCTGATTTCCTGGGTTCAGGGTCGCCCCTAAATACTAGATTTAGGGGTGTGTTTAGTGCTGGAGGGCAGTAACCAATGGCTACTGTCCCTGAGGGTGGCTACTCCCTCCTTATGCGTCCTTCCTTTGAGGAGGGGGGCACATCCCTAATCCTATTGACTAAATCCTCCAAAGCAAGATGGAGGATTTTCAATGGAGGGGGTCACTTCATCTCTGGTCACCTTAGGGGTGGACCTGGCTGAGGGGGTGACTCCTCCTTGTTTTTCTCATTATCTCCCTGGACTTGCAGCCAAAAGTGGTGGCTGTGACCGGCGGTGGCGGGCATCTCCACTAGCTGGAGTGCCCTGGGGCATTGTAACACAAAGCCTGAGCCTTTGAGTCTCACTGCTAGGTGTTACAGTTCCTTCAGGGGGAGGTGTGAAGCACTTCCACCCAGTGCAGGCTTTGTTTCTGGCCTCAGAGGGCACAGAGGCTCTCACCCCAGGGGTCACAAACTTGTCTCTCAGTGGCAGGCTGGCACAGACCAGTCAGTCCTGCACTGAAGGATTGGGTAAAATACATTTTAATAAATCCAACACTGGCATCAGTGTGGGGGTATTATTCTGAGAAGTTTGATACCAAACTTCCCAGTATTCAGTGTAGCCATTATGGAACTGTGAGTTACACTTCTGCTGCACTGTTAGTGTGTAGGCAGGAAAAAACATAACTTAATGTTGTCTACAACCATCTCGCCCAGCTTTCTCACCTCGCGTAGTATCGTGCCTCTGTCCCGGTAGTAGTGCAACAGGTGGAACAAAAATGGTCAGGGTTAGATCCTGATAGTGGACTGCGCACCTATGGGCATGCTCCAATGCAAAAAAGTTGGAGAGTGTGTCCGGGGGCAGTAGTTGTTGCAGCCATCGCTCCACGTATGTGACTGCATCTGATCCTTCCGTGCTCTTCGGGAGGCCCACAACACATACATAGTTGCATCTGGGCTGGCCCTCTGCGTCCTCCATGCGACTTTCCAGCACATCCACTCATTCCTCCATTTGTCTCAGAGAAGACTCACAATCTCGAATTTCCAGCTGCAGGCCTTACAATGTTAATTCAATGGTGTGCACTTTTTCTGTAAGTTTCTCATGATTCGAATGGAGGAGTGTCAGGTCCAGTGTCACAGTGTCAATTTTCCTCTCCAATGAGGCCCTTGTGGTTTTGAGAGCAGCACCAATCGTTTCCACTGCTGCAACCACTGAGTCCAGTATATCATTTATGGTGGGTTGGAGTGGGGCCACGTCCATGGGTCCTGTGACGAGTTCAGGCCGATCCCGCATCGCATAGGGCACTGCTGGCGATGGTGGAGCATTTGTGCGTAAACGCCCCCTCGTTATGAAGTGTACCAGGTTTGGCTTGTGTAGACTTTGATTGCACCCGGAGGTCTGCTAGTTAGCTCGTGTCAGTAGGCCATGCCTCCTTGTACACTCCAATCTTGCTGGACACCCCCCTCGCCAGTATCACATATGAAGCGTGGTGACCAGCATTAATTAACACCAGGCGTTGGAAGAGAAGTCAAAGGAGGCAGTGGTTTTGTGTTACAGGCCCTCTTGTCTTCAGCTCTCTTCCTGGTAAGTGCAGCAGTACCAGCAGCCCCGTTTTTCATGCAAGAGGTGTCCTGCCGCCGCTGGCGCACGGTAGTCACGTCCTGGGTCTGAGGTTAGCCGTGTGTCATAGGCACCTAAGTCTCCTGTGCTTATTAGTAGGAGGGGGACCAAGCAAGTTTATGTCCTGGACTTGCTCTTCAAGGCACAGCGTGTTGGTGATGCTTTTCGTTTATTCAGGGGGCTTGGCAGCATTAGAGGCCAGCCACTGCACACCAATACAGCACGGGAGTGTGGGCCCACAGTGTCATCGCTGACAGGCTGTTTACAGTAGGTGCGGTGCCCCGTCCTCCAGTGGCATGCGTATCGATCCCCAGGCAGGTGCCGCTGCAAGTCCCTCCAGAGTGTGATCGTGTGTTGGCAGTGAGGGGGGAGGGGAGTTGCAGCAGCAACCCAGTCCGTGGGGGTTGCCCTGCAATGAACTCCACGTGTATCTCTTGCGCCTCTGGCGCTCGTGGGATTCTTTCGGCCTGTCGCCAAGCATCATGTAGCCGCGCCCGAGTCCGATCCCGGCCGCAGGCACGCAGCTCCGTCCATGTCACCGATGGCACTGGGTCTGCGAGGCTGCGGGTTGAGCAGGGGATCACGGGAGATGCTATTACGTGTAGGTGAACCTGGGTCCCAGGTGGATTCATGCTGGATAAGTGGGTCAGGTGCGCCTTTTACCGGCCTTGGGGCTTGGACAGAGGAAACAACATTGTAAACGCACCCCAGAAATGCTGGTAGGGCTTTTGAAGAGTCAGTCACAGCTGTGAAGGATGGGTTAATGCACTGACAGCAGGTACAGAGGAACAACAACCAAAATATATTATCATTGTAAACCCATAAAGGGAAAAGCAGATTTTCTATTTTTTAATCCACATCAATTTATCTTTCCGATCTGTTGGTAGCTAATATTGTGGAGTTGATACAAGTTCAGTTTGATAGTAAAACTTCAATATTGTAGAACACCAAAAGACACAACAATGGCACCTGCAGATAGAGTAACACAGTTACAGGCTTCTATGAGGACACACAGAACAATACACACAAAGGTACCCATGCATTAGGGCGGCACACATACAGCACCGCAGGAGCGCAGACGTTCCAGGTTCCCAGTGACTCCAATTCCTTTCCACTTTAACCCACCATCTCGCACTGCAGAAATGGTGCAAGGCCGGGAAATTATTGGGGAATCACACACTAGCAGCTCAAGCCAGGCATGGGCTAGTTCGGCAGAGTCCAGCCCCTGTGTCTCCACGGAACCAGCTTTTTCCTCCCAGGGAAGCCCTCCTAGTATTGGGCCTCTTAGATTGCGCCAGACTGTTGTGTCTTTTCATTGGTGGGGAACTAAGCCCCACAGCTAGCCGTCCTCCCTGCTTGTCACACTTTCAGTGCTTCCGTGCACACATGATCTCACCAGTCACAGCTTCCCCCGGGCATTGCAGGTCTGTCCAGATAGAACCAATGCAGCACCAGCGGACCCAAAAGGGGCACCCCAAAATGTAACCACACAGACGCGAGACCTCCTCTCCGAATGCCCGTCACATTGGCGCCTATAAAGACAGGAGCTGCCCCAGTCCAATTTTGCACGTGGAAATGTTACACAGATTTGTATTTGAATATTAAAAATGTCTGTCTCTTAATGCGGAGAATATTTTTCATGTCAAAATCCCTTCTCCCGCACTCACATTAATTTTGGAGGTGTGACCCCTCGTCATTCACTCATTGGAAACGCACGTACACCTGCCCTGCACTGGAGTAAATCCACATGTGCTTCTAGGGAATCCCATTCGAAAAAATAAATATACCACTGAGTTTACCAGCACTGAGTGCGCTCTGTGACTGAGAGCTCTTGCCTGGGTCGCTGATTTTACCCTTAGACATGCATCTATGAATTTGGTTCCTTTTTCTGTCTCTCAGACAGGCGTTTCCAAGCCTCTTATACAAATATACCAATGTATCCATTGTACAGATGAAAATATTTCTGAATTCCCACCTGACCCCTCCTTTCCACACATCATTTGGGATCAGTAGCATAGATGTTTTGTACATGGCGCTTTTTACAAATTGGAAAAATATTCCTGAAACTTTCCCAATTATTTCTGTTACCGGTCAGTGGGTTCAGAACCAGGGCTGGTTTCTGCTGCTCATGGGTTCCCCCGAGGTCTAGGGCTAGAGTTCTATGGAAGTTCCTGTGGGCAGCTTTCCAGCCGGTCTAATCTGTCAGTGACCTCAGCCTCGCAGGTTCCAGCACTTTGTCCCCACCAGCTACCATACGACCCCCCACTATCATTTGTGCCAAAGTCAGCAAGTCCTGAATTTCTATCCATAACAACTTTGCATGTGAAACATGTAGTCTGGGCCTAAAATTCCAATTTGCATAAAATAGGGTCAATAGGGTAAATTGACAGTTAACGTTGTGTTTTAGTAACAAAGTCCAACTCCATCACCCTCAGGCATGATGCACAAATCTGATGTTGAACTGTATTTTTTCTTACTTTAAAAATCATATTGGGCGGGCTGCAGTGATTTTTTTCTTATTGCAGAAGGTACCATGGAATACGTGTAATGGTCCCAGAGTCAGAAATGGTTTTGCATTATCCATGGCTCCATTATAAAACACACAGATGAGATACCTACACATTTACTAGCCCGAGTTAAAGAATGAGGAGGCATATGGCTTACCATCCAAACATTAAGACAGAAGCCGTCAGTGCCAGCAAGATAGCGATAAGGATGGAGAGGATAGTGGTGATGACGATCATCCCTGAGCTGCGTCTCACTGGATTTATGTCAATGGCAGATGGGTTCTTCCCTGGAAAAGACAGCAGTGGAGCATTAAGGACAAGCGACGATTGTTCACAGATGTTTCAGCTGTGATCTCCTCCTTGCAACCCACATCTAACCATGAATAAGCTAACTAGACTCAACAAAGTCCTACTGATGAAGAAAGACCTCCAACCCGTGAGACAGTCCTCTACTTTAATTAAACTATTCACTCACTTCACTCTCTCCAGTTAAAAACTTGAATGCCTCGTCAAGAAATATTTAAGTGCCTAACTGCCACCACCAGGAAAGGGCAAACATAACTTGGAAGAAAACATTAAGGCATGGCCGGCTTTAGGCATGGGCGAGCTGGGCTCAGTCCCATGGCGACTAGTTTCAGAGAGGAGCAATTTATATCATTTATTTTTATTATAGGCCACTGACGCCTGTTCTTTCCCTCCAGGGGCTGCACTAATGATCCCTTCCCTTAATCTCCCTCAGTTTGCCTACCCCGCCTTCCTTACTTCACCTTTGTGCGCTCTCTCTCCCACACACTCTTGGTGTCCCACCTCTATCTTAGCATCTGAACAGGTGATTCAGGGGAGGGGGGACCTGGCCTTTGAACACAGAGGCTCTCTTCTTCGCAGTAAACCACTAGCAGACAGTAGGAGTCAGATTAGGTCAGTTGCATGCTTTTCATAACTCTTACCCACAAACTACATTGCCCCTTAAACATCGCCACCACCCACTGTCGGACAGCTAGGTGAGAGGTGTATCTTGCATGCTGACTTTCCTCATACAAACTTAGTGGGTATACAACAGTGTCAGGGAGCAGACTATGCTTCTCTCATTCATGTGCAAAGGGGGTTGCACAGCAGAAGCACTACTAACATGCATAGTAGTATTAAATGCTCGAGAGATAGAGGAGAGGAAAGGGGAGGGAGAACGGGTAGGGCACTAACTTGATTTCGGCCAGGGCACTACTGTGGATAAGGCCAGCTCTGCCTCACTCTGGATGCTTTCGACAACATCCTGCTGTGTTCTTCTATTTACACACTGATCCCAATTTCTGCTCTGGAGGAGACTACGGCTGTGGTTCTGTATCTACCCAATGTCTCCCAAAGCTTGTGTGGCGCAATGCTATTTTGTGCTGGGCTTCGGCCATTATGATTGGTAGGAAATAGGAGCTACATTGTGTGTCTCATTGCTCCAGGTTAGCACACACGTACATGCACAGCTTCAGTAGGTCTACCCCACCTTTGTGCTTCTGCATGCACAAATAAGATCATAATGTTTTTCCCAGAAGAGATTAAAGCTTTATTTCTTTATCTACCACATAAATCCCAATCTCTTCTTGGAAAGACGCAATCACTGTGCATGCATATGCACCGCCCAGGTCTCAACGTCTCTTCCAAAAGAGACTCTAGCTATGTTTTTGTATCCACCTCAAAATGTCTGCTCCAGGAGAGACAACTATGCGACTGTTCAGAGCATTCACACTGCTTCTGTCACCTGACATAAATGTTCTTAAATTTATTCCCCTTCTCTCAATTTCTACTCAGATGATGCTGTTGTCTAATAATATAGCAAGTACAGTCTTTTTTCCAAAGGACACCCATTTAACAATACTTTTAAACATATTCTTAGCTAGATTGTCCTCTGTTTTGTAGACTGATTTCGAAACCTGAAAAAGGAAACAGCAACAGAGGAGTAAATC
Organism: Pleurodeles waltl; assembly: GCF_031143425.1. NCBI lineage: Eukaryota > Metazoa > Chordata > Amphibia > Caudata > Salamandridae > Pleurodeles > Pleurodeles waltl. The sequence goes on from NC_090441.1 coordinate 43,845,021, forward strand.
TATAGATCCATCACAGAAGCAATGCCCAAAGTCCGCTTCAATGCATGACAGCAAGTAGTTGTAGGTGAAGTTTATTAGATCAATGTATGATCATTACACAGTTACAGCAATATATAAGAATAAAAATGGCAATATATAAAATATAAAAATATTACTATTTAAAAACACAAAAGCCATATACAGTATAAAAACAATATCACAATCCTATTTTTTCCTTATAATTCTTCAGTGCGTGATAAAGATCATTAAAATATAAAATATACATTTTTTGTGAAGCATGAAAAAGAGTTTCCTTTCAGAATCCTTGGGCTTTAATGATATCTAAAATTATCAGTGATCAACAGGTATTAAAAAAAAGCAATCATCCATATGGCATAATATAATTGGATTGTAGCTAGTATTTTACTTCTAATGAGCCAGACATACAAAAGGTACCTTGATACAGAAAACACAACCTCCTCTGAATTCTCCCATCTCAGGATATACATAGCTTCTGTTAGCCCAGAGATAGACATTAGCCGACAAGCTGCAACTATCCATCTCATTGTAGTTGTCGCATAGACAGGACAAAATAAAAAAAAGTACTCTACAGATTCATTATTGAGTTTGCAAGCTGGGCATATTAGTGAAAAAAGTGCAGGGTTTCTATTTCTTTTTTACTCAGTTAACTGGTAAAATCCCATATCTAGATTTTTAAAACAAGGACCTTGCAAGTGATGGTTCTATCGATCCATAAATGACTCGGAAGTTAAAGCGCACTTAATGTCCAAAAAATGCTCAATTTAAGTGTCATACGCAGAGGAGATTAAAAGGTTACCCTGGATATAATCCCAGAATCTTGACTTTAATGTTGGTACCATGTATTTAGTCAGGGACTCAGGATTATCCTAGGCTTCTCCCAGGCCACGTTTGTACAGCCAAAGTTTAACATTCTTTTTTTTTTAAAGTTTAATCAGCTTTATTATGCAATATCTGAAAATGAACAGTAGCCAATCAACACAAAAAGTAGTAAAGGTACAAAGCTAATAAGCTATATGTAAAATAAAAGCTGTTTACAATTTTATGTTATGAAGGACGGGGGAGGGCATAAAAGGGGAACGGGGAACACGGGTCTATCCAGTTAATTGTAACTTGTTGAAAAGCTAAGGCCAAAATAAGATCAAATAATATTTTTTCATAGGCATGTAATTCAATCTTATCAGATAAGATACCTAAAACAATTGAGATAATCGACATATGGTGTTTTATTTTAAAAATTACTGAAAGTTGGGCCCATACTTTTTTCCAAAAAACAGAAGTAGGGGGGCATAAAAAAAGAATATGGAGCAAATTCCCTTTCGAGCAATGACATGACCAACAAGCAGGGCTAGGTATGACACTGAATTTGGCTAGGGAAGCTGCTGTATGATATAATCTATGATAAAGACAAAAAAGATGGAGCGGTAGAGGCCGATCTTGAGATTTTAAAGACTCTGGTTCATATTTTGTTCCAGTAAAAAAACAGTCCAATCACAACCCAAATCAGCTTCCCCAGTAAGTTCTACTTTGGCTTTAGGACGAGATGGATCAGATGACCGGAAATATTTGTATATAAGAGAGGCTTTAGGATTGAGAGATAACAAATGTAAAAGTGAATCTGGGGGAGAAAGGAAGTGAGATATGGAGTCTGATGGGAGCGATCAGAAAATATCCAAAACAATCTGCATAATGATTGAATATTTGTGCCAAAATGATCAAGGACAGTCAAAAATCACTTAAAATTGAGGGAAGGAATGAGGATTAGGGCCATCAAAAAGATCTTAAAGCCAGATAATTCCCCTAGTTCTTCAAGATTTCCAATATAAGGGCCTTTTATTAATATTTATAAGCTTGTTATACCAAAGCGGGGGTTGTAAAAAAGTGGCTGTAGATGAGATTGTAATTTGATAATACAGATGCATTAAACAGCAAGTATGTTTAAAAAATTGGTGAAGAAGCTATGTTATTTTTTTAAGAAAACGCTAAAATTTCCTTACGAGAGAAAGGTGCAAGTAATGTTAGTTCAGTGTCAAGCAACATGGGAGTAAAACGAGAGGAAGTAGAAGAAAGCCATTTGGTAGCTTGTTTCAAATAAAAAGCTTTATAATAAGTCAGAAAATCTGGGAAATTCACCTCTTTGTTATCTTTAGCTTTTTTAAGAAAGAAATTTGGAGAGAAGTGAGCCAATTTTTTAAAAAGTAAGTATCTGGTCTATGAACTGGGGTCATAGATAAGATATATAAAACAATTGGTATAATCATCATTTTTATGGAATCCATACGACCCCACCAAGATAAATAAAGAGGATTCGAGGAGGACAATAAATTTATCAATTCTATTGAAACATTCCTTCATATTTATTTTAATGGACTCCAAAATGGAATTAGTAAACCAAACGCTCAAATATTTGATTTTAGAATTATTCCAATGAAACCCAGAGGAGTCAAAGGAATGCTTAGTGCAAAACCTAGTAAGGGGCACAATTTAATTCTTCTCTGAATTAATTTTATAACCAGAGACAAATTAAATGTTTGACAGCTCTTTAAGCAAAACAGGAATAGATGTATCAGAGTTAGAGAGGAAGAGAAGAATATCATAGCATATCATTTCAAATGTTTATCTCCATATTGAAAATCAGATATAAGAGTATTGTCACGGATATGAGAAAGAAAAGGTTCAAGGGCTAAAACAAATAAAGGAGGTGATAAGGGGCAACCTTGACGTACCCCTCGTTGCGAGGAAAAATAGTGAGAGACACGACCATTAATTATTACTACAGCCTGAGGATCTGTGTAAAGCAAGGAAATAAGTGATACAATCTTGGGTCCAAAATCATACCATTTCAATACTTTGAGTAAAAAAAGACCAGCTTACTCTGTCGAAGGCTTTTTTAGCATCAATAGAAATAGCTGCAAGAGAATAGAGAAGAGAAGGAGCTTTATTTAATACATAAAACAAAAAAATGATAATTATCTGAGGTTAGTCTGCCTTTAACAAAACCACACTGTTCTTTACCAATTCATTTGGGCAAAAAGGACTCAATTCGAAGGGCCAGTAATTTGGCAGAAATTGTATAATCTACATTTACAACAGCTATAGGACGATAGTTCTTGCACTATGTAAGATCTCACCCGTCCTTATGTATTACACAAATAGTAGCCTCCTGAAAAGTACCACCAGCCCTGCCAGTAAAGAAGAAAAATTGAAAAATTAAAAAAAATTGAAAATAAATTTGAAAGAGTTGTAGAAGTTTAGGCATCAAAAAATTGGAGAAATGTAGATAAAATTCTGAAGTAAACCCATCTGGACGGGGCGACTTCCCTTTTCTCAGTGTGTTAAGAGCTTTGAGTAACTCTGTAATCGATAAATCAGCTTCAAGAGGATCAAAATTCAATAAAGACTGGGAAGGAGGTGGAAATGTTTTAAGATAAAAGTCAATAGAAGTAGAAGGAATTGGATATTCCGGAGTATGTACATTTCTATAAAATTTCGTGAATTCAGCTCAAATGTCTTCATCTTTAAATAAAAGTTTACCATCTGATGAATGAATGGATTCTGTATCTTTGTCAAGATCTGCTTGGCAAAAAGATGTTGAGGTGTCTCTAACAGGCTGATAGGTCTGCATTTAGTTGGTTATTCCTTTTTTATGGATTGGGATCATTTCGGCACCCTTCCACATACCAGGCATCTCTTTTCTCCTCGCTATACTGTTTGAAACCACATTGAGTATGAAAAAGAGCGTTCACTTCGAATTTTCAAATAATTGGCTAAAAGGTTTCCTGATTTGTTACGACCCCCATAATAACGGGCCCTACTATGCAAAAATATGGAGAAAGCTTCAGCAGTTGATTTTTATTAAAGGCTAATTTGGCCTGGACTAGTTCATGCAAAGAAGTATCTGAAGCTGAGGAATAAAATTTATGTTCTAAACGCTTAATGTTAGACGGTAAGAGTTTCTGCTGATGAGCAAACACTTTCTTTTTTTTAGAAACAAAATCTATGATCAAACCACAAGCTGAGGGTTTAAAGGAATCCCATACCAATTGGGGAGATGTGTCAGAAGTAGTGTTGAATAAAAATAATCCATTAGTGAAAGATACAAAGGAAGAGGAAAAGTTTGGATCTAACAAAAGCGCATTATTGAATCTCCACCTAGCTGACTTGGGATGTGATCAAACCAGATCCAAATCGGCAACCACTGGGGCATGGTCAGATATAACTATAGGTTCAATAGAGGCAGAGATAAGGTTCTGTGTTAGTGATTTGCTAAGAAACATATGATCCAGGTGAGAAAGGGATCCATGTGGGGAGGAATAAAAGGAATACTCTTGAGCAGTGGGATTACATAATTTCCACGCATCCACTAAAAGTTCTGGGAAATGGTGGAGTGGAATTGCTTATGAGATTTATTTGGACGAAAACGAATTTGAGACTTCCGGTCAATAAAAGGGTCCATAATCTGATTACAGTCACCACCTAACATAAAGAATTAATCTTTATATTGAAGACATTTCTTAGCAATATTAGGCCAGAACAAAAGATCTGGTTGAGTTGGGCCATATACATCAAGAACAGTTAATGGAATATCATTTATAAGTAATTTTACAAACAACCATCTAGCTTCAGAATCATTTTCTTGAGATACAACAATACAATTTAACTTTTTGTCACATAAAGTGATTACTCCATTTCTCTTAGTAGAGGTAGGAGAAAGAAAAACCGATCCCACCCAATTTTGTTTACATTTTAATGCCTCATTTTTTGTGAGATGAGTCTCTTGCAAAAGCACTAAATCTGGATTGTAAGAGGCAAGGTGGGATAAGATTCTCCGTCTTTTCACTGGATTAACAAATCCTTTGACATTACAAGATATTACTCTGAATGCAACCAACAGGAAATAAATATACAGTTACACGACCTTCAAAATGTAAAAATTGTAACTGAAGACAAAAGGACATTCAAGAATGGGAAAAATAAGAAAAAAAAGAAAAAAGATAAGAACACAGGAAACAAGAAAGAGAAAAAGGAAAAAAGAAGATGGGAGGGAAAAGGAATCGAATACATTAAGAGATGACAGTACATGTCAAACGATTACTGAACAAGATACCTTAATAGGAAACAGGAAGGAAATGGGGAGTGGCAATACACAGGAGACAGCACAACCAACACAAAGAAGTGGGCTACACCGGAACCTCACATGGGAGCAAACGGGACATGAAGACATGACAGATCATGATGTTCTTCGACAGGCTTTAAAAGCAATGGAATCCATTCCAGGCATCATCCCAGGTTATAATCTTGTAGTAGGGTGACCCATAAATGCAATAAAAATCGTGAGAAACCTCCCGAAGTTCCAGCGCGGCACAGAGCTCCACCATCAGGCGGCCATCTTAGCTGGCGTCCTAGCCACGCCAAAGTATAACATTCTTAAGCCAGGGAATTTGTCCCATTCTATCCAGTGCTTGTACCTCAGTGACTACTTGTTTAATGGGAATTTGGGTCTTGCCTTTCCATAGCCTGACCCAAAAAACTAGAGATTTTAAAACAGCAAAATGTATAATATTTTTCATTCCTAAATCTAGGCACAGGGGGATAAGTTGTGTGTTCTGTGGCATAATCAATAAGGATCTGATAAACTTGTTCTCAGTTTTCTCTAATCCCTTGTTCTGCTCTATGCCCCACAGCCATGCCCCCTAAGGTGTTGCACCAAGACATCTAGCACAGTACATTTCAAGTGCAGGAGAGATAGGACAAAAAGTAGATATATTAAAGTTTTTTGGGCAATTTCTGCCTCTACGTGCTGCAGGGTCATTTGGCTATTTAATATCTGGACAGACAATGACAAAGTACTGATCAGCCTAGCACTCAAATAACCAAAAGCTTTGACATGATCCAAGATCGTTGAGCCAAGCCTCAACTTCCCCTTAAATGACTGATGTGCCAGGAATATAATGAATTTAGTTTTTAGGCAATTAATTTCCAGGCCAAATTTAACACATGCATCTGAAAACCTGTTTAAAATATTTTGTATCTTTGTCACAATCTGCTTGACGAAATTTTTTGAGGTGTCTCTAACAGGCTGATAGGTTCTTTCTGCACCCTTCTACATACCAGGTATCTCTTCTCCCCTCGCTAAACTATTTGGTATTACAGAAAGGGCTGCAGACACTTGTGCAGCACTTTCTGTATTACAGATAACGTTGGCGCACATATAGCAGCAGCGCTATCACCAGAGGGTGTGCCCTCATTTGAATGGGGGCATGGCCCCATGCAAATGAGGGGATCCCTTTGCCTCTGCGCCCCCGCCATAATATAGATGCGGGCTCAGATTCAAAGAAACTGTCAGGAAGGCACTGACAGTACGGCACATAAAAGGTGGCGCCCTCTCAGTGCACCCCCTGATGGCTGCCCTCTGGAGGGGGAAAAGGAGGTCCTATTGACCTCCCCGGCATCCCCTTGCAGGTGGGTGCAGTCACTCTCACTCACTGCATGTGCCTGTAAGGGACTGGACCTCTTAAACGTGCAGGTGGGTTACCGCCTGTACACAGAAACATTGAGCAGCTGCTTCAAAGCTGCTCCATTTGTCACTTGAATGTGCAAGTTCGCTGCTACCCTACGGGCAATGCATTCAATGTAATTGGGCGTACTTTCTCTGTTTGCACCCAGCACTCCTGTTTTAAGGTGAGCCATGGCGCGAACAGAGAAAGTGCACCCTAAGTGTAATAGGCCTCCAGACCGTCAACTCTGAGGTCACCCGGAAATTCTGTCAAGCCTTGGAACCTCCCCCCTGTTCATACTGTCAACACTAGATACTGTTTCAGCCGATGTAAAGGAGACTATCAATCTGGTGGCCCATTCCTGGAATTCAATCTGTTCCTCCCAACTAGGGGAACGTTCTGGGTTCCTGTTTTCTGAGGAGTAAAGTTTTGAGAAATGTTATTCCCAGATGTGAGGTTGTATGAAAAAGTCAGCTTCCATAAAAGTAAACGGTACCCCTTTAGACAGCTAGTATGTAAAAAAGAAATGGATACAACATTCATATACATACATGGCAGCAAAAAATAGCCAGTTGTTAGCAATAATAAAACCATGTCAAGCACGTGCTAATGATCAGTGTTGGTCATGGACATCCAAAGAATACATCCACACAGGAATTTTAAAAATGGGCCACGGCTGGGCCAGAAATGCGTGCAGTGCATGTTCACCAATCACTTATATCCATCTTCTATTTAATCACCTTTTTGTGAATTTGAAGAAAGCAATCAAAAAGTGGTGGCAAATCTTAACATCTCCAGAGGGATGTAATGTGCAGCCACCTTCAGGCCAGATGTATTAAGCTTTTTAATGGTCGCAAATGCTCAAGTTGTGACTGTTAACATTCTTTTTCTTATTTACTAATTCAATTTTAGGAGTAGGAGACGTTTTTCAGACTCCTAACATGAGATCCTGAATCAATACTGATTTTGTATCTGGAAAAGGCATTTTGTAGTTGTCCCTTCCAAATGCTGGTATCTAATGTATCAATATTTTGCAATCAAAATTCAATTGGAAAACACTGATTTTTTACCAGCACCTCAAAGGAGATGGTAACCTATTTGCAAAAAGTGAAAGGATCCCTTTGAGAGCCCTTCCCTTTTCTGAATGTAAAAAAAAAAAGTTTGTTTAAGAGGTGGCAGTGGTCCTGAGGTCTCATCTTAAACAAACTTAAAAAAATCTTTCAAATGCAGTCCATTTCACTTAAGGAAAATGAGCTGTATTTAAAAATAACAAGTTTGTTTTATTATAAAGCAATCACAGATATGGTGGCCTGCTGACTCCATCAGGCACCATCCGTGTGATGGCCTCCAATCCTAGTGAGTTGGAGTTTGCAACCTCTCTTATCAAAATATATAATGTAGGTTAGATTCTGACCCACTACGATTCGGAATTTTAAGAATTGACTTATTAGTACATAGGTCGGTTCTTAAAATTTTTAAATGCTCGAAAAAATATTAGTTGCAAATTGCAGTTTTAGTAAATAGAACAGATGGAGCTACTTCATTTCATGTCATTGCAGTTCATGATTTATCCCTTGCCATACACGTACCCAAAGGTAGGCTCAGTAACATCATGTTCTCATAACTCAGATATCAGTCTTGTAAATCTCATCTGAATCATCTTGGACCAGCGCATGGTTGAGAGGGGTAGATATATTGCATTGAGATGAAATAGGTCAGATGTATCTATAACCTACATGTTGGTGTGTACACAATGGAGAAATGAAGAATGCTTGTGGTTTGTTGGAAACCAACTGTTTGTATCAATCCAATGTGCATTGAAAACTCAGCTTTTAATTTAGCCCCACTAAACACATATGCATGATTGGTTTTCACTGGCAAAGATACCCTCCAGTTCAGCTTCTTGCTTCTTCTCACTGGTGTATCCCATACTTTTCCATGTACTCTGGGCCCTTTCATTGGATTTCTTGTCTAATTCAGTCATTTGCTTTGTATTTTGTTCTTTCCTTTCTATTTTGTTTGTCTTGCCCCCGAGCATAGCTCTTGCACCATGCTTTTTGACTGAATGTGTTTTTTCCATACAAAGTAGACGTTAGAGGACTATTTCTTTCTCTAGCCAGCTTTACATATCATTTGCATTTTATAGGTCCATGGAAGTGCATGGCGATAGTCCTTCTCTTCCAACCTCTTTTTATTCCTTTCTTCCAATTGCTCCATTTTCCTGCAAATCTTTTTCTATGTGGTTTTCCAAATCCCCTCTTGCTCTGTCATCTTCTGAATATTTTTCTTCCTGCTCCTCTCTTGGCTTTCTTCCCATTGCACCAGATCCAATGCGCCAGGCTTGGAATGGAAATCACCTTTCTCTAATAACCACAATTAAGACACCCCGTGCTACTGCACGGATACCTCATTCATCTCATAGCTTAAAATAATTGTTCATCTGATCTCTCCATTGTAACTCAATCAACCTATTAGCAACACTCAGTTTAAGATCCAGCCTCCATATTTATTCTGTGTGTTCACTATATTTCAGTCCCAAATCACTGGGGCATGATCTGATAGTTTGTTACTACACCAAATCAAATAAATCCTGGAAACCATGAGTTGATTATGTGAGAATTAGGAAGACACTTTCTCCAGTAGATGCAAACTCCTCCTTATATCATGCACTCCAAATTGAAAGAATGTTTCATATAGAGTGGGACACGTCAGTAGCAGTATACCTATCGTGCAGGTATCTATCTATACCTATCTTGGGACAATTTTAAGATAATCTCTCCTTGTAAGTGCTCCCTCTAGGACTTCCTGAAGTCGATTTTGTAAATCAATAAGGAATCTCTCTTGTTGGGCATTAGCAGCAAAAGAGTTCATTAATGTCACCCTCCTCCCTTAAGTCTCCCTATGAGATAAATACCCTACATCCTATCCTAGGACGTGACTAGTGCCAGACACACAACCCATTTTTAGACAGTCCCAGTAAGACTGACTTCTTATAGTAAGGAGGCCCTTTTAGCCTGGAGGTCGCCCAGTTGCGTACACTCTCACACCTGGATCCCTGATTCTCGCAGCACATATTCTTGCTTGCAGCTTCTTTCCTGCCACTAGTCCCTGCTCTCTCGTCATGAGCAGTAACAGTCCTAACCTGAGCCATATAAGGAGCACTTTAATGGAAATAAAATAAGACCTTAAAAGCATGTTTGATCAATGTATGGTCACTTCCCAAACACAAAATTAAAATCTGGTGTACCCTGCATGATAACGATTGGGACATTATTTTCCTCTCTGATACTTGGCTTAAGCCCTGTTCAGGTCCTGACCTTGCCCTCGCTATTCCTGATGGCTACTCTATTTCTCACTTAGATAGAGTAGGCAAAACAGGATGGGGGTAGCCATTATTTATCATTCTAAGTATCTCTGCCTGAGCCAGCCCTTAGATTTAGCAAACAGCACTGACGCTCTTTCTTTTACTACCAAAATTTCAGACAACTTTTCTTTCTCTGGAGCACTCATTTACCTGCCCCCTAATCCTGATGCTAAGTTTTGTAAAATACTGCCTTCCACTATCATGCCCTTTTGTTTACAATATGATCATTTTATGGTACTGGACGACTGTAATTTTCAAGTGGATGACTATAGTTGCAAAGCTGCAGAACAGCGTATTGAAGCCTTATCAGACCACAGCTTAGAGCAGAGAGTACAAAGACCCCCACATAAGAGGGGGCATATGCTTGATGTCATTTTTATAATATCCTAGGGTTAGAAGTTCTTCTTAGTTCCTTTTAGCCTAAAGCCACCCCTTACTAGGGCTTCAAAAACATAATGCCACTTTCATTCCACCCATGGCACTCCATTGCTGACTCAGGACTTGCTCACAAATAGTGGTAAACAAATTTGATGATATTGCACTGGGGGAATCCTCCTTTAATTCTGACCATAAGAACATTCTTGATAATATAATACCTTTAAGAGAGGGAAAAAAGCCGAAGGACTTTCATTTCCGATCCTTGTGTTTCTGCTAAACTTAAAGCTGAAACACTGAAATTCAAATTAATAGCGAGGAAGTGGTAGTGCAACTTTTTGGAAGAAGACATACTCAAGTACAAACTAGCCCTCAAACAGTTTAGGAAAAAGGTAAGAAAAGCCAAAGCCCTCTTGCTAACCAAACAAATAAATGAAGCAGAAAATGCACCTCTAACAATTTTAAAAAATGTTAAATCTCTGCTCAATCCATCTGTCCAAATCCAAACTACGATGCCCTGACAGGAGTTTGCTGATAACCTATCCAAATTCTTTCATGATAAGATGCTTAACATCTACTACAAATTGCATAGTGCCAAAGAAACTGTGTCAGCAACTCTAGGACCCATCGCCCAAACTTCGACCCTCCAATCTGATTCCTTTGAAAAGGTTTCTTTGACAGATCCCGAGAGTTTGATCTTAAAAGCTCATTCGGGCTCTCCTTTGAACTATGCTTCCCACACATCCTTAAAAGGGCTCATAAGCCTTGAACCCACAGATCAATGCACTCTTTAATATTTCCCTTGAGTCTGGCTCAACGTGTTGGAAGGAGGCACTTGCCTGGCCTCTTTTTAAAAAATCTAACTTAGGCCCCACACCCCCAGTCGTTTATAGACCCATTTCTCTTCTCCCTGCTTCTGGCAAGATGTTGGAATCCATAGTGAAACACTAGATTATTAACTTTGTTGAGGAGACCAACATTTTACATCCTTCACAGTCTGGCTTCTACTGGGCTTTAGCACTGAGGCAGCATTTTTGGAGGTAACAGAATTACTCAAATACTGATTCGATCTGGGAACAAACACCATTGTAATTTTGCTAGATCTTTTAGCTGCTTTTCACATGGTGTCACATGATATTCTTCTGCAAAGTAGGAATCATGGGCACCTTGTGGGAATGGATCAAATCCTTTCTTTCCAACCAAAAGCAAGCAGTGTACCTTCCTCCTTTTAAATCAAGCTTGAGTGAGGTCAATTGCGGAGTGCCCCAGGGCTCAGCTTTGAGCCCAGTCTCTTCACTGTACGGCTCCTCTTGCTGCTATTGTTTAAGCATGGAGTTTCAATGTGGTGTCCTACGCTGATGACACCCAGTTGATGTTTGCTTTTTAAACACATGGATGCCTCGGTCTCAGCAAATTTTCAGGGCTGTCTATCAGCCATAGCTGATTAAATGTACCAAGGCTTTCCCTGCTTAAACTCGGAAATATCTGAAATCCTGACATTTGGTGCAACCTCCATATTGGGGTTGGCTCATGTGAGGCCTACTGAACTATGCCTCCCCCTTGCTCCTTCCACCACAGCCAAAAACTTGGGGGTTAAGCTAGACAAAGCTTTATCTTTCAGGACAGATGTTAACTCTACTGCAGGAACTTGTTTCTCCCTGCTGAAATTGTTAAGAAAGATACTCATATTTCTACCCAAACACACTAGAAAAGTCCTTATTCACGAATTAATAACATCTAGACTCAATCATGCCAGCGTGCTGCTTTTAGGTTCTCCCCTATGATTGATACACAGACTGCAGCGGCTCCAGAACACAGCAGCTAGAGTGGTTTTGAGCATCCCTAAATGGCAATCAGTTCAAAATGTTTTGAAAAGCCTGCATTGACTTCCCATTAAACAAAGAATAAAGTTCAATGCTTTAGCGATAGTTTTCAGGGTCACCCAAATGAAAGGCCCATTGTATATCTGTAACAAAATAAAAAGATATCAGCCTCTTAGAGCACTGCACTCTGCCTATCACAACTTACTATGCATCCCCAAGATTTACAAGGCTAGAGCGAGTGGTTGCTCCTTTTCTTATTTAGTCCCTAAACTCTGGAACATTTTCTCTGAGAACATCAGAAGCGCAACCTCTGAGGATTCTTTTAAGTCCCTTCTAGAGACCCACCTCTTTAATGAGACATAATTTGGGCCTTTTCCTCTCTTTTCCACAGCCTCCTTTTGGTGCATCTCACTATTACCCAGCACCGAGAAGCTCCTTTCGGAGCAGCTGTTTGCACATTATAAATTCTACTCATTCATTCATTCATTGATGCTGGACCTCCAATGACAGATCTCCATGATTAACAAAAATCACTCCAATCACTTTCTGCTTAGCCATCTCAGAGTATTGAACAGGATACAATTCATTTGTTATAAGTCTGACATCTTTTTCCAAGAGGTGAGCCTTCTGTGAACAGTCTATGTCGAGGCCTTCTGAGAGCAGCACCCACCAAATTTTAATTTAGCGAAATTGCTAAATTGAGACTCCTGATGTTCTAAGGGAAAAGCCTCACCAAATAAGCAATGAGTGATAATCACTTTCGTTATCACTCCTTTTCAAGTATATCCTTAAAAAATCATATCTGAATATTCCTGGCAAATACCCTAGGCTCCAGGAATCCCCATATAAAGATTCTGGAAATACTATTAAAGTGCATCCCCATATAGAGCTTAAATGTGGGGAATAGAAATGCCCTGAGTGATTTGCTGCTCCCTCACTCATTGTCAGCCATACTGCCCCCTCCTGGTCTGAATAATACACCAAAATAACCATTCCAGAGAGCTACTACCTCATTAATTACAACCAAATCAGATTTTACGTTAGGTCCCTCTTATGGCTAGTTCTTGTTCTTTCCCACATTCTGGCATTGAGACCACCATCTTGAAATCTTCCCACTGAGGTGCAGTTTAGTTATTGTGATTCAGGGTGTGTGAAACAGAGATTTCCCAACAATTACCATCATTGCAAAGGAAGTGTGACAGCTTTGTGGGCTAACACACTTATGTGTCTAAGGGCCTGATTTATTAGACGGCGGATGGATTAATCTGTCACAACAGTGAAGGATATCCCGTCTGCTGAAATCTAAATCCCATTATATCCAATGTCTGTCACCATTGCGACGGAGTAACCTGTCCCCCGAGTTCTAGATCAGGCCCTAAGTGTTTGTATGTGTGTGACCTCAATGTTGTAAGTATTTTATCTGATGTATTTAAAATAGTGTGACTCAGAAGAACTCTAAGGTACTATAGAAATCACATTTTAGTCAGTAGGAACCCTGAAACTTTAAGCGCAGTACTTAGGATCCAATTCTGCAAGTAGTGTGCATTTGAAACCAGACTACGAGAAAGACAGAACATGAAGAAAAGGTGTGTAATAGGAAGATGTTATTGGGAAGATGTATGTGTTAGCTACATCTCCCCTATAAAACATAAATTCAGAGAAGGATGCACACTTTTGTCTTATATTCAATCTGCCTTAGAAGAAAAGTGCTCCCAGTTGACTACTTACTTACCACTTGCCTTACTTTTCTAGTTCCCATCACATCAAGGGCCTGATTACAACTTTGGAGGAGGTGTTAATCCATCCCAAATGTGACGGATATACCACCAGTCGTATTACGAGTTCCATAGGATATAATGGACTCGTAATACGGCTGGTGGTATATCTGTCACTTTACCGTCACTTTTGGGACGGATTAACACCTCCTCCAAAGTTGTAATAAGGCCCCAAGCCTTTTTGTCATTTTCACCTCAAGAGAAATTTTCAGAACATTTTCTGAGAGCAGAATGCATAAAAAGAAGTGCTTAATTTAAAAAATGTCTCTGCGTCACATAAAAGCCGTCCAATCCTTTGTTTAGCCCTAGCCTGTTTAGTGTGAGAGGGAAGAGAAGGGTTGGGTGTATGCAAACTCGGCAAAGTTTCATAGAGGCGTTAGTCGCTGCTATGAGGGCTGCTAATTGTAGTGGAAACCTGACCACAAACACTGCTAGCCTGACTGGAGGTCCCTGGACCAAACTACCCACATCAGAATTCATTTTTTAGGTGGGCGCCATACCCCAAACACTTCCCTGGGCTGTGCTCCTGTATGTCCACGATATCTTCAGATCCTCTCACTGATTTCAAAGTTTTGAGTTAAGACAAAATGCCAAAGCAAAGGGAAACGACCATCTGAATTTGATCTCTCTATTCCTCAGTCCCTTTGTGGCCTTCACTATGCTTTCCACCTACTCAATATTTTGTGAGTGGTCCTTATTGGATTACACCTACGTCATATCATACAGTGTCCATTTGTTGCACTTCTTGCAGAATTTTATCATTCACTGATGAAGATGCCAGTTTCACCAGGATATCTCTCCATGTCCACCTGAGTCAGTCTGCAGGACCCAAATACTATGGGCTTGCAGTATGACAGCATGGCCTATAGTAGGGATGGGCAAACTATTATGCAGAATCGGCCACTCCCTGTTACTTTTTAACGTGGAGTTCTGGACACATTCCGCCAGTTGCTGAATGGTGGAATGTTACTCACACGAGGCTACAGACTATGCGACCTGGCAAGCAAGATTTGGCATCCTTTAGCATGATTTTCTAACATTGGCGGTCTTCCTAAGCAGTCAGAGGACTGCCATTCATCTTCGCACTACTGGTGCTAAATTGCAGCGCAAGCTGAGTATTTTCCACCCATTGGCGGAATTCCTCTGAATCTCGCAGGGTTTTTCTGTAACGTTGCAAAATTCCCCTGAAAACTCAGTGAGACATCTCTGGGATCAGCACGAAGCTCATCCTCTAAGCAACTCCATTGCTCTGTTGCTGACCATGTCCTCATAATATTTTTTCCCCTTTGGCAATGGCAGTCTGGCCTTCTTTTCTAGCCGGTGGATGGCAGTTAGGCTGCCATCTCCTTCTATGACATCTCTGGGGTGCTTGTTACACTCTTTCCTGTGCTCCTTTCTCTTCTTTTAGCATGACAGGTGGACCCTTTGCTCCACTATGGAAGCATTCCACCTTATGGAGATGGTACTTGTCCTCATTTCTCCTTGTTGAGGCTGCTACTTACTTTTTCAATTCCTCTGGTGATGGTTGCTGTGCTCTTTCTGCCAGGCTGTTTGTTGTGCTCCCTCCTCCTCTTTGAGGACCGTCAACGGGACTTGTCCTCCTCCTTAGACGTAATAACTGGGCTCTCTTTGGATATTTTCTATGTCACTTTCCTCTTTATTGGAAATGGTAGTTTGCCTCTTTTCTAATATTTGAGATAAATAGTTGAGACATTGAATATCTAGTCTAATTGATAAGAGACCCACACACTCTAACATTGCCCTTGCTTTGAAATTGGATGTAACTTCCATTTCATTAGTCATGCAATTCCTTGGTGTATTTATCACTGAAATTGTCCTTCAGTCCAGGAACCTTTTTAGGAGTCAATTGTTTTTAGTGAAACATGAACTCTAGTTTGTGAATGTATCTGTTAATCAATAAACCATGCTGATCCTGCCTTCTCATTACATGTTTATTTTTTCATTTTCTCATGGAAGTTGTAATTCTAGAGATGATGACATAAATGTTTCACTCTAATCGAGTTTTTAAAAGGTTATGTTTTATAATTGCTGGTGGATTAAACATAAAAGAAAGAAACATTTAATTAGTCATGAAAACTGATAATGAAATAGTCATCCAACATAAAAACAATGAGACTGATTCACAGATTCACCAAAGCATTTATGAGTATGGGAAGTAGTAATGGAAATTAGGCAAAGAGTGCACGTCTTTTCTATTTGTACTACATGTATATGTATATAACCTAATATTCTCATTTTATTCCCATTTTATGTGCTTTGAAGTAGATTCAGAACGGCATGTCATAATATGTAAAAGATTAATATAAGAGTACCCACAGTAGATCATATTTTCTTTGACTTTTAAGGAACAGCCTTGATTGCATGCCTAGAAGCAATACCAATGTGTACTTAACCTCATTCTGAGCACTAGTTTAATAACAAGATTAATAAAGATTCGCAGGAACCTGATTTATTGACTGTATTAAGGGTCCCTGCATTGTGCCTTGACAATGTCTCATTTACAGAAGATAATTTAGTGCATATGTTGTCCAGTGAATGTTGACCCAACAACATGCACAAGATATATCCTCTGTGTTTAAGAATGGTAACTGGACTCTTTCTCTGTTTTTTGTGCCTGCCTTTTGGGCCTCTCCTTCACCTTACTGAGGACGATATGCATCAGACCAATGTACACTGACATGGAGTTCCTGGCTTTGCAGAGGCGTTGAGGATTCCTAACGCCCTAATGGAATTGCAGACAGACAAGGATTAAACACTCCTTGCTCTGACCCAACCCCATAGGGGAAACAGGAAGGGTAATGTAGTCTGCACAAGCCATGTTTATGCTGTGTCGGCAGTCATTTACCCGGATTTCAGCTTTTGTGCTCATAGGACTGGGCGTCAAAGGATCATGAAAGGGCACGGACATTCTGGTGCAAGACAAACACAACAACAGGCTGCAGACAATGCCAGTAAACAACCTTCTGGGGATCTCTCTCAAACCTCTGCACCACAACCTGAAATGTAGTCTTGGTACCCGCTTGAGAGTGTCTCTAAGAATACCTCATTTACACATGTCTGGCCATCACCTACTTGGTGACTCCACATAGGTATCCAAGAAATACTAACAGCTGTATAGACAGAAGAACAAAGGTAAAAACAGAGTCTAGCACATATGTAGTAATGGACTTTAGTTTGCAAAAAAAGAGAAAGATAGGATGTCTCAGTGTCTTTCTTACGCTGATGATTTCAATTGAAATTTTCAATAGTATCTTCAAAATGCACTTTGCAAGCTAGTGCACAGTTTGTTGACTTTATAAAATGGTTGCAGTCTCTTTCTGAGATACTTGCATTAAGCGTTTTTTTGCTGAACGCACGTCTTCTAGCATTAATAAGAAACTGACTCCAACCTTTTAATATGCAGATATTGGACAGCTTCCACATGATATAGATATTAGCTGAAGCCATGGTGAAAAGACTGGCTGATGTCCCTTGATGCTGTAGATGACAGTCAGGTGTGGGCGAAATTGTAGTTAAGTCCTATTCTGCTGACTCTGGAGTTCTAGATACTTGTACAAAAATATATTAAAGCTAAGCGAGAGGCTCGGTGTTGGCGTGGGATTTGTGAATTGACCACAGCCTCGACTATATTAATGTTGCAAGAACTCCAAGATACTCCACTCTAGAAAAAATTCCGAAATATAACGGAAGAATCCCACACCTTCTATGACACCACCTCAACCTATGAGAGTGGGTATGGCCCCTGTGGAATGAAAGGGTGCAAAAGGCATTGGTGGAGGGCTGCTTTGGTGAGTCAAAGAGGATAAGACTCTTTGACAACCCTTGACTCAGAAGTCGGTTAGCTCTTTCCTTCCACATTGATGTGATAGTTTGGCTTTTCCTTCCTCTTTAGAGATCTTAGTTGAGTTCCCCACTCCTGTTTGTGGATGGTACTTTCTAGCTATGCTCCTCACTCCTCTTTACATATGACTCTGACTATATTAAGCTTTTATTCCTATTTGTCACTTTCCAGCCCAGTTTCTTTCCTCCTTTTTGAGATGGTGCTGTATAGCTGACCTGTGTCATCCTGGTTAGTGTCCTTGTCTACTAGGGCTGCTCTTCTTCCTTTCCAAGTGTTGCAGTCAGTTATTTCTACTCTAGTTTTCCCTGTCTTTCAGAGCTCAGCTTCATAAAACACTCCAACTTTTTCTAGAGGCCTGTTCACCTAGAGGTTGTACTATCTACCTACAGCCCAGACCACTTGCCGTGATACTGTATTATAGAATGTGTATTGACTACTTTATCTGTCTCTTGCAGAGTAGTTGTGTTACTTTTCAATTATGATAAAACCTTCTAACTGCACTGATTTCTCCTCTTAAAGATTACACCAATTTATTTTCAATATATGCAATATACAAGAACCCCATTTCAAAATCTAGCAAAATTTACATTACGTTTCAAATGTTTAACTAGACATATTAGTGATATTGCCACTTTCACAAGTCACGTAAGATTCTTGTCCTAGATCACTTTTATAGAACATTGTGATATCCCTAGAGAGTGTCATTTAAGGGTATAGAATGCAGTGGTAGAAACAGAAAGCAGAGACTTCCACTAATAGCCTCTTTTAGAGTTTGAAGAGGAGAAAAAATCTGCCAGTTTTCTCAACAAACTGTGAATACGGATTAGAATCCACTAGCAGACGGTCTCCCCTAGTATTACCCCTATGGTACAGGAAATTCAGCTGATGAGTTCAAATTTCTATATAGAGCTTCTTGCAGACGTTGGATCATTTTCAGTTTCCTCCACACCTCAATGAGGCCCTAAGATTCCATTAGTTTCCCATGCCAGTCATCAGTAAATAGCAGGCTCTTGAGGAGCTTCAAGTGGGCACGAGTCCATCCCTCTAACGTCATTAGTAGCCGCAGGGTACAGCTACCTGGGTAGGGTCCAGGAGGATCCAGCTATTCCTGGCCTTTCAGTGACCAGACAGCCAGGATAGATCTCTGTTAGACATTAAAGCGTCTACTTGTTGACCCCTCAGCAGCCACATTCAGTGTTTGAAAGTGATGAAGTAAGATGACTGGGGAGTTTCCTCCAGATTTCCCACTGCTGCTACTGAGGAAGGATGGAGCAGCAATTCCACTGAAAAGGTTGAATATCAATTAAATAAAAATTGAGTAGTGTACACATAAGGAAATATATGGGCATTAACAGTGACTGAACTGTAATTATTTGGTAATCTGGCCATCCTGACCTGCTACACAAATGGCATAGTGTAGACACTAGACAAACTATAGCTGGTGAACAAACCATGAATCACTATAATGAAGCAGATACATTGACCTGCACCCATTCACGTTGGTAGTGAGTTACACTGACACCGAGGGCCCAGAAACACCTGCCTCCTTTCTGGGCAAGCTCTAATGTGTTCAGTTTAGAGATGGGGGACAGGTACATCTCAGAAGGGACATAACCAATTAGATCCCAACCACCTTAATCTAGTAATAACTAAATACACAATGGTTGAGAACAGTTATTGAGACACACTCCAATCTATACTCTTCCCACCCAGTTTCAAACTGCTATGTTTGGAAATCTATAACATGGTTACAAGTAGGTGAATTATTTTAGTATACATACCTGTTATTAATCTGATGTTATCTGACCACAGGGTTTCTGCCTTAACATCATTAGAAGAATTAGTTACTAAAAACTTCACCCTGGAAGAGACAAGCAAAAATCAGAGTTTATGAATCTGCACTTGAGATGAGATGTGCAAGCCGTAAGTATCGTGGGGTAAGTGCTTTTGATTGCTTTACTTCTCCTTGAATCTTGGTGGCAGTAAGGTTGTTTAGCTTTTAAAGAAGCAAAATCAGCGCTTTGCGTCTTTACCTGGAACTGGTGCAAACACCGCTCAAATCTCAGCTTGCTTTGGAAGTTTTCATTTGATCATAAGTAATTTGGGAACCGCACTGCTGCTTGCCATGTTATTTTTAGCTTGTAAACTATTAATTCAAATTAAAATCAATTATTGAGAGGTTTTTTTTCAAACCACTTCCCGATAAACAGCATAAGTAGCCAGTATACGTATTTTAAGATGTATCAAGAACTAATGTGCACGGCCTGACCATTTTCAGTCAATACATTGCAGCTTTTTATAATGAATCTTTTTTACCAGACAAGAAAACATTGTTCCCATGTTGCTAAAAACCACAGACTACAACCTTAGAATACCTGTCTTTAGTGATGATTACATGCAAATACATTGTTTACAAGCTTGAGCCAGAGTAATCAAGATTACGTTTTAGAAGTGCTGCAATAAAACATGGAGCATCGTGGGTCGGCGTTGTGACTGCCTGTCCTCCCGATGCCAGGTGCCCCATTGTATAATGCACACTGCTTGCATCGGAGTGTGATATATGCACCTCACCTTCATTAGCGTCATCTCTGATGTCATTTGTATGTGACTTAAGGTAGTTAATTAACTTCCATCACATCACATCAGGAGTGTACCAAATATCGTTTTTCTGTGTGGTCTCCCCAGTTTTTTTGTACGTTTTATGGACCTTTTTGCTTTTCACTTGGCCCTGTCCACCGTGACAATGCCAACCTGTGCTACCGTGGGAGCGCTCTGTCCTTAAACATATGCTGGGAAATCTGTTACAACTAATTGACTTCTTTAACTTCCCAGTAAGGCCATAGTAAATTGATGCATGAAATCCAATAGTGCTGTGAAATTCAAATGTCATATGTAGGCTGCAGTGTGTATATATATTACCCACATGTATGAATAAAGAAAAACAGGTTTGTTTGTAAGAAACACAAAATGCACATTTAGTCGTTTTAGTCCATAGATTGATTTATTTGATTTTTGTTTTTGTTAGCACTTCTCGACTGACGGTTTTTTGTGGCTTGATTCCAGTAATGGGTAAAGGTGAGAGTATATTACGAGATTGGATATGTCTGTAATTATTGTATGTATGTTAGAGATAGGCGAATTGAATAGGTGAACATCAGCTTTGCTTAGCAGTAGGAACTGACTTGCATAGAATTCCAGCGAAGATGGAGATAAAGAGAGGAAAAAAGTGAATGACTTAACACTATTAAGTTAGTTGGCCCTCCCAAATTAATATCCCATTTTTTAACATTGAGGCGCTATGTTGCTTCAGATAAGTGGGTTAAGGGTACAGTTTTTTAAATAAAAAATGGGATAAAGAAAAGTTAATAAATAAAAATTGAGGTGGCTTTTGAGAGGTCCTCCCCAAATGATGCTACTAACATTGGGTATTCTATTGAGGAGCGCCATGTGTTGATAATCCTACGGTTATCGGCAATATCAGACTAGTTGCTGACAAGAGTGGTTTAAGCTGACAGGACTAGAGGTGAGCTTAATCTGTGTAATTGATTGTGGCATAATCATGCAGAATTACTTGAGAATTCTATGATATTTGCATAATGAAGCGAGAAGAGCAATTCTGTGTTTTAAACACTATTTCTTAGTGTAAAAATGCCCCAGGCATCCAACATGGGCGCAAGAATGCATTTTACACTAAGAAATAGAGCTAATTGCAACATAACACGAGTAGCGAGCACAAGCAGCCATATTTACTCGCTAAATGCGGTCTTGGGGTAGGATTTCCTCCCAACATTCTTCCGGCATTTAGCTCCATTTTCTTAGTGCTAACTGCCCCGTTGCATCCAAAATGGGAGCAAGAATGCAGCTTGCACTAAAAAAAGGTGTTGTTTGAGTCCACCAGTTAAGACATTGTACAAATTCCAGCTAGACCAAACTATAGTGCCCTTAAACTGCGAAATACAATCCTGTTTCCAATGCCATTCACCAGCTGCGGTGAAACAGCAGATTACCCAATATAGAGTTCAGCTACTAAATACTGCTTAAGTCCTTAAGTTCTGGACCTCCTATCCTGTTTGCTACTACTTATTTCAGGCAGTCTACAATCAGTGGTGGATGGTTTTCTGTTTTGGCTCCTCAGCTTTGGGATAGGCTACATTTGATTCTTTGACACATTTCCAACCCTTTTAGATTATAGAGGACTCTAAAATATAATCTGTTCTGTTTGCTGGTTGGTTTGCCCTTTTCTTTTCCAGTCCTAGCACTATGTTGCCTTTGTTCGACTGTGCGTACACATATTTCAATCATTCATTTATTCATTCATTGTTGGGGGCTGACATGACCTAATGACTAAAAGGGACTACTCCTGACCTTAGTCAAGTGATATCTGAATGCGTAAGAAGTGAGAATGAAATGGAGGGAACTATCAATTATATCATCAGAGGTTAAGCTCGTCAGACCCCAGCTTCTACGCATAAATTAACTAAGCATTAACATTAGAGAGGGTTTTATCTGTTCTGAATCCCCCCAAAAGTGAACACGGGAGGGTTTAATGGGGCGATTACCCTGCAGAGACAGCTGAAGCTGAGCTACACCCCACTAATCTTTTTTAAGCACCTTAAGTCAGACAATTCAGGGAGTGGTGTGTACTTTTCCCCAGCAATCCGGCCCCTTTCTCCTCATCTATCTGTTACACATGACTGAGTGAGAGGGTCTTCCTACAGTTGCAGTCAAAGTCACATACACTGCTTCATGAATAAAGCTACGTCAGTCAACAGAATGACTAAGCCATGGCTCATCAGTGCGTTTAAAACTGTAGGTTTTCCAAATGTAGATATTGCCATCTTCCTGTTGGTGAAGAATACGGAGCTTTCCTCAGCTTGACCTCTACATTTCCTTAGGAAATCAGGTTGCACTTAATGGGCAAACAAAGGCTTAAACCCTTGGCTGCCCTATTTACATGCCAAAAGAATAGCGCCTACCAACTTCATGGAGTGCAGGCACCTATACATCTCAACCCCACAAGGAGTCAGGATGCTGGTCAATTGTTTTCCTAAGCTAATAAAGAATCTAAACAGCACCCAGCTCCTTGCTGGAGCACAGAAACATATGTCTGGGCCTTCAGTCTTCTGTTATCTTTGGTAACTGACCAACTGAGACATTTTTAAACACTAGATATTTGGATGAGTCCTGGGTTGAGCTGCTTGAGAGAATGTAACCACTTTTTCTTACACAGAATTCTGTACAGAGCCAAACATTGGTTAGAAAAAAATATTTCCTCACATTTCTGTGATGGAAAGTTCTGAAATGTGTGGGGGTCAGCAAAACTCCTACCACTCAATGTGCCTACACATCTTCCAATAAAAGAAGTAGCTCACAAGTGTGGGTGGGCTTATTGTAACTGTCAGGAACACATCAGATTTGTTATTGTGTGAAATCACAATAGCCTCAATGTGGTCTTCATATGGTCACACTTTTGTTCTATTGCTGATTCCAGCAATAGAGCCACCCGCACTTGTGTTACAGTTATTATCAGAAGAAGTGTGGGAACATTGGAGGTTAGGAATTTTCCATTTCCTTAACTTCTGAAGTTTTCTGACACAAAAACGGGAAGAAATTATGATTTGTTCACCCATACTCTGGTATATTGCGAGGGACTTTGCTTACTAATTGTGAGCAAAGATTCATGCAAACCACATCATCAGGAATTCCTCTGTGGCTCTAGTTTTCAGAAATGTCGGGGGTTTGTGGATCCCCTCTAGAGCGGGCGGACCCTGCACCAAAATAAGGTAGATATCCATTCAATCCATTCAACATAAACATTACCTGCTGTCTACAGTGTGACTCCCTGCCAAATGCAACCCATATCTGACGACACTATGTTTAGGAAACTCAGAGGAAAAAAGTTGAGGATCAAGTCTTGGCAAGGATGTGTTCCTGGATGAAGGACACTAGATATGCTTAGCATGTTTTGGAAACAAAATGCTTTTCTGTGCAATCTTCCGGCCTGCCAAAAAAGGGTGAGGGGGAGTCCGGCACCCATAAATAGAAAACTTAGGTTGTGTTGATGCTAAAATATATTGTTGTGTTATGGTTAGAACACCCCCGGGGCAATATTCGTGACTATATTTTGTTTTTAGTTGCTTTCTATATTTCCAAAATGCACTACACACAATTTATTGATTGAGGCACCCCAAACCCACAGAAAACATATACATGTCTAGTACTGCATCTAGTACTGCAACCCTCATAACAGTCAGAGGAACAAAGCTAGGGGTCAACTCTTGGCAGGGATATGGTCATGCACAAGGTCAATTGAAGGAGGTTTCTATGCTTTGGAAAAAATGCTAAAAATCTGACTAATGGAAAAACATCACAGTCTTCTACTTGCCAGCCAGTCAAGACAAGGGAAGTTGGAAGTGTGTCTTAAAGCAAGAGATACCAAGCGTCATACAGAATTAGAAAATATACAGATTTCATACTTTCCATTCAGCCCTGAGTTTAATAACTGTCATCCAATGACCAGTGCTCCCACAACATTGATTCGGCCACAATTTATTGACCTGTACCTGTAAGTAAATGCCCTAGGAAAACCCATATATATTTTATATTTACACACTGCAGATATTCAAGCCAGAATTTCCTTCATTAGCGTTCAGGGATTGATATTTTCCCATTTGAGAAATGCAACTAAATATCAAGCAACTGTAATTGTATTAATAAATGTAAATTAGCACTTGTATAGCGCACTACTCACCCGTTAGGGTCTCAAGGTGCTGTACTCATACCGCTATGGAACCCCTCCTGGCTTTTCCCTGTGAGGCGCCCACTCCTGAGCACCCCCAGGGTGAAGCCAGGCACCCAAGCACTGTTGGGGCCGTTGTGGAGATTAAGCAAGCTATTGCCCAGAGTTGGACCCATGAATTAGATTAGGCACCAAGGTGAGAATTATCTGGTCAAGGGGAATTGAGCCCAAGACCTGCCGAAGCGGGACTTGAACCCTGGTCTTGAGCCAGATCTCTGCTTCAGGGTCTGCCGCTCTAACCATTGAGCCACACTTCTCCACTGCGCTTATTACCCCTGATGAGGTGTCGAAACGCTTTTGGTGAGTAGCATGCTACTCCAGAACCCAAAAAGGATGAGTGGTGGATTAGTATAGGGAAATATGAGTTAATTTGAGTGGTGGACACGTGAGTCTGTTAGTAATTGAGCAAATTTGTGAAAAAAGTAAAATATCTCCACATGTTTATTATAATGTGAGGCTGCAATGAGATATTTAATACAGGGTTTGCACCAATACATAGCCCTGATTGCGTTGAAAAAAATGTATAGGGACAAATTTGGAGTTCGGCAGACAGAGATCTCCATCAGAGGACCCTGTCTGCCAAATTCTTGGTCTGCCCAACTCTTTCATAGTAGGCCATACAATCAGCTTTCTGTCCACAGAGCCCCCAATGGTGCCATTGGAAGAAGCAGGAAAGTTCCACACACACACACAGGCACAGACGCACACATACACATGGAAAACTGAGTGTTGGGGCCATAAGTTTTTTTTTTTTAATTGGAAACTCTAACTCTCGGAGTTTATCTTTTTTTTTTTTGGTGAATGGGCATCAAAACCGAACGCAGCTATGCACTAAACTTTCTGTACCTTTCAAAAAACTGCAGAAAGGGCAGGTCCTTTCAAGGTACAGAGATCACGGTTGGGCCAGTGGTGATCTTTAAATTTGCCAGATGGTAGTACATGGGTTTGGCAGACATATTGCCCTCCACCACCCTAACAGACTGTACTCTGTTCACCAAACTCTAATTCTCGCCCATAGTTTCTGTGGGTGCATAAAAAGCCCAAAGAGGTACATGTGTTTGAACAAGCTAATGCCACAAAAAGGCACTAGCAAACATCCCGGCAATGAAAGGGTAGGGTCCTCATCATTGGTAATGGAGATATGAAACCAACTGTTTTAAAAAGTGAGGTCAAAAAAGTGTTTAATTGCCTAAAGAAATGTTATATAAATTTAAAATTACCAGAGTCCACATTAAGTAACTAACTCTTTCTCAGTATGTGTAATATTCTGTCCAGGTACGGATTGGCCTATAGGGCAATCAGGCAGTACCTGAAGGACTGATCTGACAGGTCAGTGTGTGAGCCATTTCTTTGGTTGTTTGTGGGCCTGGTTCATGGTCTGGGGAGCCAGTTTTTAACTGTTTGTTTCCCTCATATTACCACAAGCATTGCCTGCAGGAAGCTCAAATCCATACAGTCTCCTGTACCTTGCAAAAACACTACTTCAGTGTGTCATTAAAGTTCAAAATGTGGCCAATTTACAAATATGGACCAAGTTTTTTAGCTGCTTGATTCACTTATGGAGGTCATCTCAGTTTGATGCCCAGGCCTATTTTCTGTCCCAGTCCTTCCCACTCATGCGCCTGTGGAAGTGCTTTTAAAGTGATCTTTATAACACTGTAAATTGCATTTTAGCTCACACTTTGACCAAGTTTTTTGTACATCACCGTGCAATACTGAATTATATCCAGCCTTCTACACATAAGCAAATATATATTGTGCTTTCTCGGTTTGAATTGTTTCATACCAAAGAGGTGTTTCGTTTAAAAATATTGCAAGTACCTGCTTAAATTCCAACACATTACAACGCTCCCAATTTGTTGCATGTTTAGACCAGCACAGAAATACATTGCTTTAAAAAAAAAACAATGCTCAGTTTCTTAAGATCACAAATCGTCCCCATTTATGCTTATCTGAACAAAAAGGCAACTATTTAAAACACACCGAAAACTGTCATGGATCACTTCAGAAAGGCCCAAGCAATCCTTTTTAACCAGCACCAGTGAAATCCCAAGGATAGCAAGCGGTCTGTTAGAAAGAATGATGTGCTCATGAAGAAAATGCCTCAAAACACTCAAAATAAAACTTCTGCAATTCATTTTAAAGTTATCTACAAACAACATCTGCCTTTATATACTTCAAATTGATAGCCAATGCTCATGTTGTTAGGACAATTATTGGTGTATCTTTGCCTTTTTGAGTGATGCATGGGACGCTGCTCTTTTTTAGCCCTGCAGTACTGGTGTTTGTTTGGCTGAATGAAAGGGTAGATGTCGCTTGATCTTTCAGTACACCTCGTAACCACAGGCACTGCCAAATAGTGACAGGACTGGCCACCATGCACTACCTTTCCACGTCATATATTTCATCCTGTCTTCCCACAGCTTAAGAGTCAATGAACACCTTCCTTGACAATTTCAGCTCCATTATCCGATCCCTCATCAAACTCCAGAAACTCCTCCACAGTAAGGTCCAAGCACAACCCAACACACAATGTTACATATAAGAACTCAACATCGAGAAAGCCAGCATTAGAAAATTTGAGCAGAACTAGATACTTTAACTCTGTTGAGGGTCTCACACTCCTATGACACAAACATACATGCCATTATGACCTACAAGATTCCCACAACAATAACTCAAACACTCCACCATGCAAAATTCTCCCTTGGCACTCCTTCCCCCCTTCTTTTTTATCTTCCATTCATCATTCTTCACTCATGAAAAGATGCATTCTTTGAAGAAAACAGTCCATTTGTCTATCAGTTAATTCCTATCTCTTTCTGCCCTCACTACTTTTTTAAACTATTTTTATTGCAATTTTGTAAATACAATACAAGAAAAGGAAGAGGCAGTAAAAGACAATCCCAATCCCAACTTGCAATCATTGTGTTCCCCCCAAATACTGAATATCAAAAGTCCTTATTATTAATGACTTGCTAAGGTGCCCAGTGAGACGGTGGCGTAGTGGTCCCCTTAGGAAGAATCAATATATAAAGGTGGGGGGAGCAACACATAACTGATGGGATTTATGTCCACAGAATAAAATGGTCGAAGTCTGATCCTGGGAGGTCCAACATGGATCCCGTGACTAAAAAACGGAGCACCGGGGAGTAAGCCACAGAGCAGGGAACTGGGAAGAGGACGGGGCAGGGTGGACTAGAATGGTGAGTCCTCAATGCCTCAGGTGCTCTAAGCCAATATGGGAGTCTTTTGTCGATAAGAAGAAGCAAGGGGGAGAAGAATGGCTGTTGGAAGATGAGTATCTCAATGGTGATGATGCGCATCCCTAGCATCCACCTATCATGGCCGGGCCACTGTGTCCCCGTGAAGGGGGCTATGATCAAACGATCGTGGGATCTGGAGGATCAGTCAGTTGGAACAACAAACTTTCCCAGTCGTCAGCTACTGGACAGCCGTGCAGGCCCCTTACCTCTTCTCAGTGGAGTGCTGTCGCCTTGGCTTTCACCCATTTGGTGAGAGTATGAACTCAGGCTTCCAGAGATGGGGTGAAGAGAGTTTCCATCTCATAGTAATAGATCATTTGGGCAGGAAAAGGGCGAGGTCCAAAAAACAGGTTACTGTCTTACGTTCAAAGATATCCAGGTTACAAACCTCCCAAGAATTGGTTCTCTATTTGCCCAGGACTTCCTCAAGATGACCCAGTATTGCTTCCCAAAAAGGACGAATCTGAGGGCAGTCCTATAGCACATGCCCGCAGCTAGGGTACCATACATAATGCATGTGTCCGGGGCACCTGGAAAAATTCTGGAGATCTCCTGGGAGGAAAGACAGGCCCTGTGAAAGACAAAGAACTGGATCATCTGTTGTCAGGCATTCTTAGAAACCCTATTTAGGTAAGCCCGTGCCTTAACCCACTCCTTCCCGTGCAGGGCTCTGCCAAAATCTTCCTCCCATGCATCCCACAGTGGTTGCAGAGAAATCTGCGCTTGTGTTGTTAAGGCCACAACATGCAAGCTGATTAACGAGCTGATTAACTTAAGCCCATCACCTAATGTATACAAGGCTTGAACGAGCTGGTGGGTGATTGGCTCTGCAACTTGAACCCTCCAGAGGTGAAGGAGCATGCCTGTGAATGTGACAAACAATAGGTATTTTTCTTCGGGGAACCCTAACTGATCTACCAGGGCCAAGGAGGGCAGATCTGTCCATTTTTAAATAAGTCCCCCTGGTTGTTGTTTCCACCTTGGGTCCAGAGGCTCAGCTCTTGAGCGGTCATGCGGCTGTGGTGGGTCCGCAGGTCCAGTAACAGGATAGCAGCTGCATAAAGGAGTGTGGGGCAAGTAAACTGCAAAGACCTACCAATGCAAGTGTCACCCATCTGGAAAATGGAATGGGCTGGGTCCTGGAGAACACCAGCGCCAGGAGTGACAGTGGGGGTGGGAAGGGGCGACCTTCCCAAAGATACTATGACAACAACACTTTCATGCGGAGTGAGGGCAAGTGGGGACAATGACAGTCACCAAAGTGAGTACTGCTGAAGGCATGACACTCGAACGGATCCAATCAGGCACCATGAAATACACTGTTTTTACCTTCAGAACTATGAAGGCAATAATACAGAGATCCCTCCCCTGCAGCTGATTGTAGATTTAGCTGCAGCTTATTCAGTGTTAGGGGTTGGTCACCCAGAGATCCACTGAGTAGAAGTCAAAAGCGCACCTTGAGAGTGAATGAAAGTCAGAGGGGAGCTAAAGCAATCCTATCCATAACCTAAGTCTGCCGCTCTGACAGGAGTGGCACTGATGTGGGTGAACGTAGATAGAACTTCTACAAAGTGTATCTATGGCACCCGGTACCAAAGATAGGACTTTCCAGTCCAATGAGGGGGCACAGTGAACTGATCCATTACAGCAGAGGGTGTCTCTGTGACCCTGATGCACCCAGAGAAAAAAGTGGGATGCTTAATAGTGCCAACTTCAAAGATGCACGGGTTCTGCTTCAATAGCTGGGGTTGTGGGTCCTCTGTCACTTACTAGAGATCGTTTTTGAAACCCTGGCAAAATATCAGAGATGATGAGCAGTACATGCAAACCAAATACCGAGGAGGCCAGAACCCCAAGGGATATAGGGATGTTGCAGAAGCATAGGGAGAAGTGAGTAGAGTAGTTGTAGTACAGAAAGAGATGTGAAGGAAGACAGCTCCAGGTTTACTCAGGCCATACATGTCCGATGTGGCAGCAGCATTAAAGGTCAAGAGATCTGTAAAGAGTGCATAAATACAAGAGGTGGGGGGCAGCGTGGCTGGGGACCACTTCATGATGTCTGATGGGCCAGTGGCATTTTTTTCAGATATAAACTCAGGAAGAAGTGGCTTGTATTTGAAAACAACATATCAGTGTCCATGATGTGCTGAGATTTTTCTCCCAGTGCCCTGGGGAAATCATTCATTTTTCATATCTAGGACTGCCTTAAGGCGGGATGACGGGGCATCAGCCAACTTTTGGTGCTTTTACCATGCATCTCTAAATTAGATCCATAGCAGCCATTTGAGAATAGGTGACTGATTTTATTTTAAATTTAAATTGTGTGATTTGCAGTATTTTGTTTTCTCTTTGTAGTGGCTCGTGTGGCGAGGAAGCAACATTACAAATAATAGATTGACAATTCTTTAACTACGAATCACACTTGATAATTCATGCTGGGATCAGTACCCCATAACAATCTCACATTTGTATCACTTACATGTATATTTTATGTATCCAAAGGAAGTGAGCGAGAGGGGGCGTTAAACGTGTTACTTCTATGTCAGGTGTTTTAAGCTATTGTCAAAAATCTCTTTTTTATTGCCTTCTAGTAGTAAATTTACATGATAATAAATGGGGCCCGCACAGGTCACGAGCTTTGCCTTTCTCTTTGCTGTGCCCCCGCAAACATAACCTCACTCACCACCAATGGGATACTTTAGGACACTGCCCATCATGGGCAGCGAGAGATGCCAGCCTGCAGCTTGGGAGTGGAAAACAAACCTTTTATCAGGCGACTGAGTGCAAAATAAACACAATTTAATTTTGCCAAAAACCTTACACCTGGCAGGTGTCCCTTTGTTTCAGTGACGCCGTGGTGCAATGTTTTTGCCCTGGCCGTGAATGGAAGAATTGTGAATTCTGATTGTGATTCTGGAAAGTCTGGATAAGTGTGAATCTGGTTTGAGTACAGCCTTACAAGGGGTGGGTGTGCCCTGTGAGAGTGTGTGCGCTCACTTTGTGTAAAACCTTACATCAATACACGTACCATCAAA
The DNA here is from genome assembly GCF_031143425.1 of Pleurodeles waltl. Classification (NCBI taxonomy): domain Eukaryota; kingdom Metazoa; phylum Chordata; class Amphibia; order Caudata; family Salamandridae; genus Pleurodeles; species Pleurodeles waltl. Next base: position 43,875,835 of record NC_090441.1, read on the forward strand.
AAAGGCCCAAAAAAGCCCCAAAGGCGCAGTGCAAAATGAGCAATGCCACTCGGGCACTCATGTAACCACTAGTAAATGCAGGCCAGAGCCTATTAAACGCTCTCTAGAAGCAAAGCGTTCAGAAATGGATGTTTGAAGAAAATTCAATCAAAGTCTGGAAACAAGAGAAGTTGACAGAGTCATAATCAGAACTCAAGCCTTACCTATACGGTCCTGGGGGTGGTACAGGCCCGTTGCAGTCTGGTTGCCTCCTGTCTCTGGCACAGCTGGTGTTACCACCGACGCGAATCACCTTGATCAGATCCATGTTTACGTCACACGGGTACCTACCTGCCTGCACATTCAAGGTCAGGTAATAATAAGAAGGGGTTGGGAAGTCTTGGTAGGCTGGCCGGGCCTTGACAACAAAGGCACTACTATGAAAATTCATATAACCTGCAACCAAAAAGAACACGTGAATTAATTACAAAAGGAAGCTAGAAGGCCAACTTGGTTACAGGATGTAGTTACACTATATGAGTGGGACCAGGCCTGCCATGAGTTACCAATTCCTCCCCTTTGATCTGCTTTAAGCCTTAAAGCACAGTTAAATAGGCAAAGAGAAAGCGAGTGACAAAGAGAATGAGGCATAAACAGGAAATGAATGTATGTTCTCGCTATCGTAATAATATATTATTGAATAATACATGAATAATACACATAATATGTACCATATTAATATATAACAGGATACAATAATATAGACCACGTTTATGAATAATTGTAAATCTGATGATAAAATGTAGACATACAAGTAGTTTCACTATTTCCATTGTTTTGTTTTCTATTTCTTTCTGTGTATAACTGGTGACACTCAACTTGAGAAAGGCTCCATGCTGGACCACTCTTCATAAGCAGCACTTAATCAAAGGATGACGATTTCTTGAGTGTTTGTATCTTTGTTTCTGGGTAATCAGTGGAGGCTTCATAGCATCGTATAGCACCTTCTTCGAAATATTGAGTGGTGGAAGGACTGCTTCAAGAAAGTCATGATGCCTTCCTCAACAATGGTACTAAATGGCATATTATACTCTCAGCATCATCATATATGGGTTATGCCATGGCTTGCTTTCATATGTATTTGTTTTAACAAAAGGTATTTAACCAAAACAATGATGCAACGAGTTAAATTTGTGCAGCACGGTAAATTCACTCCGAAAAGATATCCTGACTAATAGAAACGTTGTTGCCTTCTCTAAAGTAACTGTTACATAGTATCTGTGAGGTACTAAAAGTGGTTTTCACGTCAGTTTTGTTGTATTTTGTTTTGGTTTTACTGTTGTAATAAACTCAAATTTGACATTTGCATTGTAGTAGTAAATGTGTGAATGTGCATTTATTATTGCAGCTGCTCTAAACGAATGCATGCTACATATATATGCACATATAGACATATATAAACACCTATATATATATATATGTATATATATATATATATATATATATATATATATATATATATATATATATATATATATATATATTTATTTATATAAGCATCTATCTGCTTCCCGTTTCGCTGTACGCTGCCATGCTCCGTATCAAGGGGGAATGTCGGCTACACACAGAGACAGCACTCTCCACTCCAAATCATTCTCACTCCTCGCGAAACTCCTAGTAAGTGCTCTGACACTAAAGGGTGCCTGTGGTGATAATTTATTTCAGTTTTTAGTGTTACTGGCTTGACGTGTTTCGGCCGTATTACAGCCTTGCTCATAATACAGAGGCACCATTTTTGTTTCCCATTTACCTGCATATACTATAGGCATAGAAGACAGACTTTTGTTTCGCGTTAAAATTGCACGTTACCTTTGAGTAATTCCTTCTTGCTACATGCATGTATTATTGTTATAAAGTGCAAAGTGCCTTACAGTACTGATATTAAAACTTAAAATATTAATTTCCTTATAATTGTGCCATATTCATTTCCTTATAATTGTGCCATATTTCATATTTTTTATTTTTTTCATGTTTTTAATGTGCAACGTGCATTGCAGTAATTTTGGATGAAAGTTACATTGTACACTTCATATTATCATGCCGTATTTAAAAATAAAAATCTAATTGTCTTTTCTTCTTGTTTGTCCATCTAGAGTGCCATAACTATTCGTTCCGCTTTGGACAAATCCTGTGGACATCTACTGCTATTCCATTACAGCATCACTCCTTTATCTCTAGAGCTCAATTATAATCTGCACACACTGCACTACGGGCCAGATGTAGCAATATTGCAAATTGCGAGTTGCAATTTGCGAGTCCGAGCGACTCGCAAATTGCAACTCGCAATTTGCAATGCAGAACGGTGTCTCAGACACCGTCTGCGACTCGCTATGGGGTCGCAAAGACCCACCTCATTAACATTAATGAGGTGGGTCGCAAATTGCGGCCCCATAGCGACTATGGGCACTCGCAGATATGGAGGCCTGCTGTAGTCAGCAGACCTCCATGTCCGTGACTGCTTCTAAATAAAGCAGTTTTTTTTTTCAAGTGTAGCCCGTTTTCCTTAAAGGAAAACGAGCTGCACTGGAAAAAAAAAACGAAACCTTTTGTTTCGGTATTTTTTCAGGGCAGGTAGTGGTCCCTTGGACCACTACCTGCCCTGAAAAAATATTTTGTGGTCCATTCACAAAGGGGAAGGGGTCCCATGGGGACCCCTTCCAATTTGCGAGTGGGTTACCATCCACTTCAAGTGGATGGTAACTGCGACTCCGGTCGCAAATGGAATTGCATACCACTGCGAGTCACAAATAGGAAGGGAACAGCCCTTCCTATTTGTGAGTCGGAAATGCATTTTGCGAGTCGGTCCCGACTCGCAAAATGCATTTCTGCATAGGAAACTCCGATTTGCGACTCGCAAACGGCAATTTTTGCCGTTTGCGACTCGCAAATTGTTTCCTACATCTGGCCCTATATCACTAACGACACACCAATGTATGTACTTTGCAACGTTGCTTCAATAGTACTTGGTTCCTTCATCTCGAAGGTTGACTCCACACTCAAAATGACCTATCCTATACCAAATCCACTTTTGTTACTTTATGATGGTTCACTAAAATGTCACATACATAACAGTAACTCTGCCCCTCTGGGCTAAGATTCATAACATTCAATTGGGCCACATCTTATACACAAGGCTATTTTTCTCCACACAGTGGCAGCAAATCTGTTCCACTCCACATCATCATAAAGCCCAAGTGGACAATCACTGTCAATCTGTACACAGGGCAGTTCGTAATTTCTTGAAAATTCACATTTTGATGGTTCATTTCCGTTACTCTCAATCTCTGTACCCCACAAAATAACTCAAAATCACTGTTAACATTTGATTTCCACCCCTATGGACATTATGGCCCAGATTTATGAGAAAATGACGGAGCGTGGCGCTGTGCCAAATTTGGCAGTGCCTCGATCTGTCATTTTGAAAATGCAGGGGTTTTCTGTATTTAATAGAATACGGCACACCCCTGTGTTGCCCCCCTGTGCTGGTGCTAAATTTGCTGCCGAGCACCAATGCAGCCACTCTTGTGCCATGGTGCAAGGATGGTTGCGCCATAGGGGAGATTGTTTTTGTGCAGGACGGGACAGCTCCCTGCACAAAAATAATTTTAAATGGTGATTTGCTCTTTCTTTGTGTGCTGCAAAATGCAGCACACATAAAAAGAGCAAAAAACGAGGAGAAATTAAAGCATTTCTCCTCGTTGCGCCATGCTAACGCCACCTCTGGGGTGGCGTTAGATTTTGGCGCTGGCTCAGGTTTACGAAAAAGCATAAACCTCGGGCAGCATCACAATGGAATGGGTGTTGCTGTGGCACACCCACAGCAACACCCATTGCACTCCCCTGCCACGCAAAGTGCAGCGCGTGAAGGGGCCGTATTTATAAGGTACCATTAAGCCACAAAAAGTGGCTTAACGTCACCTTGTAGATACGGTGCAGTGCATAGCGCCACCGGAGCATCACTAAAAGTGACTCTTTGTTGCATATCCACTATTCTGTCTTTATAATTGGTGCAATGTTGCTTGTCCCTACAACTTTTACCCCTCTAAAGTGCTTCAGTGCCAAATTTTAAAACCATCATCATTAAAACCATTGCCTCCTAAAGCTCACTCTCAGCTTCCGTAAAGGGACAAGTTGTACATATAACCTACTACATGTCAACTCCTATTCCCTCTATTTTCCTTTATAGGTGGGTATGCAGATCCTCCTCTATGTTCAAGACCCCAGGGATTTTTGTACTGAGCACAATGAGGTAACAGGATTCTAGTTGCCTAAGTCTTCTCTCTCTGTTTTCCCTTCGAATGTTCTTTGGTACTGAATCTACAACAAGCCCCACCGTTAGTAGTATGTCCTCATAATCCATGATATTAGACTCCTACCAGAGCTGAAAGAAAATAGTGTTTGGGATAGTGGATGTGTGGGAGGCTCGGTTGCTGTGACACCTTAGAGATGTTCCAGCTCAAGGACCAAGCACCTGTGCATTAGGAATTGTCCTGCCGAGAGGCCAGTTTGCTACCATCAAAAGGGATCTAGGTGCCCTCTTGGAACAGATCACCCAACATGTCCAGTCCCAGTGAGTCCCACGTTTCTACTCTCTCCAGGCCCGCTGCCACTTAGAAAGCTGCTAAGCCTGCAGTGACATTTCCAGTGCATGGGGCACCACACCCAGCGAGACACACAGGGCTCTCTGATAGTTGGTATGTGCCACTCGAAGTAAGGCGTTTGGTGCCATAGGCAGTGATTGTTTAGTAAGGACCAGTATTTTATTCAGTGTGTCTCGGTTTATCACAACTAATACATCTGTCAGGTTGTACCCTGCCAACCAACTAGCTGACCTTTGGAGCGGAGTATCCCCTAAAAAATGTGGAGCCCCCAATCACCCGCTACCTGTGGGTAACTGTAATTTGGAAAGATCGACTTTTCACCAGTCAGTATTACAAATCAGATCGCCCAGCATGTGGAACTCCTTGTAGGGATGGGGATGGGTAGGTTTTGGACGTTGTAGAGTAATCTCGGAAGCTTCACCATCTTAGATAATGCGATTTGGCCCTGAAAAATGAGAGGGAGCAACTCAAAAAAGCAATTTGGAGACGGAGAGCAGAAATTACTCTCATTAATTTGCCTTCAAGTAGATTAAGAGCGGAGTGATATCTATTAATACCCAAGTATCTGAACGTGCGGGGGCTCTAATTTAATCATGGTTATCTACCATGATATGGTAAGCAGGGCATTCCTGGTGTAAAGGAAACAGGCAGGTTTTCAACCAGTTATCCGCAAGTCGGGGGCATTCTTGAAGCTGCTCAGTTCTTGTGTTATGTCAGTCTCACCATCTAATCCATCCCGAGCACAGATTAGTAGATCATTGGCATACAAGGATTCCATGTGTGTTCTGCCTTCCAAAGAAATATCACAGGCCCATCTGAAGTGGCGCAATCGCTGAGGCAGGCCACAAAAACAACATGATGACTCTTAAAGTCAATAGGCTCTTGTTTGTAAACGATGTAGCCTAATTCCTAAATGTGTAGGGTTAGAAAGGATTTGGCAAGTTCAATCATAAATTTTAATCCTCTAAAAGTGCTAATGCAAATGTGTTGGATTGTCGATCTTTATGCAGCAGCTTTCAGAAAGTAGGGTATCCCTCGCAATGACCTGAGATGTCCCTTAAAACATATATTGTGTCAGAGAATACATACTTTCCATTTGACTGTTTTTTTGTGAGCCAGTGAATTACCTGTATTTGACTGCATTCTCCTATACACATCAGGCATTTTTGGAAATGGCAGTAAAGAGATTAATTGCTCTTCTTTTTAATACTCTTCCATTGGAGGCAGCTGATGCGAGTGAGCTCACAGAGGAATGGAAAGCCTGTCTAGTGTGCATTGTAGCAAGTACACAATCTAAGCGCAAATTCCCCTTCCGGGTGAGGATGACTTACGTAACTGTAGCAAGAGTTTGTTCAAAGCATCATGAATATAAGAGATGGACCATAATAAACAGGAAGGGAAGCAAGTAAATGAAACATGGTACATGTGATTGAACATAAAAACGCCACTCACGGCATTTACCTTTGCTTGTCGCAACCACTAGCCACACCATATCTTCTGGACTGACATCTGGTTCTCTAAAGATGCAAACGGGTGTCCCAAGGGCAAACGTGGTACCTGTGATCTTCCCTTCCATGTTCTTTGTGGTAATTTGAGGTTTAAAATCAATCTGTGTCACTAGTAACACAAAATTAAAGACATTCAAATCAGTAAAGGAGGGTGCATGAAACAGCTTTTACTGCCCCCCATACTTAGCTCCTTGGTTAGTAAAGATGATAATGAATTGCCTCCAAGCAACTCTCACAACAGCCTCATGCTTAGATATTTTTCTTAGTAATAATAGTTAGTCATTCTGAATTAAAGAAGGCGAAAGCCATACTCTTCTCTGTTTCTAGCTTTATAACTCTGTTTGTTGTACTATTCCAATGAACCTAAAGTGGCAAAGTAAGTCAAGTTACTCACTGTCTCTCCTTTGGACTTAGACGTTAGCTGCTTTCAAGCCATGCCTTGTATTGCTTGTTGAAAAAATCTTACCAGACCTAGATAGCTTATATGTCTACCCGAACGAGCAACCAACACCTACATAGACTCCACCAGGTTTGCTTCATGTCCACTCCCCCCACACCCAACAAAGCCATTTGAGAGCTTCATAGCTTATATCCAAGAAATCTGGAAGAACACTGAAGGTCTACTGAAAGATGAGTTTATCTATCAATTCTTTGCACTTTTCTACATTTGCTGCACAACTTACACTTCTAAGTACAGCACCAAGCCCTAAGCAACAAGTATGGAGCACCCTTTGGCCTCACACATGACATGCAAAGTTTTCCTCCTAGTACACACTGTAACATTCACTATACCAACCACATGTAATAGCCATGCCTGCGATGTGACAACAGGAAATCAAAGTACTTTCGGACTGCACCCATAGTTGTAAAAGACCTAGTACTGCTTTTCACAATACAAAACAATTGTATTGACCATATAAACAAAATCCATTTGCCAGCACTTGGGAATTCCTGCCAGATATCAGTGGCGGCTGCCACTGAACAGGGATGGCGGGCGTGGGTTTTAAAAAAAAAAAAAAAAAATGTAAAAAACACTTACCTGCTCCTTTGAGAGATGTGTTTGTTTCTCCTCCGTCCCCTTCCCGGCAGCATACAGGCTCCCAGCAACTTACGACTCTGCTGTCACCAGCATGACAGCAGCACTGTGATTGGTGTGAGCAGCCTGGTTCTGCGCTCACACAGGGAGTGAAGTCCTGTGCACTTTCTCCTCGCGGCTGTGCAATACAGCTGGGTGGAGAAATGCAAAGTGCACATGTCTGTTTGGCCAGCCCAACATGGACAGTCAAACAGACATGCGCACTTATGGTGCACATACCCCTCTTCCTCCTCTGGCCCCCTCCAGCTAGCCTGCCCCACCTTAATCTAGCTACCAGGAAAAATAAAATGGTAATAACGTAGCATTATTGTAATTTTATTTTCCTTTTTACTGAACGCAGAGGGACAACGTTCCTCAGCCTTAGCAGATGAGCCGCCACTGCCAGAAATCTAACTAGGGACCCTTTCCAAGGGAGAAATTCCAAAAAGACATTAAGTTAGAACCTACCTACCTTACCAGATCTCCTAAACTTGTACTACAGAGATGTCACTATCTGAATGTCCTAAAGGTTTGTTTGTGACCTGTATTTACTCATTCAAAGCTATGGTATGCCACTCAATGTCCAGTATCTTGAGACACAATATTAAGAACCAAAATTAGGATGTTTTCTATGTTTCCTTCCAGAAACTAACTCTACTGTTGTCTGCCGATGCTTGTGTATGATCATACATTTTAAAGCAGCGTCTCCATTATTGTTTGCATTTACTTTTAATAGAATGCACAACGTTGAATCCTACCTGTAGGATTGCTGCACTCTGTGGGAACAATGATAACATCCTTGCTCTTTTGGTTGGTTTCCATGTTATCCTGTTTTCCCCAATAGCCTTGCATCCTTAAATCAACTGGTATACCAGCTTTTCAAAATGAGGAGACACCCAAAGCGAGACCACATTCCAAATGAGGATGCGCTCTCTTCACCAGGTTCTCGAGTAATAGTTTCTAGGACAATTAGCGGCACGTGCATGTTTAACTGCAGCATGGGAGAAGGGACGAATAGTCTACTTTGTAAAATCTTCTTAGCCCTTTATAGCAGCATCAGTGTGTGGATGTGTGTGTGTATGCACACGAATGTGTGTGCATGCACGCATGTGTCTGGTTCCCCCTAGTAAAGGCTGATCTGTTTCGAGATGGCGCGCTTCAGATAGCAATCCTAGGTTGTTTTACAAGTGTCATTTAACAGATGTCTGTCACATCCAGAGCCTCTTTTACTGCCTTTGGTGGACTGAGACAGTCTGGCCTCACTTCTTAAAGGTCCTGGTCTGTCCAAGGTAAAGGGGACCCTTGCCGGTAGCCACGGTGCTGCCGACAATGTAATGCCAAAGCAGACTGTGCCCTCCAGAAGGAGTCCCAAAGAGGAAAAACCAAGAGGTGAAAAAACCTCTTGCTGCAAGTGGGAATTCTAGGAGGAAAGAAGGCAAAAAGGAATGCCAAAAAAGCAGATCCGAAGACGACAACAGAGGATACAGACTCCAAGGACTCCGAAAATAGGAACAGGAAGCAAACCAGGAAGTGAAATAGCACCCAACAAGAGCAGAAACTGCCAACAGGATCAAGCACATAACAGCAGAAGCAGGAAGTATTGCAATGCAAATAAAGGATTCAGCCTCTCATACACCCACAAACAGGAAGTGAAGCAACAGTAAGAAGAAACCTCCATCTTGGAAGGGAACAATAATAAAAGAGATAGAAACACCATTTTGGATTGGTCCAAGAAAAATCCTTCCCTAAGCATACTGGGAACAGGGCAGAGGAGCATGGGAAGAAGACCTACAGGAACATGGCCCCCTGGTATGAGAATGACCAAGTAGGAGAGTCAGGAGCCAGTGATAATTATATGGAAGGCCTAAGCTCCAAAAGTGGAACCGTGGATAACTTGTAAATGTCAGGAACCATGGGCCACCTCGTAGATCTGCGGCGCACCCAAGATAGAAAAGAAACAGCCATCGCGAAACATATCTTCACAGCAGTGAAGATGGTAGCACCACGACCCATGGCGTGACCCACATAACAATGCCTGGCTCTGCATGTCCCATACACTGCCAATCAGTTTTGACTAGTTCCTTTCAGCCCTTGTTTTACCTCCACGTAGAGGGCCTCGGAAGACTCCTAATATACTGAACAAATATTCTATGGTCCAGTCCGGCTGAGAGGGATTACATGTTAGGAAAAGTGCTCTGCTTCTGTTCATTCGTAGGCTGGCCAGGCTCGAAGATCCCTTTGAATGGGAGATTCTGTGGTGCCCTGCTGTACAAGAAGCATGTGGACAATTTATGTGTTGGCACTAAACAATGAGGACATCAGCCTAGCAGGTCCAACCTCAACTGATTCCTGTTTATCAATGACAGCCTGGTCGCCAACGGATGTAAAAGCCAGCTTAAGTGCCATTGGAAAGAAGCACAACCCATCTGCCCATAACAAGGACACGCAAAAGACTAAGAACATACATGCTCTAGAGTAGCAACTTGAATGCTTGGTCACCCCAAATAACCTTGACTGTACTTCGATCTGTCTGCTATGGCACTGAGCTGAAGGACTGTGATCCTTGATGTGTGAAGAGTATAGCGTTATAGGCATCTACATGCCACTGTTCTCCACCAAGCCACTTTCATCAAGAGTAACTCTCTTGTATTTAGATCACCTATCTGTCTGTTTTTCCTCCTATCCAGAAGAACCCATGTTTCCACCCCCTTCCAAAGACATTCAGTCTAGCATGCATTGGGTGCTTCTCTCCATCCTGATTCAAGCAATATTGGAATCAAGTTCATGTGATATTTCTTCGCAGTGATGCACCAGTTTAAAGATCTGACTTGTTAGATCCTAAAGTCAGGATCCCTCTAACTCTATGGATGACCCCAGTCCAGTGGGTCCCCAGGTACTGGAAAATCATGATTATGGTTGTCAGGAATGAAGATATGAACTTGTTAAAAAGACCAGCAGCCTGAGCTTTATTCCCGTCAGGCATAGAAGATACACTGTTGATGATACCCTGTAACCAATTGGCAGTATTCATAGTCAGCACAGTCAGGGCTTCCTGGATCTGACAAGAGCTGGTTGGTCTTGAAGGATCATGATTACCACCCACAAAAAGAAATGATCATAAAGACTGAATGTGTGATTTAGTACTGAGATGAAAATATTCTAGGCCCATGAATGTTAGAGAAAAAAACAGTACTCATTCAACATATTACCCTAAACAACATAACTTCCTGAGGACTGGAAGAGAAGGCACGATGAACTCACTTGTGTTTACTAGTGATTAGACACTGTGGCCCAGATTTACAAAGATTTTGCGTTATGGTTGTGTCACTTTTTTATTACAGCCTGATGCAAAATTATTTTGGGGACTTACAAAGCCCATGCAAATGTCAACTTGTGTGGCTTTGTAAAAAAAAAAAAGGTAAAGCAGCAAATTGCACTTCTTTGCGTTACCATGCGTCAGGGAGGTGTACCATGGGTGTTGCATGGGCATTCCCCTACCGCCGTCCATGGATTTGATGCAAACCTATATTTATTAAGGCTTCTAAACAAGGGTTTGCACCAAAATGGTGCACCCAAGGAGAAATGTCTTTATGTCTCTTCCTTATTTCCTCTTTGCTTGTGTGCTGCACCCTCAGCACACATGCAAAGAGGAAAAAAGGCTCTCCAAGCCTCCCAGGGTACAATCCTGACCATAATGCAGGCCCCCTTGCACTAAGGTGCAAGGCATTGGTGCTAGGCAGCACAAAGCCCTCCAGAGAAAGGAGAGAGCAGAACTGCACCATTTCTTTGAAGTTATGGTGCAGTTTTACTCTCTCCTGTTCATGCGACTCAGTACAGCAACTTCTCTTTCTGCGATCTGTTGCTGAAGTCTTTGTCAATCTGGCCCTGGATCTACAGTTTCAATAGATGTCATCACAGAAGGGCCTGCAATGCTAGAAAACATCTTAGAGCCTGATTACGAGTGACCTTTGCTGCAGGAAATAATTGCTACACCAGAATAATGTGACACTGAGGTGTTTGAAAGTCATCATGTACAATAATTATTGCATTTTCCAACTTTTTGGGAACTACCATACTGATTTTCAGTAGCACCTCCTTCTCAGGGGCTCCAGGGAGCAGACCCTACCTCCGGCGAGCTCCCACATTCTGCACCTTGCATCTCCGACGCTGTGCATCATTATTTAATTTAGAGGTGTTCATGAAAACACGTCTTTCCTGTTTTCATGAACACTGCCAGTGCACAGGTCAGCCCTCTCGACCTGTCTCCAGGCTCCTGATGACAGGAGGAGGGGGACTGAAAGGGTTCAGGCATGATACAGGCTACTAAATCATGTGGGCCGAAGGATGTCTGGATTATCTGAGGGGTGCAGCTCAAGTACAGTCCCCTCACACAGGCACAGTCCATTTTATTTAGCAGACATATTGACATGTCTTAGGCAGCACCGCATATCTGTTGAAACGTGGAAGTCAGTACATCCCTAAGGCCAACCAGAAGCCACACAGAGCAGCAGCTGGAGGATCAGTGCTGGCTTTAGGGGTGTGTGACCAGTGTGGCGGCACTTGGCGTTGACCTGGACAGGGAGGCAATGACTTCAGGAGGGTTGGTGTGTTCAGCAATAACTTACAATTTAGAAGCACCTAATGCAGGCCTCTTGTACCACAGTTTTCAAAACAGCAATAAAATGTCAAGATAAATCTTGTGAATAATGTTCCTGTTAATTAGAAAGTTCTGAATTTAGTCTAGTGGCAGTTTTGACTGCCATAAAGTAGCACAGGGGGTTAATATGCATGCTGCAAAAAACAAATCTCTATTCTATATGGATAGCTGAGTGGATTGGCAAGGGCAGCCTTTAGCAGTGCTTTAAAACAAATGAAATGTATGTGAGAGAGAGGCTATGGCGAGATGAGGGGTACTTTTGCAAGGTGGTAATGTTGGAGTGTCTTTTTTTAAAGCAATATCAATACGAAAAACTTGCAATATATTGAGTGATGAAGCTGCATAGAAAATGTGTTAACATAGAAAATAATGCACGCGTTGAAATGTGCCCACGGGGAGTGGCTACCAACGTACACGAAGACTAATGAAAAGGCTTATTAATTCTGAATTATTAAACAATAATGTTTGAATTTGTATTAGTATATCATAATTATGAGCTATGTGTTAAGAGTTTGCTTTATTAATACGAAGGGCTTTAACTTTGTGAGGGCTTGGGCCTGTCCTCATATTAAACTGTATTTTCTAACGTGTAATGTGCTGTTTTCCTGAAGGACACGAAGCTGTACTTTTCCAGGAGTTACGTGTGTGTAGCCGTAGTAAATTCTTTCTCATGAGAACCGGCTTGCTCAAGGCGATGTTCTTGCTAGATGCAACAATGTAATTTGTAACAGGTGCAAGGTTAACCGTACTAGGAGAAGAAAATGAAGACACTGACTGGAGCGCAAAGTGTAACATTTTCTACCTGACATTCCAACTGTTGAAGACGTCAATAACATGGACCAATCCGTGACATGGGAACTGTGAACTGTGGAAAATTCTAGCAAGGTGTTTACCAAATTATTGGACAGAGATAATAATGCAACAAATATTATCCAATGAGGAATTAGGAAATAGTTAGACAGTTTTGATTTAACGGCGTGACCCAAGGAGAAATCAGGACACTTGCCACTTCGCTATCCCTTTTTGCCATAAGACTTTGCCATTTGCCGGACACTCCAAACCCATACTTTAGTTTTAGTTGTCCTATCACCCAAACCATCCTCTGCCCATCTTTTGCTTGAGATTTTCTTCTACTCTATCTGAGGGAAGTGATCAGTCACTAGCTATGTTATCTTATGCATCTTGAAAGAGACTTTGCTTTGCCTTGATGCTAAAGACTTCGCCCCCGTCCTATCTCTGCCTGATGGATCGACTGATGTCCTGAGGATGAAGACAGACACTGCTTGCTGATCTGTTGGATTGGTAACTATCTGATGCAAATTGTGATTGTCTATTTGCTTTTTCTTTCTAGGTACCAACTGCTTTTTTTGATAGAGGCCTTAGTATAGATGTTTTCTAAATTCGTGTTCACTAAAATGTTTTGCATGAAGCCCAACATGCTGATGCTAATTTGAGGTTAGTTAAGGTGTTCACTCATCTTATGCAAATAGACAAATAACTGAGTTCTTGCTTTGTTGAATCATGTACTAATGAGACTTTGCTAAGTTGATTCATATTAATGATGTGCCTAAATATTGAATGAATATATTCTATGCATTGATTAGATTGCTAATTAGTAGTACTTTTGATGCGGTTATTTGATATTGAGATTAACAGACATGATATTAGATTGTTAGTAATAGGGAAATAAATATCCTAACACTTAATTAAACTGGTGTGGTTATTCATGACTGAAGGGTCATGGTGCGTTCAGTTATTGATTCTTATTGATTGTTTGTTGAATAGTGATTGAAATTATTGATTGCATATTGATTTGTTGATTGATGATGCCAAGAAAATATTTCGTACTGGGAAGTCCCCAAACGTGGTCCAAAGATTTGTCGACCTAAACGTGTCTCTTTGTAAGTTTACTTATTAAGCCTCTGACGTGCTAACAGTAGTAAGGAAATCTGAAGAGGTCTTGGGGGTGGAGGGAGTGTCACCCAAAAAAATTGTTGTTCCAGTCACAACCAACTCCAATGCCAGCCCTGGGCAGGATCCCCAGCACTGTCACAGTTTCTATAGGGCTTTGCTTCCAGTGCTATCAAGAAGCTGGGAGAGGGATCAAGGTGGGTCTTTCCCTTTTCAAACCTTCCCCTGCTTCGTTGGCTGGCTTCTTGTTGGCAATCATGCAGTCTCGGCTGGCGACTCAGCATGGTGGTGGGGCAGGGGGAGGCCAAACAAATGTATATCTATAAATAAAAAAATTAAATGTACTTACCTCATCTTCGTGCTGCTTCCGCGTTGCTGCCATCGCACTCCAGGCAGAGGCTCCCAGCCTGCCCTGTGCCAATCATGAGTGCCCCGGCTGGGTGCTCCAGTGCAGACTGGGAGCCTGTGCAGGCTCTCTCCAAGTCGGCTCCACAGTGCCAGGTTGGAGAGAGCCCTTGTGCACATGTATGTTTGGCCAGCCCAAGACGGACGGCCAAACATGCATGCGCCCTGAGGGGAGTGTTCTGTGCACTACCCTCCATGCTCGTCACCCCATGGCCCCGCCCATTTAGAAATGAAATGACAATAAGCAGCGTTTATTGACGTTTTGTTGCTAACGGTTGCAGCTCCTGCTGCTGCTGGCGGGGGACACTCTCCTCAGCCCTAACGGAGGAGCCACCACTGCAATCATGGCTTACTGGTTTAATGTCCCGCACCAGATTCCTGCTCTGGTTCAAAGAAAAAAAACATGTTTCTCTGTTCATGTATGTATTTGTTTTTTAGCGTGTTTGTGAGTGATTGCAAGTGAATAGGAATAAAGTGTGTGGGATTCAGTGTGTGTTTGTTTGTATGTGTATAATTCTGTTTCTGAGAGTCAAAATGAATGAAAATCTGTGTTTGAGAGTGTGTATAAATAAATGAAACTGAGTGCGAGGGAGTGAGTGAAGGACTGTGAGTGTTTTAGAAGGAGTGAGTGATTAAAGATTGTGAAAGGAAGTGGAAGTGAACCAGGGGTTTAACTATTAATGGTGCAGGAGTTGCACTAGGACTCAGAGTCAGTGAGTGTGAAAGAGTGAGTGTGTGTAGTGTGTGTAAACAGGAACAAGAACCAGTGAGTTTGAATAGATTTTTGTGTTAATAAAGTGAGTGTGAGTCACTATGAGTGATAAAGAGTAAGTGAAATAATGTGAGTTAGAGTGAGTTTAGGGAAAGAGAGCAAATGTGAGAGTGAGTGAGTATGTGTGAGCCACATTTTGAAAAAAATGGGGTGAACTCCTGGCAGGTATTACACCTCATCACTTTCAAAGATCACTAGCTGCAGCTTCTGATTTTAGTACCTACTGCACCCAAAAAACATTCCACTATTAAATTCTGGCTGAATTGGCCTGCTTTAATTTAAAGAAGAGTGAGAACTTCACAACTGGAGATTATTGGGTGTGCTAAACATCACGCCATCCAGGACTACTGGAAATACGTGATTGCGCAGCTGTGGTGTTTTTCGCATTACTATTGATTTGACGCATTTGCCACATAATCCATCATGTGACACATTATCTGCAGATATTAGCAGGAAAAAAAATTTTCTAGCCTGAATGGTTAAAAACTTTCTAAAAATGCAGCGACACTTGTTTCCGCACAGTGGAAGCCTCTAGCCAAAGCTTGACTAGTCACCAGTCCGTTGTGTTAGGATGTTACACTGGTACTAATGAGGGGCAACCAGTGACCAGACATGGTTAACCAGTGTAAAAATGACAAAATAATGAAGTCATGCTATCATAAAATATTGCATTACGCCATATTATTTGCCTTTTCTCGCTGCATAATTTATTTAATCCTTCCGTATAATTTACCCCTCCCCTGCCACATAATTCCAGTGGCCCTGCTTATAACTGCCACCTTTGTACAGACAGGTGCTTAAGCAGGGATTGCAATTTAATGTGGCACTTGAATCAGGCTCATTGTGTCCTTAAGAGTGGTGTGTGCGAGGATTAAGGCATACAGTTTCTTACAAGCAAGTGTCATCTAAATATTTTCCAGTTTTCAGGAGTCAGGGAACAAGAACGTTTTGAGTCCCTATGCATCTTCCGAAGACATTTTGGAGTGCAGTTCGGACACTTTGAAACGTCCTACAATACATACTACAGAAACAATCCCAGCCTAAATGTTTTAGCAATGTGATGCATTGAAGAGCAGCATCATCTGTAGTGCAGACAAAGGCTGCATATTCTTTATCTATAACTCCATGAATGGTACATCGAGCCACGTCTATGGAGCCTAGCCTTGCATCAGCAGAAGGCTAGGGAGTGGCAATCACTGGGTTTGGACTACGCCCCTCAGCTCCTGAGCGGCCCTATCCAAGTGAAGAGCAGAGATGCATACCTTCGAAAAAAAGACTCTGGATACAGCGCACAGAACCTTGACCAGTTAGCGGGAGTAGAGAACATCTTTCTTTTATGTTAGGATTATGTTAAATAAATATATATTTTTTGATAAGGTATATCTAGCACTATAATGACGACAGGCCTGGGGATCGACAGGCATTAGGGTGTATTTTTTACTCTGGTTTTTCAATCTTTGTTAATATACTCCTGCTTTTTTTTGCCGTTTCTGTCCATTTTCAGCCAGAGAAGTGCGCAAGTTTGGAAAATGGCCTTCTCTGCCCAAAAATAAAACGTGCCTCAATGCAGAAGTCGGACTCTTTGTTTGCTCTCCATAGTTCTCCCGGCTCCAGAACAACTACGAGTGACTCAGGAGCCTACTTAACAGGATGCCTTCGGACAAAATAAAGACTAATGCTGGGAAATATACACCCCCTATTGACCTAAGGTGCCCCTGCGTGTTTTGGGAATAAAATAAAAGAGTTTACCTCCTGTGAAAAGAATTCCACAGTCCTCTCCAGTAGAAGCGGTGATTAGAAAAATGAAGATAGGGAGTGTCCTTAGAGGAGTGCTCTTAAATTTGAGGATGGTTCACTGTTGGCTTGCTTCAGGGAGTCATGTATGACTGCAAGTGATCAACAACACTAGAGGCTGGGTTATAGTTTGGCAAACACGTACTTTGTTGCAACCGATTGCTCTCTCCATCAAACCCAAGCTCCACCTCTCCGATGTAGAGGTGGGAGGACCTTAGGCATGTCTACTTTAGCTCCATTGCTGACATTCTCCTCCGACAGCCCCAAGAAGTACCGGCCATTGTAGGTCGGCAGATAGCACCATCCACCCTACACAGGACGGCGTTGTGTGTGTTGTTTACTGTCCATCATGCGTGGGAGTGTGAAAAGAAATAACCTCCACCGAACGGGAGAAAACTGTCGGCGTGGGAGACATTAGTTTTATATTTTTAAATAACGGCCACCTGCTTTGGGAGTTTATTTTAGAAAAATGTGAAACTTTGGGCTGTCATGTTTGATAGAGCCGTACGCCAAACTTTCACAAAACTGACAGGAACCACCATGAAGGCGGTTCCTGCCAATGTTACGAGTTGTCCACTTGGTGGACAACTCTCGATTTTGTGGGATGAGGTCCCTCGGGATGACGGGGACCAGAGTACCTCAGGCCGCAGAACTGAAAATAAATCTCTAGGGTTGCAAGGAATTATTTGACAATCAGTAACCTGGGAAAAGGGGATACCTAAAAGTAATCAGGACAGCAGGCTTTGTTGTTAGCAGGCAGAAGCATGAGCCTGTCTCTGCAGGTCCTGATCTATTCTGCTCTCACGTGCATGTGTGGCTTTCATTGAGGATGGCCCTGATCGGGAAGTGTCAAGAAGTATGCTGGCAGAGGAGAGGAAACTCTGCACAAGAAGTGAACAAAGGCTTCTGCTCAGATGTGACAGCAGCTGCACGATTATGAATTGGTGTCTCCCTGAGCAGTGCAGTGGTTCTCTACCAATATACACCCTGTTGTCTATCACTAAAGTTCTGACAATGTGCAATATCCTAAAGTCTGTAAGAGACTGTGAGGACCTTGAGGTCAAAGATGACAAGTAAGCCAACTTCTTTGTGATTTGTATTTCTGCTTATTCACACCCAAGTCTTTCTGTTCCTTACCTATTACACTGTGAAATCTACCACGGCCGAAAAGATCCGCACCCATGAAATTAAAAAATTCAAATTTTAGTATTGGCCCAGTGATTACATTTCAGCCCCATTGTGGTAAAAGGAACGTATGAGAATCTGTGGCCTTTATTGTCAGGAGCCTTAGCCTCTTCTCTTTTCATGCTGGCCAACAGACAACACCCGCCCATTTCCACTGCTATTTGTGTTGCTGTCACTATTCTCTCTCTCTCTCTCTCTCTCTCTCTCTCTCTCTCTCTCTCTCTCTCTCTATATATATATATATTCACTTAAAAAACCAAAGGTTACAGGGACCTTATAGGTAGGCTCATATTTTAAATGTACCAAACTATAGAAATTCACCTGTTATAGTTACAGTTATCTCAAGTAACTATAACTCGTGCCTTAAGGTAACTATACCTCGCGCCCCTGCTATGCACAGTTTTTTCGTAAAAAAATTATACTGCAAATATTACATTGATATTATCAAGGATGTTATCAAATATGTCATGAGTGCCTCAGTTTCTGTGGTAATTAGCAGTGCATGGCGAGGGCGTGAATTACAGTTACCTTAGGGCACGAGTTATAGTTACTTGAGAAAACTCTATCCTACAACTGGTGATTTTCTATGGTTTGGTTTTAAATGTGAGCCTTATTATAACGTCCCTGAAACCTTTGTTTTTTAAGTGAATTTTCTATGTTTTTTTAAATTCTATTTCCTAACTATAATGTCCCTTTAACCTTTGTTTTTTTCAGTAAATTTCTCTGTTTTTTTTAACATATAGTAATTTTAATTACTATACGTTAATCCAACACCACCACGCCCGGCCTTTGGACGTTCATGGTGGCAGGCTGTGAGTGGTGAGGCTCTGAGTGGATCTGTGAGTGGGTGTGTGAGTCTTTGAGTGGGTCTGTAAGTGGGTGCATGAGTGTTTAAGTGGGTGTGTGAGTGTCTGATTAGGTCTGTGAATGGGTACATGAGTATCTGAGGGACCCTGTGAGTGAGTGCATGAGTTTACGAGTGGGTTTGTGAGTGAGTGCATGAGTTTATGAATGGGTCTGTGAGTGGGTGCATGAGTGTCTGAGTGGGTTTGTGACTGGGTGCATGGTTTCTGAGTGGGTCTGCGAGGGGCTGTGTTAGGGTCTGAGTGGGTCTCTGAGTGGGTGTGTGAGTCTCCGAGTGGGTCTGTGAGTGGGTTCATGAATGTCTGAGTGGGTCTATGAGTGGGTGCTTGAGTGTCTGAGTGAGTGTGTGACTGGGTGTATGAGTGTCTAAATGGGTCTGTGAGTGTGCCCGTGAGTGTCTGAGTGGGTCTGTGAGTGGCAGCATTAGGGTCTGAATGGGTCTGTGACTAGATGCTTCAGTCTCTGAGTAGGTCTGTGAATGGGTACGTGAGGTTCTGAGTGGGTCTGTGAGTGGGTGTGTCAGTGTCTGAGTGGGTCTGTGACATGGTGTGTTAAGGTCTGAGTTGGTCTGTGAGTAAATGGATGAGTGTCTGAGAAGGTCTGTGAATGGGTGCGCAAGGGTCTGAGTAAGTCTGTGAGTGGGTGTGTCCGTATCTCAGTGGGTCTGAGTTAGTGTGAATGTCTGAGTGGGTGTGTGGGTGGGTGTATGAGTGTGTGAGTGGGTCTGTAGGAGGGTGCAGCAGTGTCTGAGTGGGTCTGTGAGTGGGTGCATGAGTGTCTGAGTGGGTCTGTGAGTGGGTGCGTGAGTGTCTGAGTGGATCTGTGAGTGAGTACATGAGGGTCTGAGTGGGTCTGTTAGTGGATGCATGAGGGTCTGACTCAATCAATAAATCAATTAGATTTTTTATATAGTGCGACTACTCACCCGTAGGGGTCTCACCGCGCTGTGGTGGGGAGGGGCGGGAGCATCTGCGGTTCAGTCGAAGAGCCAGGTCTTGAGGTCCTTCCTAAATTGAGGCAGAGATGGTGATTGCCTGAGATGGAGGGGCAGGGAGTTCCAGATCTTCACAGCAAGGTAAGAGAAGAATTTTCCTCGAGACAAGGTCTTACAGATCCCTGGGATGGTGGCCAGGGCCAACTGGACAGAGCGGAGATGTCTGGTGGATGTGTAGAAGGAGAGGCGGTGGTTGAGGTATGCGGGTCCTGCGTTGTGGAGAGTTTTGTAGGTGTACATGAGCAGTTTGAAGGTGATTCTCTTATCGATTGGGAGCCAGTGGAGGTCTTTCAGGTGTCCAGAGATGGGATTGCATCGGGGAATGCTCAGGATGAGTCTGGCGGATGCTTTCTGGATGTTCTGCAGTTTCTTTTGGATTTTTTATGTGGTGCCGGCATAGAGTGTGTTGCCGTAGTCGAGTCTGCTGGCGACCAGAGCAGGGTGACCATCTTTCTGGATTCGGTGGGGATCCACTTGAAGATCTTACAAAGCATGCAAGTGTGTGGAAGCAGGAGGATGATCTGGCTGTTCATGGAGAGCGAGGAGTCCAGGATGATGCTGAGGTTCCATACGTGGTCTGTTGGTGTGGGGGGACTTTCTAGCGCTACGGGCCACCAGGAGTGGTTCCAGGCGGAGGGGGTAGAGCCCAGGATGAGGACTTCGGTCTTGTCTGAGTTGGGCTTGAGGAAGCTTTTCTTAATCTAGGCGGCAACTGCCTTCATCCTGTTGTGGAAGTTACTCTTGGCGGCTGCTGGATCGTCCATGAGAGAGAGAATCAGCTGGGTGTTGTCGGCATAGGAGACAATGTTGAGTCCATGGCTTCTGACGATGGTTGCAAGTGGGGCCATGTAGATGTTGAAGAGGGTGGAGCTCAGGGAGGAGTCCTGAGGCACTCCGCAGCTGATCTCAATGAGTTATGAATGGAACAGTGGTAGTCTGACTTTCTGTGTTCTGCCCGTGAGGAAGGAGATGATCCACTGTAGGGCTCTGTTGCAGATGCCAGTGTTGTGGAGCCGTGAGCGAAGGGAGTGGTGGAAGATGGTGTCCAAGGCGGCCGATAGGTGAAGGAGAATGAGGGCTCACGTTTCACCTTGGTCGAGGAGGGTTCGGATGTCGCCCTGTAGTGTGGTCATTTTTATGTATCCTTTGCACGTTTGCTTCAGGCGTTAGGCCTTTGTGCACTTTGCCCTGGATGTATTTTATTCCTTTGCTCGCAGCATCGTGCCTCTGTGCACTTTGCTCTAAATGCATTGTATTCAGCTTTGTACTGTTATTGTTCAAATAGCCAGTTCTACGGTCTTGTTTTCTTTTTTATATCACACTGTTTAGCCTACTTCAGCACTGGAGTTCTCAATAACACATTCTTGCTCACTCTGTGCTTCAGTCAAGGATACAGTCTGGTACATTGCCGATAGACGTGGTAGGAGTTTAGTCTTTGGGTTGCAGCTTGCGTAACGTTTTGTTACCACATCAACATGTTAGTTATAAAAACACTTCCTTGTCCTAATACACGCAAGAGGGAGATTCCGACCAGGGAACCACAACTAGACGCTGACTGCCCTGTTGAAGATGCTGATCCAGATCACAGGCCTTTGCTCAGGTATGGGGGTCGATGTCTTCCCAGGGAATCTGAAAGGCAAGCCTAGAGCTTAACATGCTGTGCTCGAAATAGAACTTACTTAGAGAGAACGTAACCTATTAACACTATGATAGCGTTATTCTTATGTTTCACTCTCCTCGTGACTATTTCAATCCTACTGTGTTGTATGGTTCCAGTTATTGCGGCTCACGCCTTATTATTTAAACTGCAGTCGTTTTATTAAAAACCATTTATAAAACTTAAACTGCCTTTGTCATTTGTATATGAGATCATACTGTAAATGAGAGAGCTGGTTGGGATCTGAGCGACCACGACTTCCCTGAGAAGTTCTATAAATGTCATGCGCTCGGCTGCCCAATCATCCCTTCCCCTTGGAAGAGATGAGGCACTGCTAGTTAGCCGCAGCAAAACTGGATTGAAGGTGACAGAAGTCCTTCTTAGTGGGCCAGACTCAGTCCCCCACAACAGGAACGACCCTGCTACCCAGAAATCCAGTAGTCTCATTTAGGATAATGAGAGCCAACGTGACAGTCTGTGGCAGTCAGGAGAGTGGTCTCAATGCTGTGGTTGCTCCTGAAACCAGATTGGGTCCAGGATGTTGTTAGTTTCGATGTGCATGTTGAGTTGGGCATTGATGGCCTTCTCAATGACTTTGGCTGGGAAGCAGAGGGATGGGTCGATAGTTCTTGAGGTCCGTTGGGTCAGCCGAGGGTTACTTCAGTAGGGGGTTGATTTCAGCTTATTTCCAATCTTCAGGGAAGGTGGCGGTCTCAATGGTGCTGTTGATGGTGCGGCAGATTTTGGTTGCGATGGAGACTCTGGCTCTGTTGAAGATGTGGTGAGAGCAAGAGTCCTAGGGGGCTACAGAGTGGATGCTCCTCACGATTTTGAGGGTGCCTTCAGTGGAGAGGGTGGTCCAATTGAGCAGGGTCTTCTGGGGTCTGGCACTGTCAGGTTCGGTGGTTACAGGTGGAACTTGGGTTCCAAAGCTGTCGTAGATCTCCTTGATCTTGAGGTGGAAGAAGGTGGTGAAGTTGTCGCAGAGATCTTGAGAGGGGGAAAAGTGAGCGGGTGCATGGGTGAGTGGGAGCATGAGTTTCTGAGTGCTATTATGAGTGAATGAATTAGTGTATGAATGTGAATTTTTGTTGTTGTCGATATTCTCAAATTTGATGCTATGTTACATAGGGGGCACGCTGAGCGGCGTGAAAAAGTATTTTTAAGGGCATAATTTCACCCTCAAAGACCCCTATATCACATCACTGAGGTCAGGGTACCTCCACCCTGACCCCTTATGCTACTTTTCATTTTATTTTTCAGCCCTGGGGAATGTGACCTAAAACGGTGGCTGCAACTTTCTGGTCAGGTTGCAGCCTACTAATGACAGCATTCCTGATGGCACGTGTATTTGTGACTACGTCGGGATTGCTGCAAAAACGTCACAACAGATGCACGGTCCTAGATATACAAACTACTGAACAGATTTACACCAAATATTCAAAAGTGTAATCTGCATACCGCAACCTACTTTTCTGACAAATTTGGTGTAAGTCTGTCCAGTGGTTCGGGCTGTAGTCGTGTTCAAAACTCCTATGGCAATTAACATGCCAACACAAATTGTTGGATTCCCCCATTTTCTCAGTCCCGCTTGACAGATAACCCCTAAACTTTCTGCGTGCAACAAGAAGCACCGGCACACTTCTTTTGGAAAATTTTATGAAGATTTCTCAAACTGAGCTAAAGATATAAGCAAGTCAAAAAACACTTTTTCTTTGGAAACATGGTCCTAACTACAGCTAACAACTGGCGACCGCCAGTTGATTATAGATAGATAGATAGATAGATAGATAGATAGATAGATAGATAGATAGATAGATCGATAGACAGATATGTGTGAATACATATATACACTTGGCTGTATATTCATACATCCATCATCAGTTTTCGTCTTGAGGACTCTAACAATACAGAGAACTTTACCCTGATCAATTAACTTATAGCGCATGATTTGTCACTTAAATATACTCACTTTTCACATAGATCTGCCCATTTGTTTGACCCCATCTTTTCAAATGTCAACAGCAATGTCCTTTGGTGAGTGGTTTAAAACACTATAGAGTAGACATGCTCCTTTGCTGCTCTGGAAACCTCCCCCTATAATGTCAGTCTGTGACCATGATAAGTATATGAGAGCAGCAACAGGGAAAAGTCTCTCAGGTCTTTCTCTGCATTCAATTGTAGTGGGGTGTGATGATATGTCAGAAGGGAGAGTGGTGCAGTTGGTTAAAGGAAAATAGGTACAGGATCAGGGAATTGAGCCAGAGGAAGTTGATAAGAATGGGACAGCTAAAAAGACATGTTGTTTTGGAGGTCAATGATGCTAAAAAAAGGAGAATAAGCATGAATTTATTAAGTTGTTTCTCCTTTTTCTGCCCTCCGAAGTCGAGAAATACTCTTGGATTGGTTTGTATGAGTGTGTATGGCATGAGTAGAAGTGGGCGAAATGAGGCGTGTGGTTACAGCGGCCAAGATGGTGGCCAAGAGTTAGTGCTGCTTCCGGTTCCCCAAAAGGATCTGCAGCCATCCGCAGCCGTCTGCAACTGACAGTGATACTTTGAAACCCCCATCCCGGTGTCTGGGGCTATGGGTACTCTGGAGAGATAGCAGCTGCTGGAGTAGAAGGCAACTGAATGACGCCGAGGACTTTGTGCTATGCCAGCCACCATGCGGCTTGGACAATATGGCAGCCTGCGCCCAAGGCCACAGTGTAGAGGAGTGTGGGCCCTGGAGTGTGGCCAGCTGAGCGAGGCAGCACAAGGGACTGGAGCTACTGATTGGACATCTGCGGGCAGCCGCAGTGACCCCTTCGTGGTGACCATGCCTCCCTGGTAGATGGAGTTGCGAGGTGATGAGGTCAGCGGGCACAGTGTAGAGGAATTGCGGCACCTTTGCGAGAGGCCCTGAAGTCATGGTGAGGGCCCTGGGGCCTGGTGAACACTCAAGGACGGTTGGAGCACTCGCTGGGACCCACAAGGGAGGCTTGGAGCCTAGGAGCAGCCGGCTCGGCGGCTTTGGGTCCGTGTTCACCCACTTCACCCTTTTTACTGACCCTGGGAGTGTGAGCGGTCAGGTGCTTGGGGGTCAGGGGCCATCTGTGATTAACTGGTCTGAACCAACCCCCTGGAGGAGGACCCACAGCCTTGAATGCAGGGGCTGCTTGCGGCCCACTTCCTCAAGGAGGAGATCTGTGGGCCCAGCTGCCTTGTGCTTGCCCCAGGGCTCGTGGTGCTGGGCTAGTGGCCATTGGATTGTTCATCGGGGCAGATGCCCCTCCCAGCCCCCTCCCCCCTTCAGACAACCTGGTGGGGTGCTGGTGATCGGATCCTTGGAATTGGAGCCCTCTTGCCATTGGACCCCCCCCCACTGACTCCGCTTCCGGGGTTCCTTCCTTCACCCTCCTCCTTCTTCACTCTCTGTGGCTTTGGCCAGCTGTTGTGCTGGGACCTTGCCTTAGCATTTCCCCTATTGACTCTTGGCTTCGCCTGAGCTTTGCCTCACCTTCCTCCTTGGACACTGCCAGCCCATCCCTGGAACTACCCTGCCTATCAGTGGGTCCACTACCTTGGCCTGGTGCTGGAGTGCTGCCCTTGACTAGGTCTCCTCCTGTCCTGCGGCGGCTTTCTTCTTCCGACTGGTGTGGCTGTGACTGATGGTCCCGAGGCTCCTGTGAGGTCCCCGCTGCCCTGTCTGCTCGTGCTGCCCTTCAGGGTAAGCGGGCCACTGGTCGGGGTGGGAGAGCCCCTCCAACATTGCATCTGTGGGTGTCTTGGCAGAGATGGAGCATGGCAGACAATCCCCCTGGCACAGGCCCAGACGAACATCAACCAATTCACCAAGCCGGACTCCGGAGCAGTTGGTGGTTCCCAGGTGCCATAGTTGTGTCTCACACAATCTGACCTTGCTACTATCCTGAAGGTGATTCAGGTCTCGAGGGAGGCGGTTGAGACGAAGGTGGGCAAGGTTCAGGTGGATGCTTCTCAGTTGTGGCAGGACCTCTGGAATGTCGCTAGTTGGGTGACTGAGGTGAGACCAGGGTGTCCTTGGTGGAGGACGATGTGGCCATCCTTAAGCTCCAGGTCTCCAAGCTGCTCTCGGTGACTGTGGTGCTTGAAGAATGAGCTGAGAATGCAGAAGACCCGTCACAGAGGAACATTCTCTGGTTTGTGGAGTTGCGTGAGGAGATTGAGACTTCTGGCATGGAATGGCTCCAGGAACACTGGCTAAGGGTCTGGGTCCTGCTGACTAGTTGCCGCCCTGGTTCGTGGTGGAGGGAGCGCACAGATAGGATGCATTCTTAATCACTGGGACAGGGAAGTCATCCTCCAAGTGGCCACAGCGCACAAGAACCTTGGATACCAGAATGTGAGGATCATGGTTTTTTATGACTATACCATGTGGTCCAACTGCGTAGGTGCTCCTCTGAAGGGGTCAAGCAGAAGTTCCGGGCCTCAAATTTACAGTGAATGCTCTTTTTTCCAGCACAGCTGAAAAAGATTTTTTACTCTGGCACTCTTTTGACACCCTGGAGCAGGCCTGGGAAAGGGCGATAGAGAAGAGGGAGCTTCAATGGCGTCATGGGCTTTGGGGGCCCATACTGCAGGTGTGGGGAGGCCCCTATTCTTCTCCCAAGCTGCCCAGGAGGAAGAGGTCTCAATCTTGGAGGATTCGTTCATGCCACAGCGAGTGTACGGGCTCCTCTGACTCAGAGTTGAGGGAGTGGGCGGGAGAGGTGGCTAACAAGGCTGTCCAAGTCACCATGCAGACAGGCACATTGGATCTCTTCAGGTGCCAGAATGAGGACCTCAGAGGAACTTCATCAGGCCTCCCCAGCCAGTTTGATTCATATTGATATACTCTGATGGGACAGGGGAGGACATGAGGAATTTTGCTTTGTATTTGGTTTGCTACAAGCTCTATTTGTGTCCGCTGTTGATGCTACACCTTGTAGGTGTGCTGTGTGAATATACCAATGCTGTTGTTATGCGCTGTGATCTCAACGATATGGGGTGCCCCTGGTTTGTTGGGGCTGTTGGCCTTAGGCCCTGTTTGCTACTGTTATATGTGGGTTAGGGCAACAGATGATTCTCGAGTAGAAATATGGGGTGAGCAAGAGTTGGAGCGAGGGAAAGCTATGCTTGTTTTATGTTATTTGACCGTATAGCCTGCAGCCACACCTAGTTGCACCCTCACCAGGTTTACAGGACTCTCTGTACCCAAGCTTGACCAGATTGCCCTTCTGTCTAGATGGTGGCGGTTATGGTACTGTCATGGAACATGAATGGCCTGCTGGATTGTACCCAGAAGTCCACTGTCGTTCGGTATGCCTAGCAATGCCAGTCGTCACTTCTTATGTTCCAAGAAATTCACTTGCTGGGTGCCCACTGTTCCTTTTATAGTCGCTTTGGTTATGATAGAGTTTATCATGCTGGATTTCCCCAGGGATACTGGGGGGGCATCTTTCTGCACAGGGGTTTCTGCTTGCGGTTTCTGCTTCCCACATTGACCCCCAGGGGCAATATGTGGGGATAGAGGGTCAGCTGAAGGGTAGGCACTATAAGTTTCTGTTTGTATATATTCCGCAATACCAGCTTAAGACTACGCTGCACTTTCTTAGTTCCCTCTTGCTGACTCTTCCGCAAGGTGTCACTGTGGTAGGGGTGCCTCCAGTCCTGTCCTTGATCCTGCAATGGACATCTTCAGCCCCTTGCTGCTGGAGTGGCAGACTCAGTCGCATCACCTTTTGACTTGGGCACATTCCCTGGGCCTTTGGGATAAACATGGCATCCGCATGATCGTGCCTACATTCACATGTCAGAGGTCGAGGTCCTCCCGAAAGGGATTTCTGGCAATACCCCTTTTGTTCCAGATTAATGCATTAATGCATTAGTATCCCCACATGTGGAGTATTAACGCAGGGTACCTTACGGATCGAGTTTGTTCCGACTTTATTGAAATGGAAATCTGCTCTGATTTGACAGTAACAGAGGGTAGGGCAGAGTTGGCCAGTACACTGTGGGTGCCTGGGACAGAGAAGCACGCAAGCTGGAGCAGAGAACATCTATGAAGGCCCAGATACTCTCCCTGAAGAGGCAGGCCCAATGGCGGCACTCCTCAGACCGTGATCGTCAGCTGATGTGGGTTTGATCTTGCATGCACCAGGTCTCACTGGAGGAGACCAGCCAATGTTGGAGGTCATTGACACAAAGGCTTTTACGAGGATCGAGATAAGTCGGGGAAGCTTCTCTACTGGCTGGGCATTGTGGAGTCACCTCAACGGTGGTGCCCTCAGTTAGGGACGCTGATGGGCGCTTGTGACAGCAGGTCCTTGCTGCTGTGCGAGTTTTGCAAATTAGTACTGTGCTGTGCATGCAAGTACTCCCCGACCCCCTCGTAAGACTGTGCCCATGGGGCTGCATGATATTCTGCTTCCCTCGATCCCCTTATCACTGACTAATGATCTGGATCCGCCTTTTATGGTGGGGGAGATCGGGGAGGCACTGCAGGATCTGTCCCCGGGTAGTACTCTGGTCCCTGATGGGTTCCCAATTGAGTATTATCATAATGAGGCAATGGACCACGGTGCAGTCCCCTCGGGGATTGACATGGCTACAATTGTTATGCTTGCTAAACCAGGCAAACAGCAGGACAGATGTTCCTCGTACTGGCCTATCGCACTTATTAATTCTAGAGTTAAGGTGTTTGCCAAAGTCTTGGCCAATTGGCTGTGCATCACCCTGCCCCATTTGATCCGTTTGGATCAATGTGTCTTCATGCTAGTTCACAGCACTATCTATTGTATTCAAAGAGTCCAGGTAGCCCTCTCTCAGGCTCATTGCCTTCATGGCCCCGTGGCTTTGCTATTAGTAGATTTTGAAAAGGCCTTTGATACTGTTGATTGGTCCTTCCTGAGTGCAGTGCTGAAGAGAGCTGGGTTGGGGCCTAGCTTTTGTGCCCTCGTTGAATGACTGCTCGGGTCCAGATTAACAGTGCCTTGTCTCGCCCATTTCCTAGGCATAGAGGCACCCAGCAGGGTTGGTTGTCCCCTTGCCCCTCTGTTAGTTACCCTGGAGATTGAGCTACTGGCACGTCTCATTTGGTGTGATGCTCACATCCATGGGTGGTCCTGGGATGGTAGCCCAGTAGAGTGCATCGTGCAACATGCAGATTACATCTTGGTGTTATTAGAGAGCCCGCAGACCTTCGGCCAACAACATTTGGATATCCTGCACTTATATGGGGAGACCCCTGGCCTTAGGGTGAACAAATCTAAAACCCTTTTGGTCCCCATTGCCAGTGAGGTGAGTATCTGTGCCTATCTTTAAAAAACCTAGGTATTTATATTTTGCATCTTCCAGACTTGTCCTGGGCGCCTAATTTGTCTCCCCTAGACAACAGAAAGAGAGGAGAACTGCAGAAGTGGACCTGCCTACTGTTGCATGTCCTAGGCACAGTGGCTCTTTTCAAAATGATTATCCTGCCCTGCTTTCTGTATGTCTTTTCAAACTTTTGGCATCCAATTCCCAAGCGGTGGTTCCAGGCTCTTGCCTCGATGATCCATACCGTCCTTTGGGCTGGTGGCCGCCCTTGTGTAACCTTTGTTGACTGCCGACAATCCTGCAATGAGGGAGGATGGGTATGGCAGATCTACATGGCTATTATTCGGCCTTGCAGTTGCTCGTGATTAACAACTGGTTCAGTGGGGGGATGGGAAAATCCAGCCTACTTGGTGGAGCTGGCCCTGCTTGACCTCAATAGGTTAACAGGCCCAATTTATGAGACTCAGATTCCCCGGTCCCTTACTGAGAGCACCCAGGTGGGTTGCTGTGCTGGAGGGTAGCGCTCCGTTTTGTGGGTTGGGACTGCAGGCTCAATGGGTGGACCTCCACCCCTCCTCCCCATAGGAGGCGACTTGGCGGGATACTGCCAGTCTGGGGGACTTTGTGCAGTGGGATAGGCATCACTCGCCTTTGGGACATCAGGGCCAGTACTCACATGCAGGCATTTCAGGAGTTGTAGGAGCAGTATCAGTTATCACGTATTCAATTCCATATGTCCCTGCAGCTGCAACACTCCCTTTCTGTTAATATTCCCTGACATGCAGATTCTGGAGTTCAGACCCCTTGAGGCCAATCTGTTGATGGGGAAGTTACAAAAGGGCGCTATCTCCCTGAACTACCACTCCTTGATCATTAATACCCCAATTACTTTTAGAGACTGCGACGGAGATGGGAGACCTGACTGGTATTGCTTGAGGACATGGAGTGGCGCAAGGTTAGAATGGCTCCTGTGAGTTGGCTATCACCACGCACCTTCGGCTGGTCCAACCAAAATACTTACACGTTACATGTATGAGCCCCCTGTAGCTCTGCCCGGCTGGCCTACCTTCCCAGGCCAGCTGTACTACATGTTCCCTGCCAGGCACAGATTTCTTCCATGTAGTTTGGTCCTGCTCGGGGCTGGTTTCCTTCTGGGAGATGATTGGGTGGGAACTTTCAGCAGGTTTAGACTGCCAAATTTCTACTACTCCTAAAGTTGCTTTGTTGGGGTTGCTGGAGGAAGTTGAGGGGCAGAGGATGGAATTTGGGTTGCAATATTGGAAGCCAAACAGGATATCACCCGTAACTGGAGGTCTCCAAGTGCCTCTTCGATGGCAGAGTGGCAGAGGGGGGTGGATTGGTGTGCAAGCATGAACAACCCACATATGAAGCCTGCAGTTGCCCCTGTAAACATGAGCAGATTTGGGGTAGATGGTGAACATACCATGGTCTAGGAGCAAGGAATGACTGAGTCTTGATTGTGCTTTGTATAGTAATGTCTTGACTAAATGTACTGCAGTCTTGTTGTGTTTTATGGTGTAAAAATTTATAAAAATTCAAATAAAAACAATCTGGTTATTAAAATAAAGGAGTGGGCGAAGAACCTGAGAACGTTGGGGATCTAGGTCTGGTTCTGAGAAAAGTCACAAGACCAGTTTTCTGGAACTTGATGTGGCTGAAACATGTGGGCCATAAACGCTGGAGTGATTTGAACTCATGAGCATCTCGTTCTGTTTTTAATCTTGCCAAATGCATCTTCATAAAAGTCACAGATGTGGTTCACCGTATAGGCAAGTTTAGCCTTTAGATCCTCACCCACCTTATCAGTGGTCCCTTGAGGGTCAAAGTAAGAAGCACTCCCGATACAGCATGTATCAGGGTGAGCTTGATGATGAAGCATGCTATTAGGAAGGCTAGAATTATTTTACAAAAAGAAACATTTTGGTTAAACAATGGAGATTTCCTTACAAAATGAGTGAGTTGAATCTCTTTTGATATTTTGTAAACTTTATAATGTCATTGATTGACATAGATTTGTATTCTGAGATCAAAGCTGGTTAAATGGCAGGTTCAGCTTCTTTGGAAAGCTTTACTGGGGCTATGAACAGTCAGCAGGAGGTATAGGTAGGAGGATAAAGGGAGGCTGGGTGGTTTTCTTTTTTATATCACACTGTTTAGCCTACTTCAGCACTGGAGTTCTCAATAACACATTCTTGCTCACTCTGTGCTTCAGTCAAGGATACAGTCTGGTACATTGCCGATAGACGTGGTAGGAGTTTAGTCTTTGGGTTGCAGCTTGCGTAACGTTTTGTTACCACATCAACATGTTAGTTATAAAAACACTTCCTTGTCCTAATACACGCAAGAGGGAGATTCCGACCAGGGAACAACAACTAGACGCTGACTGCCCTGTTGAAGATGCTGATCCAGATCACAGGCCTTTGCTCAGGTATGGGGGTCGATGTCTTCCCAGGGAATCTGAAAGGCAAGCCTAGAGCTTAACATACTGTGCTCGAAATAGAACTTACTTAGAGAGAACGTAACCTATTAACACTATGATAGCGTTATTCTTATGTTTCACTCTCCTCGTGACTATTTCAATCCTACTGTGTTGTATGGTTCCAGTTATTGCGGCTCACGCCTTATTATTTAAACTGCAGTCGTTTTATTAAAAACCATCTATAAAACTTAAACTGCCTTTGTCATTTGTATATGAGATCATACTGTAAATGAGAGAGCTGGTTGGGATCTGAGCGACCACGACTTCCCTGAGAAGTTCTATAAATGTCATGCGCTCGGCTGCCCAATCATCCCTTCCCCTTGGAAGAGATGAGGCACTGCTAGTTAGCCGCAGCAAAACTGGATTGAAGGTGACAGAAGTCCTTCTTAGTGGGCCAGACTCAGTCCCCCACAACAGGAACGACCCTGCTACCCAGAAATCCAGTAGTCTCATTTAGGATAATGAGAGCCAACGTGACAGTCTGTGGCAGTCAGGAGAGTGGTCTCAATGCTGTGGTTGCTCCTGAAACCAGATTGGGTCCAGGATGTTATTAGTTTCGATGTGCATGTTGAGTTGGGCATTGATGGCCTTCTCAATGACTTTGGCTGGGAAGCAGAGGGATGGGTCGATAGTTCTTGAGGTCCGTTGGGTCAGCCGAGGGTTACTTCAGTAGGGGGTTGATTTCAGCTTATTTCCAATCTTCAGGGAAGGTGGCGGTCTCAATGGTGCTGTTGATGGTGCGGCAGATTTTGGTTGCGATGGAGACTCTGGCTCTGTTGAAGATGTGGTGAGAGCAAGAGTCCTAGGGGGCTACAGAGTGGATGCTCCTCACGATTTTGAGGGTGCCTTCAGTGGAGAGGGTGGTCCAATTGAGCAGGGTCTTCTGGGGTCTGGCACTGTCAGGTTCGGTGGTTACAGGTGGAACTTGGGTTCCAAAGCTGTCGTAGATCTCCTTGATCTTGAGGTGGAAGAAGGTGGTGAAGTTGTCGCAGAGATCTTGAGAGGGGGAAAAGTGAGCGGGTGCATGGGTGAGTGGGAGCATGAGTTTCTGAGTGCTATTATGAGTGAATGAATTAGTGTATGAATGTGAATTTTTGTTGTTGTCGATATTCTCAAATTTGATGCTATGTTACATAGGGGGCACGCTGAGCGGCGTGAAAAAGTATTTTTAAGGGCATAATTTCACCCTCAAAGACCCCTATATCACATCACTGAGGTCAGGGTACCTCCACCCTGACCCCTTATGCTACTTTTCATTTTATTTTTCAGCCCTGGGGAATGTGACCTAAAACGGTGGCTGCAACTTTCTGGTCAGGTTGCAGCCTACTAATGACAGCATTCCTGATGGCACGTGTATTTGTGACTACGTCGGGATTGCTGCAAAAACGTCACAACAGATGCACGGTCCTAGATATACAAACTACTGAACAGATTTACACCAAATATTCAAAAGTGTAATCTGCATACCGCAACCTACTTTTCTGACAAATTTGGTGTAAGTCTGTCCAGTGGTTCGGGCTGTAGTCGTGTTCAAAACTCCTATGGCAATTAACATGCCAACACAAATTGTTGGATTCCCCCATTTTCTCAGTCCCGCTTGACAGATAACCCCTAAACTTTCTGCGTGCAACAAGAAGCACCGGCACACTTCTTTTGGAAAATTTTATGAAGATTTCTCAAACTGAGCTAAAGATATAAGCAAGTCAAAAAACACTTTTTCTTTGGAAACATGGTCCTAACTACAGCTAACAACTGGCGACCGCCAGTTGATTATAGATAGATAGATAGATAGATAGATAGATAGATAGATAGATAGATAGATAGATAGATAGATAGATAGATAGATCGATAGACAGATATGTGTGAATACATATATACACTTGGCTGTATATTCATACATCCATCATCAGTTTTCGTCTTGAGGACTCTAACAATACAGAGAACTTTACCCTGATCAATGAACTTATAGCGCATGATTTGTCACTTAAATATACTCACTTTTCACATAGATCTGCCCATTTGTTTGACCCCATCTTTTCAAATGTCAACAGCAATGTCCTTTGGTGAGTGGTTTAAAACACTATAGAGTAGACATGCTCCTTTGCTGCTCTGGAAACCTCCCCCTATAATGTCAGTCTATGACCATGATAAGTATATGAGAGCAGCAACAGGGAAAAGTCTCTCAGGTCTTTCTCTGCATTCAATTGTAGTGGGGTGTGATGATATGTCAGAAGGGAGAGTGGTGCAGTTGGTTAAAGGAAAATAGGTACAGGATCAGGGAATTGAGCCAGAGGAAGTTGATAAGAATGGGACAGCTAAAAAGACATGTTGTTTTGGAGATCAATGATGCTAAAAAAAGGAGAATAAGCATGAATTTATTAAGTTGTTTCTCCTTTTTCTGCCCTCCGAAGTCGAGAAATACTCTTGGATTGGTTTGTATGAGTGTGTATGGCATGAGTAGAAGTGGGCGAAATGAGGCGTGTGGTTACAGCGGCCAAGATGGTGGCCAAGAGTTAGTGCTGCTTCCGGTTCCCCAAAAGGATCTGCAGCCATCCGCAGCCGTCTGCAACTGACAGTGATACTTTCAAACCCCCATCCCGGTGTCTGGGGCTATGGGTACTCTGGAGAGATAGCAGCTGCTGGAGTAGAAGGCAACTGAATGACGCCGAGGACTTTGTGCTATGCCAGCCACCATGCGGCTTGGACAATATGGCAGCCTGCGCCCAAGGCCACAGTGTAGAGGAGTGTGGGCCCTGGAGTGTGGCCAGCTGAGCGAGGCAGCACAAGGGACTGGAGCTACTGATTGGACATCTGCGGGCAGCCGCAGTGACCCCTTCGTGGTGACCATGCCTCCCTGGTAGATGGAGTTGCGAGGTGATGAGGTCAGCGGGCACAGTGTAGAGGAATTGCGGCACCTTTGCGAGAGGCCCTGAAGTCATGGTGAGGGCCCTGGGGCCTGGTGAACACTCAAGGACGGTTGGAGC
The DNA here is from genome assembly GCF_031143425.1 of Pleurodeles waltl. Lineage (NCBI taxonomy): Eukaryota > Metazoa > Chordata > Amphibia > Caudata > Salamandridae > Pleurodeles > Pleurodeles waltl. The sequence goes on from NC_090441.1 coordinate 43,910,100, forward strand.
ACTCGCTGGGACCCACAAGGGAGGCTTGGAGCCTAGGAGCAGCCGGCTCAGCGGCTTTGGGTCCGTGTTCACCCACTTCACCCTTTTTACTGACCCTGGGAGTGTGAGCGGTCAGGTGCTTGGGGGTCAGGGGCCATCTGTGATTAACTGGTCTGAACCAACCCCCTGGAGGAGGACCCACAGCCTTGAATGCAGGGGCTGCTTGCGGCCCACTTCCTCAAGGAGGAGATCTGTGGGCCCAGCTGCCTTGTGCTTGCCCCAGGGCTTGTGGTGCTGGGCTAGTGGCCATTGGATTGTTCATCGGGGCAGATGCCCCTCCCAGCCCCCTCCCCCCTTCAGACAACCTGGTGGGGTGCTGGTGATCGGATCCTTGGAATTGGAGCCCTCTTGCCATTGGACCCCCCCCCCCCCACTGACTCCGCTTCCGGGGTTCCTTCCTTCACCCTCCTCCTTCTTCACTCTCTGTGGCTTTGGCCAGCTGTTGTGCTGGGACCTTGCCTTAGCATTTCCCCTATTGACTCTTGGCTTCGCCTGAGCTTTGCCTCACCTTCCTCCTTGGACACTGCCAGCCCATCCCTGGAACTACCCTGCCTATCAGTGGGTCCACTACCTTGGCCTGGTGCTGGAGTGCTGCCCTTGACTAGGTCTCCTCCTGTCCTGCGGCGGCTTTCTTCTTCCGACTGGTGTGGCTGTGACTGATGGTCCCGAGGCTCCTGTGAGGTCCCCGCTGCCCTGTCTGCTCGTGCTGCCCTTCAGGGTAAGCGGGCCACTGGTCGGGGTGGGAGAGCCCCTCCAACATTGCATCTGTGGGTGTCTTGGCAGAGATGGAGCATGGCAGACAATCCCCCTGGCACAGGCCCAGACGAACATCAACCAATTCACCAAGCCGGACTCCGGAGCAGTTGGTGGTTCCCAGGTGCCATAGTTGTGTCTCACACAATCTGACCTTGCTACTATCCTGAAGGTGATTCAGGTCTCGAGGGAGGCGGTTGGGACGAAGGTGGGCAAGGTTCAGGTGGATGCTTCTCAGTTGTGGCAGGACCTCTGGAATGTCGCTAGTTGGGTGACTGAGGTGAGACCAGGGTGTCCTTGGTGGAGGACGATGTGGCCATCCTTAAGCTCCAGGTCTCCAAGCTGCTCTCGGTGACTGTGGTGCTTGAAGAATGAGCTGAGAATGCAGAAGACCCGTCACAGAGGAACATTCTCTGGTTTGTGGAGTTGCGTGAGGAGATTGAGACTTCTGGCATGGAATGGCTCCAGGAACACTGGCTAAGGGTCTGGGTCCTGCTGACTAGTTGCCGCCCTGGTTCGTGGTGGAGGGAGCGCACAGATAGGATGCATTCTTAATCACTGGGACAGGGAAGTCATCCTCCAAGTGGCCACAGCGCACAAGAACCTTGGATACCAGAATGTGAGGATCATGGTTTTTTATGACTATACCATGTGGTCCAACTGCGTAGGTGCTCCTCTGAAGGGGTCAAGCAGAAGTTCCGGGCCTCAAATTTACAGTGAATGCTCTTTTTTCCAGCACAGCTGAAAAAGATTTTTTACTCTGGCACTCTTTTGACACCCTGGAGCAGGCCTGGGAAAGGGCGATAGAGAAGAGGGAGCTTCAATGGCGTCATGGGCTTTGGGGGCCCATACTGCAGGTGTGGGGAGGCCCCTATTCTTCTCCCAAGCTGCCCAGGAGGAAGAGGTCTCAATCTTGGAGGATTCGTTCATGCCACAGCGAGTGTACGGGCTCCTCTGACTCAGAGTTGAGGGAGTGGGCGGGAGAGGTGGCTAACAAGGCTGTCCAAGTCACCATGCAGACAGGCACATTGGATCTCTTCAGGTCCCAGAATGAGGACCTCAGAGGAACTTCATCAGGCCTCCCCAGCCAGTTTGATTCATATTGATATACTCTGATGGGACAGGGGAGGACATGAGGAATTTTGCTTTGTATTTGGTTTGCTACAAGCTCTATTTGTGTCCGCTGTTGATGCTACACCTTGTAGGTGTGCTGTGTGAATATACCAATGCTGTTGTTATGCGCTGTGATCTCAACGATATGGGGTGCCCCTGGTTTGTTGGGGCTGTTGGCCTTAGGCCCTGTTTGCTACTGTTATATGTGGGTTAGGGCAACAGATGATTCTCGAGTAGAAATATGGGGTGAGCAAGAGTTGGAGCGAGGGAAAGCTATGCTTGTTTTATGTTATTTGACCGTATAGCCTGCAGCCACACCTAGTTGCACCCTCACCAGGTTTACAGGACTCTCTGTACCCAAGCTTGACCAGATTGCCCTTCTGTCTAGATGGTGGCGGTTATGTTACTGTCATGGAACATGAATGGCCTGCTGGATTGTACCCAGAAGTCCACTGTCGTTCGGTATGCCTAGCAATGCCAGTCGTCACTTCTTATGTTCCAAGAAATTCACTTGCTGGGTGCCCACTGTTCCTTTTATAGTCGCTTTGGTTATGATAGAGTTTATCATGCTTGATTTCCCCAGTGATACTGGGGGGGCATCTTTCTGCACAGGGGTTTCTGCTTGCGGTTTCTGCTTCCCACATTGACCCCCAGGGGCAATATGTGGGGATAGAGGGTCAGCTGAAGGGTAGGCACTATAAGTTTCTGTTTGTATATATTCCGCAATACCAGCTTAAGACTACGCTGCACTTTCTTAGTTCCCTCTTGCTGACTCTTCCGCAAGGTGTCACTGTGGTAGGGTTGCCTCCAGTCCTGTCCTTGATTCTGCAATGGACATCTTCAGCCCCTTGCTGCTGGAGTGGCAGACTCAGTCGCATCACCTTTTGACTTGGGCACATTCCCTGGGCCTTTGTGATAAACATGGCATCCGCGTGATCGTGCCTACATTCACATGTCAGAGGTCGAGGTCCTCCCTAAAGGGATTTCTGGCAATACCCCTTTTGTTCCAGATTAATGCATTAATGCATTAGTATCCCCACATGTGGAGTATTAACGCAGGGTACCTTACGGATCGAGTTTGTTCCGACTTTATTGAAATGGAAATCTGCTCTGATTTGACAGTAACAGAGGGTAGGGCAGAGTTGGCCAGTACACTGTGGGTGCCTGGGACAGAGAAGCACGCAAGCTGGAGCAGAGAACATCTATGAAGGCCCAGATACTCTCCCTGAAGAGGCAGGCCCAATGGCGGCACTCCTCAGACCGTGATCGTCAGCTGATGTGGGTTTGATCTTGCATGCACCAGGTCTCACTGGAGGAGACCAGCCAATGTTGGAGGTCATTGACACAAAGGCTTTACGAGGATCGAGATAAGTCGGGGAAGCTTCTCTACTGGCTGGGCATTGTGGAGTCACCTCAACGGTGGTGCCCTCAGTTAGGGACGCTGATGGGCGCTTGTGACAGCAGGTCCTTGCTGCTGTGCGAGTTTTGCAAATTAGTACTGTGCTGTGCATGCAAGTACTCCCCGACCCCCTCGTAAGACTGTGCCCATGGGGCTGCATGATATTCTGCTTCCCTCGATCCCCTTATCACTGACTAATGATCTGGATCCGCCTTTTATGGTGGGGGAGATCGGGGAGGCACTGCAGGATCTGTCCCCGGGTAGTACTCTGGTCCCTGATGGGTTCCCAATTGAGTATTATCATAATGAGGCAATGGACCACGGTGCAGTCCCCTCGGGGATTGACATGGCTACAATTGTTATGCTTGCTAAACCAGGCAAACAGCAGGACAGATGTTCCTCGTACTGGCCTATCGCACTTATTAATTCTAGAGTTAAGGTGTTTGCCAAAGTCTTGGCCAATTGGCTGTGCATCACCCTGCCCCATTTGATCCGTTTGGATCAATGTGTCTTCATGCTAGTTCACAGCACTATCTATTGTATTCAAAGAGTCCAGGTAGCCCTCTCTCTGGCTCATTGCCTTCATGGCCCCGTGGCTTTGCTATTAGTAGATTTTGAAAAGGCCTTTGATACTGTTGATTGGTCCTTCCTGAGTGCAGTGCTGAAGAGAGCTGGGTTGGGGCCTAGCTTTTGTGCCCTCGTTGAATGACTGCTCGGGTCCAGATTAACAGTGCCTTGTCTCGCCCATTTCCTAGGCATAGAGGCACCCAGCAGGGTTGGTTGTCCCCTTGCCCCTCTGTTAGTTACCCTGGAGATTGAGCTACTGGCACGTCTCATTTGGTGTGATGCTCACATCCATGGGTGGTCCTGGGATGGTAGCCCAGTAGAGTGCATCGTGCAACATGCAGATTACATCTTGGTGTTATTAGAGAGCCCGCAGACCTTCGGCCAACAACATTTGGATATCCTGCACTTATATGGGGAGACCCCTGGCCTTAGGGTGAACAAATCTAAAACCCTTTTGGTCCCCATTGCCAGTGAGGTGAGTATCTGTGCCTATCTTTAAAAAACCTAGGTATTTATATTTTGCATCTTCCAGACTTGTCCTGGGCGCCTAATTTGTCTCCCCTAGACAACAGAAAGAGAGGAGAACTGCAGAAGTGGACCTGCCTACTGTTGCATGTCCTAGGCACAGTGGCTCTTTTCAAAATGATTATCCTGCCCTGCTTTCTGTATGTCTTTTCAAACTTTTGGCATCCAACTCCCAAGCGGTGGTTCCAGGCTCTTGCCTCGATGATCCATACCGTCCTTTGGGCTGGTGGCCGCCCTTGTGTAACCTTTGTTGACTGCCGACAATCCTGCAATGAGGGAGGATGGGTATGGCAGATCTGCATGGCTATTATTCGGCCTTGCAGTTGCTCGTGATTAACAACTGGTTCAGTGGGGGGATGGGAAAATCCAGCCTACTGGGTGGAGCTGGCCCTGCTTGACCTCAATAGGTTAACAGGCCCAATTTATGAGACTCAGATTCCCCGGTCCCTTACTGAGAGCACCCAGGTGGGTTGCTGTGCTGGAGGGTAGCGCTCCGTTTTGTGGGTTGGGACTGCAGGCTCAATGGGTGGACCTCCACCCCTCCTCCCCATAGGAGGCGACTTGGCGGGATACTGCCAGTCTGGGGGACTTTGTGCAGTGGGATAGGCATCACTCGCCTTTGGGACATCAGGGCCGGTACTCACATGCAGGCATTTCAGGAGTTGTAGGAGCAGTATCAGTTATCACGTATTCAATTCCATATGTCCCTGCAGCTGCAACACTCCCTTTCTGTTAATATTCCCTGACATGCAGATTCTGGAGTTCAGACCCCTTGAGGCCAATCTGTTGATGGGGAAGTTACAAAAGGGCGCTATCTCCCTGAACTACCACTCCTTGATCATTAATACCCCAATTACTTTTAGAGACTGCGACGGAGATGGGAGACCTGACTGGTATTGCTTGAGGACATGGAGTGGCGCAAGGTTAGAATGGCTCCTGTGAGTTGGCTATCACCACGCACCTTCGGCTGGTCCAACCAAAATACTTACACGTTACATGTATGAGCCCCCTGTAGCTCTGCCCGGCTGGCCTACCTTCCCAGGCCAGCTGTACTACATGTTCCCTGCCAGGCACAGATTTCTTCCATGTAGTTTGGTCCTGCTCGGGGCTGGTTTCCTTCTGGGAGATGATTGGGTGGGAACTTTCAGCAGGTTTAGACTGCCAAATTTCTACTACTCCTAAAGTTGCTTTGTTGGGGTTGCTGGAGGAAGTTGAGGGGCAGAGGATGGAATTTGGGTTGCAATATTGGAAGCCAAACAGGATATCACCCGTAACTGGAGGTCTCCAAGTGCCTCTTCGATGGCAGAGTGGCAGAGGGGGGTGGATTGGTGTGCAAGCATGAACAACCCACATATGAAGCCTGCAGTTGCCCCTGTAAACATGAGCAGATTTGGGGTAGATGGTGAACATACCATGGTCTAGGAGCAAGGAATGACTGAGTCTTGATTGTGCTTTGTATAGTAATGTCTTGACTAAATGTACTGCAGTCTTGTTGTGTTTTATGGTGTAAAAATTTATAAAAATTCAAATAAAAACAATCTGGTTATTAAAATAAAGGAGTGGGCGAAGAACCTGAGAACGTTGGGGATCTAGGTCTGGTTCTGAGAAAAGTCACAAGACCAGTTTTCTGGAACTTGATGTGGCTGAAACATGTGGGCCATAAACGCTGGAGTGATTTGAACTCATGAGCATCTCGTTCTGTTTTTAATCTTGCCAAATGCATCTTCATAAAAGTCACAGATGTGGTTCACCGTATAGGCAAGTTTAGCTTTTAGATCCTCACCCACCTTATCAGTGGTCCCTTGAGGGTCAAAGTAAGAAGCACTCCCGATACAGCATGTATCAGGGTGAGCTTGATGATGAAGCATGCTATTAGGAAGGCTAGAATTATTTTACAAAAAGAAACATTTTGGTTAAACAATGGAGATTTCCTTACAAAATGAGTGAGTTGAATCTCTTTTGATATTTTGTAAACTTTATAATGTCATAGATTGACATAGATTTGTATTCTGAGATCAAAGCTGGTTAAATGGCAGGTTCAGCTTCTTTGGAAAGCTTTACTGGGGCTATGAACAGTCAGCAGGAGGTATAGGTAGGAGGATAAAGGGAGGCTGGGTGCAGGAATAGAGTGGTAGTGGTAAAGTTCGTAGGCCAATTATGTTACAGATATTGAAAGCATTTCTTTTAATGCTGCCACGTTGGTAGGAGTGAGAAGGAGACCTTACTTTTCTCATTGCTGGTGGTATGATTATTCTTTGGGACCTTTCGGGTTGCAGAATCGGTGGGCCAAGGACCATCGCAGGTTTGAGCATAGAAAATGTGCTGGAGCAGAAGTAATATTTACAAGTTTGGTTTATCAGTCAAAAACTGGCAAGGTGGGAAAGGATAAATGTGTTAATTTGACACTTTACTCGGATGAAAGGGAGTGTCCGCTGCAGTGGTGGAGAAGATACAAAATGGAGAAGTGTGTGAGCTCAACAGTGGTGTCTAGAGTATTAACTTTTCAATTATTAGGTGGCCTATGTAAAGTTTTAGGCCTATTACATCTGCCTGCAGTGGACTATGGTACACATGCTTTTCGCAGATGTATGGCAACTGAGGCAGAAAGAAGGAGGACATCCTGAGGATACGGAGGTGGGAGTCAGGTTGCTACAAACGGTACGTGAAGCCCTCATAGTCTCTGAATTAAGAAAGTTTCAAATTTACCTGTTCGTTTTGCTGTTTTGTTCGAGGTTGTGTTGCCAGGTCTCGGCAAGAATACATTGAGGTTTGGGTTTGTGGTCACTCGTTGTTAAAAGGGGCAGCTGTTCAAGCAGGAACACAGAGCTTCCGAATACAGTTGGGTTTCGATAAAACTTCAATAAACTGGTTTGGTAAAGGGGGCATGCATTGACTTGAGTTACTACTAAAATTGGGCACTTTGTCCCGGGCTCTTATTGTCTTGTCACACTTCTCATTCAACTTGGGAAGAAGTATTGGTTACATTGGAGGGTTTGACGTTATTGAAGCATATCAAGTCAGATCATTTGTAGATGAAGAGGGCATAGGCCGGCACGGCAGTTCTGTGGAAATAATTTTTACCCAGGAGGGGGTGGAGAAATACATAGATCCAAGGAGTGATTGACAGGGCATGAAGAAAAGCCAATAGGAAGGTATGTAGGTGTTGCAGCAAGGAAGGAATTTTTTAAGGTGGAACATCAGGACATTAGGCTTGAGTTCAAGCAGCTTTTCAGGGATGATGGTGTCTATTTAACTGTGATCAAGATGGAGCTGTATTTGCCCCTATTGAGAACTGCATTGGCCTTTTTACTGGGAGTGACTTTGTAGAGTAATTTGGAAGAGGGCAGAAGAACACCTGGAGAAGGTTTGTCTGGCGGTGGTTTCTGACAGCATTTCAGGACTTCAAGGAAGGTTGGTTATGTTGAGGCTCAGGATGAGCGATGAATGAGTAGGCGGGAGGGTGGACAAATATGGAAGTTAACGGTAGGACTGCAAAGTATGCAGTATACTTTGAGATGTTAGTGTACTGATGGATGCAGCTTTGGAGTGAGGAGAGTTTGTCATTGTACTGGGAAATAATTAGGGGTTTGTATACAGGAGGGGAATGATCAGGTTTTGTTGAATTGTTTAGTGAGGCCGGAGTTCTTCCAGTCTGTATGGCAAATGCCAAAAGATTGTTTACCTGAGTTTACACCTATCTCATTAAAGCGGTCATTTTCACACCATTCAGAATGAATGTGATTTCTGGTTTTGCCATACCACCCAGTTCAGGCTTGAGAGGTGTGGGGAATTTGGATCCCTACCCCTCCTCCTCTTCTCTTTGGGTGGATGGTGTGGTCTGGTGACCACTGTGGGGATCTAATTAGTCAGTATGGCAGGTGGGTGGGATTAAGAGTTTCAAAGAAGTGAGGGAGTTGGTCACTTCTCCTCCTTTGTCTCAGTTAGGGCAGGTTGCTGGTCATTTGGGAGCTAGTGAATGATTTTTTCCCTCCTTTTCACCCTGAAATAAGTAGTTATGTGGGAGTTGCTATTGTTATTTTTGTTCTGTAAATTGGGCCTTGCTTTGGTAAGACAGATTGTGTTCTAAACGTTGATATGTTTGGTCGCTATTTTGTCACTGTTGAGCAGATGTATCACGTAGGGTTAGGCGGTTTCTGACGGTAGTTTGGGACTTGAAGGAAGGTTGGCTATGCTGAGGCTGAGGATGAGTTGCACAGAGGAAGGGGAAGGGCGGCAATCTGAAAGCTAATAATAGGATTGCAAAGTTTGAATGTTACTGATGGATGCAACTTTGGAGTGAGGAGACTTTGTTGTTGAACGGGGGAAAGTTTAAGGATTCATTTATGGAAGTGTGATGGGGATGGTCAGGTTTGTTGAAATGTTTAATGAGGATGGGGTCTTCTAGTCCATATGGCAAATGCCAAGGGATTGTTTACCAAAATCTGTACATGTCTCATTAAAGCAGCCTTTTTTACACAATTCAGGACTTATGTGGTTTCTGGTTGTGCCCTCCCAAGTGAGAGACAAATGAGCAGACAGTGTTTTGATTGTGAGGAGTTCACTTTGATTGCTCAAGAAGGAGGGCACAGTGAGCCCACTAAAGTGCTGCAACCCTGCTGAGGGAGTTGTAGGCTTGTAAACCTTGACTGCACTGATCTCATTGAGGAGCCATAAAAAGTGGAATGTGGTCTAGAAATGTATCTGAGGAGTACTGATGTCTTCTGTAGCATCCTCCCCTGCCTAGGTACCCGCCAATGACTTCACCTCTTTATTCTTCTCCGTGTAACAGCGAACTTAACATTCTAAGCCAGAAGTTAATTGCATTCCACTCTAAAAACGACGCCACACTTCTACTGAGTCCGTTCAGAGACAAAAGGATTCCGTCATGGAACGCGAAAAACACTACTCCCCCCCAAGTTAAATAAAAATTTTAATTTTTTTACAAAATCTGTATATATATATATATATATATATATATTATAACTTTGGAGCTGCTTGACGTATCGTCACAAAAGTTTCCAAGAAAACATGACGCTCACTTCAGCTCCCGTTATTTGTTATCTCATACCTGCAAAACAGATATGGTTTCCTTTTTGGATTTACAGGGTGGTTGGAAATGCAGGTAGAGGAGACAAGGAATGCACCATTAGAAGAGTGGAATCTGAGTATATCATCAGGCTTAACAGCAACCATCCCCGGAGTCTCAACCAAGATGAGGAACTTTATGTACACATTCTCTGAGAAATATTCATGTCTTTTGACATCCTTTTTAATAATGACATCTAGATCTCATGAGAACTGACTTGAAGGCTTATATGCTATGATGATACCTGAATTTGGGAATGCTTTTTCAAGTCAATGACTGAGAGATTGACTATTAATTTCTTGATGAACAGATTTAGAGGTTATCACTGTCTGATGCCACAATATATTTATGCTGTTATTGAGGATATCCTCACTGTTCGTATGTCATTTCTTTTGTCGATTGCCATTTCATGTTTATGATGAAAATGTGTTTGTGTTTTGTTGTTTTTTTTCTTTCGCTTGTTTTGATTTTCATTCTCGATTTCTTTTTCTCTGGATTGGTCAGCAAATGGTCTTGGGTGTAGCACAGTTTTTCTAATTTAAAAAGCTTGGGTGTTACATCAAAAATGTTTGCTTAAGCAGGCACGTGCCAGCCACTTGGCAGAGGCATGGTTGATTTACGATATATATCTGGAAGCTGAAGCATTTGAGCAAAAACTTTGCCTATGTTTACTGTGCACTTCTTGAAACACATCTTATGTGCTACATAAATGGAAGAGATGTTTCTGTGTAAGGCTTATGAACATATTTTTTACATTGCCTTTTTTTGAGGGATGTTCATGACATGTTTCCTAAGTATGTGTTATTGATAATTTTTGCGAATCATTTTGTCATGCCCTGTATGATCATTAATTGATATATTTTTAAGTTACTGATTATTTGGATTTTCGTAACATTTTGTTGACTCGATTAGCGTTTCATATAACCAGACCTGCTGGTAATTAATACTTTGAAAGTGGAAATAAAAAACTCCTTTACATCATGATGTGCATGTAGTCTGTTTATTATATCTATGGTGAGCTTACGTTTTCAGGAGGTGATTGGCCTTTCTTTCACTGTTGTATTTTGGCTTTGATGATGAACATCTAGTCGAAATGTGCCAGCTTAAGAAATTAGCTTTGCAACAAATCATCCCTGGGAGTGTGAGTTTATTGTGTTTATTGAGGCACACCATTGCTTTTGGATTTATGAGTGGGTGCTGCACCCGCTGCTTCGCACTGACCCGGATAGGTGGATGCGATTGGAGTAAAGGCAGGACAGCGTCTCTTTGGAGATATATATATATGTATATATATATACAACCTCATCTCTTCAATCAACCAATCAACCTTCTTGGTGCTTTGATCAGTCAACCTGATCTGGTTACTGGAAGCTGTCATCTTCAGTGTCAGAGATTTTTGAAGATGGTGAAGAGGTAACAGCAGTCACTGACTTCTCAGTTGGTTCAGTCTTCTCTTCACCATCTCTGCTTGAAGCCCTATAAACCAAAAGCCTAAAGTGAGAAGAGTCTCTAGTAACAGACTTCTCAGGGCACTGGGCAGTCACCATGTATCCCTTGATATACCACATGTGGAAAGGTTCAGAATCATATGGAGCATAAGATTTCCTTCTTCGCATCTGTTGGGCAATCACTAAACCTCAAAAGTTATATTCTTTGCATATCACTTCTTGTACGCATAGGCTTTCTTTTTCTGCTTGTTAACTAAGTCCCTCGTACAAATCATGTTCTCACTCTTTTCTCTCTTGTTGGTCCATTGAGGTAACTTAGTTGTCAATGCTCTCCTGTACATCAAAGTTGCAGGACTTTCGCCTGTGGTCGAGTAGGATGTTGGACGATAAGCTCGTAGGGTAGAAGTTAATACTGTTTTCAAACTGAGCTTCTCAAGAGTTGCACGCTGTACTGCTTTCTTTAGCATACTCATAATTCAGGCAACTAGTCCGTTGGCCTGAGGCCACGTAGGTATACTCTTTTGATGCCATATATTCAGATGCTCGAGGAATTCTTTGAATTCTCGACTGTTAAAAGGGAGGCCATTGTCAGACTTCGAAATAGCTGGAGCGCCCTATGTCACAAAGATGTAATCTAGTCTTTCAATGACTCGTTCATGAGTTGTGGATGAGAGATCTGCGACTAACGGAAAACATGAGTGTTCGTCCACAATCACCATCACCACTCGATAATAGACATCATCAGATGATGTCTATTATCGAGTGAATCGAAAAAGTTTATGGCTATTCTCTCACATACATGCATAGGGAGTTCTGACATGTTTAGAGTATGTTGAGTAACATTTGTAGAAAGGCAGTTGCATAGATGACAGGCCTTGAGCTCTTTTTCAACCTTCTCATTGAAATACGGAAACCAAACTCGGTTTCGGAGAGATCTTTTTGTGGTAACGATACTTTGTGAGCCACTTCAATTATCTTCTTTCACTGAATCTCTACAATCAGGATTCTCGACACTCACAGTATAACTCCCTCCTGAATTATGGACATTTAATCTTTGACATTTCAGTATTTTTGATATTCACCATCATTGGTGAGAGCTTGAGTGTGTTGTTTCCATGGCTGATGTGTAATTATGGGGGTCATTCTGACCCTGGCGGTAAATACCGCCAGGGCGGAGGTTGGCGGTAGCACCGCCAACAGGCTGGCGGTGCTCCACCGGGCATTCTGACCGCGGCGGTACAGCCGCGGCCAGAAGCGGAAAGCCGGCGGTGTACTGCCGACTTTCCGCTGCCCATGGGAATCCGCCATGGCGGCGCAGCTTGCTGCGCCGCCATGGGGATTCTGACACCCCATACCGCCATCCTGTTCCTGGCGGTTCGCCCGCCAGGAACAGGATGGCGGTATGGGGTGCCGTGGGGCCCCTGGGGCAATGGCATGGGCACTGCAGGGGCCCCCGTAAGAGGGCCCCACAAAGAATTTCAGTGTCTGCTTTGCAGACACTGAAATTCACGACGGGTGCAACTGCACCCGTCGCACCTTCCCACTCCGCCGGCTCCATTCTGAGCCGGCGTCCTCGTGGGAAGGGTGTTTCCCGCTGGGCTGGCGGGCGGACTTTCGGCCGTCGCCCGCCAGCCCAGTGGGAAATCCAGAATGACCGCCGCGGTCTTTTGACTGCGGTACGGTCTTCTGGCGGTTCCCGCTTGGCGGGCGGAGCTTAGAATCAGGGCCTATGTCTTTTAACTTCATCATGTCACTATCATGGCATGTGGCAGTGATAATCTGGGCTAACGAGATAGCAGCTGGCATATTTGATTTTACAATGAAATTAAAATAGGCTTCAGTCATCTTGGGTGGTGTACCTTGACCTTGTTTAGGTACTCCGGAAAAGTAGTCAGCAATATTTTGATCCTTCCCCGAACAATGCACAATGATATAATTGTACTCTTGCAATCGTAGTCTCTATCGTTCAATGGAGGAGGCATCTTGACTTTGGATTGCCAAAGATAGTCAGCAAAGCTTGATGATCAATTACCAGCATAAAAGGCTTTCTGTACAGGAATACATGGAAATATTCACAAACCCATACCAGGGCTAAACTTTCTTTCTTATGTTGTGCGTACGCACATCCTGTTTGGGACAAACATCTACTAGTATATGCCACAATATGCCTTTGAGTATTTGGGTGCCCACTATGTACAGTGCCTAACCCAACTGGGCTAGTGTCAATGACAATGACTTGTTTGATTCTTTTGAAACTTTTCTCACATTCTTGTGACCATTAAAATGAAACATTTTTATTTGTCAACTCTCGTAATGAACCACTTACAGCGGAAAAGTCTGGTATGTATCTTGAACTAGCCGTGGCAAGAAATGATGTGGGGGATTAGCATTTGATAGTGCTTGTACTTTTGCAGGATCGGGTGTCATACCCCCATCAGAAAAGAAATGGCCAATTAATTTTAGCTTTGTTTTGTGGAACCCACACTTGTCTGCATTCAACATCAAACCTGCATCAGTAAGTAAAAAACATAGCTTCTTCAGTGTCACTCCGAAAACTAATATTTCATTCCTTTAATTGAACGCATTCACAACAGGCTGTATGATATGTCAAAAGAAGACTTGGAAAAGTTCTGTTGCAGATGATGCACCAAAACTCAGGCCCTCATTACGACCCTGGCGGTCATGAGATCGCCAGGGCCGCGGAGGAGGTTGAACCGCTGCCAAAGCAGCAGTCCAGCCTCCACATTACGACAGTGGCAGAGCAGCCACAGTCTGACTGCTGGCATTGCAAGGTTGCCAACAGCCTGGCGGTGCCAAGAGGTCTCAATCTGCCAGGACAGCGCTGCAAGCCGCAATGCCCTCCGGATTACGAGTCCCCTTTCCACCAGCCTTTCCATGGCGGTCCAACCACCATGCAAAAACTGTCAGAAACGGGGCGTCAAGGGGCCCCATGGGGCCCATGCACTTTGCATGGGCAATGCAGGGGCCCCCATGGACAGCCACGTCACGCTTTTCACAGCCCGGTTTGCGGGCTGTGAAAAGCACAATGGGTGCTGTTGCACCCGACGCACCACAACATTGCCACCAGCTCGTTTAGGAGCCGGCTTCAATGTTGTGGTGTGTTTCCCGCCGGCCCAGAAGGAAACTCTTAATAGGTACTGTGGAGGGACGGCTGCATATGCGGTCATCCCAACGTGGGACTTTGGCGGGGGCCGCCCTTCGAAGTCAAAATGAGGGCCTAAGTCTTTTGTATCAAAACAGACCAACATGTGTAGTAAAGGTTGTAATGTACCTGCAATTTTCTTCGAGTTCCAACTGATGATAACCTTTATTTAAATCAAGCCAAGAAAAGATCTTTGCACCACTTAATTGTATTATCATGTGAGGAATGTGTGGACCTGGTTGTCCTTCTTGTTCAGTTGCCTTGCTTGCCTGATGCATGTCAATGCATATGCATATAGGGCCACATGTACAAAGCATTTTTATAGTCGCGAACATGCTGATTCGCAGAATCTGCCCGTTTGCGACCAGAAAAATGCTTTTTGGGATGTACAAAGCCCAAACTGCGATTCGGTAACTTGTTAGCAAGGGGCATGTCCAGGGCGTCCCTTCCTAATACCGAATCTAAATGGTATGTATGATTGTTTTTGTGACCGGGAATGCGGTCGCAAAACAATTGCAGTTAGCACCAATTTCAAGTTGGTGCTAACCCATTCACAAAGGGGAAGGGGTCCCTAGGGGACCCCTTCCCCTTTGTGAATGCATGCAAAAACGTCTTTTAAGAGCAGGCAGTGGTTCCACGGACCACTGTCTACTCTTAAGAAATGAAACTGAAACGTTTCATTTTTTTCTTTTTAAACACAGCCTGTTTTCCTTTAAGGAATATGGGCTGCATTTAAAAGAAAAGATTACTTTATTTGAAAGCAAATGGTGGTCTGCTGACACCAGCAGGCCACCATCGCTGTGATTTTTGCGATTCCCGGTGGGTCGCAAATTGCGCCACACCTCATACCTCATGGGAATCGCAAAAGAAACTCAATGGAGTTTCTTACATTTGGCACTGCGATTTCCTAATTGCGATTCAAATGGAATCGCAATTAGGAAATCGCAATTCCAAATATTCATACATGTGGCCCTTGGTTCCTTCACTGTCCTTTTTGGGCACTACTACTGTGGAAGAAGCCCCTGGTGATGGACCAGTAGAGCGCTCATGCTTGAGTAACGCTCAAGTCCTTTTTTAACAGCTTCTTGTAAATGAAAAGCAATTTGTCTAGATCTCTGAGCAACAGGACAGACATTCTCATTACTTTCATTGTCTTAAACTTTCCAAAACCACGAAACAATGAAGGTAATTGACTTACTATATTGTGATGAGCATTCATGTTGTAATTCACAGAAATCAGTCCCATGTCAGCAGCTGTGCCGAAACTGAGTAGACAGGCACTTGACACTGTACCTTGAAGCACCTGGATGAGTGCTTGCATATTATTTTTCTTGTGTTTCATTATTGCTACAAATGAACTTTGACTTTTTATGGGCATCAATGCAGTCCATGTATACACTTTAGTTTTCGATGCCGTAAGTTGATGTAGTGGAGTTCATTGTATTTCTCGTCAGGCATTGTTTATCGATGCAGCACTGTCGATAATGAAGGATATTGTACAACCATTTATTTTCAATGTATTCTTTGGACAGTGTTTTTTATGATGTTGGTGCTTTGGCGTGTTGACTTTTCTTTGACTGACATTTCCTTCACATGCTGCCAGTCCAAGTTTCCCTGAGGTAAACATCGATATGGCACAACCATCTTCCTCACTTTCTCTTGAGGTGGAAAAACTATTTGAGGTCGATTTAGATGACGATTGACTTCTTTCAGTGACGATTTGTCTCAACTTGTGGGCGTGCTTCAAGCGTTACTTCTGGAACATTCTGGAAGCCATTTTGTCTTCATGCTGTGACGTACATACTATTCCCTTTGCTTTACAAACCATGACAAAATGGTCCTCTTTCCCACAGCCATTACATATCTGTCCAATGGTGGGACATTCTTCATTGTGTGGAAACGAAAATCCACATCTAAAACATAGCTTCGTTTTATGTGTATATATTTCTTTGTGTCCTTCAGTCTTTTTCTATTGCTTACACTTCACACTCATGACTGTTTCACTCTGGGCACCTCCCGTCTGCATGTCAGCAGCTCGTCTTTCAGCACACTCTTCAACTGTGGCAGCCATTAACTTAACACTCACTCCAGACTAGAGGGCAGATTTACAAGCCCCTAGTGCCCCATTTTTTTATGCTAAGGCAGCGCTAGGTAGGCCATTACCCTGCGCCATATTTACAAAGTGTTACGATGCATGTATTGCGCCACTTTGCAACCCCTTGCACCACATTATGCTTGCACCAGGCATAATGTATGTAAGGGAGTGTTCCCCCTCCGGGAGGCCCGAAAAAATGCTGCAGTGAAATTTACAAGATTTCACTGCACCATTTTTTTGTAATTTTTAACGCCTGCCCAAGGCAGGCATTAAAGTGACACTCCTGTATTGGCCTATGGGCCTCCCTCTGCTTTGCTGCAAATCGCCTAAATAGCATCAAACATTTAGACACTGTGGTGGTGACAACCGCCATGGTGCACCGTATCATAAATATGGCCCGACCATGGTGTCTTTAGGGGACGCAAAGGAACACAAGAAAAGAGGTGCATCAGAACTGATGCACCACTTTCTTGTAAATATGCCCCTCAGAGTTTCTCTCAGCATTCGCCGTCTGAACGAATCTGACAAGCATCTATCAATAACTCTAAGACGCATAGCTTTTTCATCATTAAATTAATTGAACCTACAGTGTTTGATGAGTGTATCAAGTCTCTCCACAAATTCGTCAATGGGTTCAACAACTTTATGGCATTCTTGAGTGAAAATGTATCTTTCATAATTAAAGTTTGGTACTGAATTGAATTTGAGATTCAACGCTGCTTTAATTTGATGGTATGGGACAAAATTGTTAATGGAACAGAGAGGCCATTTGTAGAGTTTAAGCATGTTACACAAAAATACGATTCATTAAGCCCTTCTTTACCCAGCCAAGCTACGTGCCTAGGAGATGGCAAATTACAATTTTTTCACAATGCCTGCCAAGGTTTGGACGTAAATGGAAACTGTTGGTATTGCAACGGGGGACTCTCAAAGCAGGGTGAAGGCTGGACAGAATCTGAAACAACATCAGAAGGTGCAAACAAGTGGCATCAGGTAGAGAAAGTAAGGAGCAGGCAGCAAAGTACAAAGCACACTTGGAGGAGGATGTCATTATACATAGTGATTACCAGGGAGTAACCTCAGAAACTGTCTAAGGCCCAACAGGAGACAAGAAGTAATCAAATGTGATATCTACAGAGAAAGCTATTGGGGGTCTATGATGACCCTGATGACGGCAGAACTCCTTGCATGATTTGAATATAGATGGATACATCAGCTCAGTATTGAGAGACATGTTCAGATTTTTACTTCTAAATTGCTGGGCACTGGAGGGGAGGCTCACTGGAAAATGGTTGGTAATAACAACACAGGATCCTGACACATATATAGTAGGAGAGTAATCAATGAAAGAATGTATATTCTTGAGTTCTTTTACTGAAAAACACACACCACACAATAACCAAATAGTTAATAATTTGTGTTATTTTATTACATATTTATGGCGGAGTAGTTCTATGGATTTCAGCCAGGTAATTGGGCAACAAGTGAACTGGAGTGTTTGTGGAGCTGGAGTGGCACTGCTTAATTTGTAAAAAATAAAATATGTGCCAGGGCCCTTCTCAGGAGGCCACTGAAGCTTGCATCACTCATTCCCTCCTCCAGTATTGCCAATGAGTGTATCAAAACAACTACAAACCATCACGCTCCTACAAGTGTGACTATTCTATCTTTTCCAGGCCCCCAAAACTATAAGAATGGAATGGGAGGAAGGCATTAGTTGTTTTAATATACACTGAATTAATAAACAACTGTTGCTGTGCTCGTCTCTAAAGTAAATAGTCAGCACCACCAGGTGGCAGACTGTCATAAGAACCGATGTTGAAAATATAGTGCTGTGCGAAGCACCAGAAACCCCCAACTCAAATTAAGCACTGAATGACAGGACCAGGAATCACTTGGAATTAAGAGAGGGGTGCAACCCTCTACAGTTATCTTTATTTCGAATTATGCGGAAATAGGCTATTAAGGAATACTGGGGAATCAGGTCTGGCTTGATGGAAGGAAGATGGGTCAGATGATTTCTAATCTTTTAACACATGCATATACACAGTAGCCATAATTGTCTATCCTGGAACATGAGAGGTTTGGCACATAGAGGATGAACATACATTTGAGACAAAAATAGATGCATATCACATTTTTAGAGGCGATGCACCATATAGGTACAGAACTTGAGAAGCTAAGGAATATGAATTGGCAAATTATTGGCATTACATATTGAGCTCTCTCTAAGTGGATAATTATATGTATTGCCTCAAGAGTACCATATGTTATTTGTGTGAAACATATTGATGAAGAAGACCAGTTTGTTATCCATAAGGGCACGTTGGATTGGGGGTGATCTTGTGTTGTTCTGTGTTTATGCCCCCATTGTTATTCAGGTGAGCCCTTATGATTCACTATAACCCAGACTCACCGAGACCTATGAAGCGACCGGTGTTTGGGGAGGTAATTGTAACGTTGTTTTTAATTTAGACAAAGACAGGTTCCTTCCCCCAGTACATGGGGGGCTCCTGTCAGAAGGTAACAGAGAAACTTCTTTTAACATGGATCCATCACTGGCAGTTTGTGTAAGTGAGGAAGGAGATTTACCCAGATATCAAAGAATAATCTTTCTACTATCCAGTGCATAGGGTATACATTACATGGGATATTATTTTTTTAATGGGGTCTGGTTTGTGATGTAGAGTGAGGAGTGTGGAAACTCAGGCCTGCACCTTGCCTGGACATATGCCAATCCTGATGTTACTCGAGTCCGTCAAGTCACTGTTGGCTGTGCCTACATGGCAACTGCTGGTTGTGGCGCTACTAGAAATGGCCTTTTGGACCACAGTAAGAAAGCATATTGATCACTACTTTCAGGAAAACGTGGGATCAACTCGGCACAATGTGAGGAAGTGGGACACCTTTAAAGTGGGTATCAAGGGTGTGAACCTTACATTGGGTTACATTAAACGGAAACTGAACTAAGCAGAGGATACATGACCTAGAAGTAAGGGTGGTTGTTGATCCACAGCATGTGCGAGACCAAATTAAGGTGAAAAAGAAATATCATGCCGTAGTAGGCAGACTGAAAGAAGCAAATTAAAAATTCATAACATGACAAAATAGTGAAGGAGATAAAGTGGGACACCCTTTCACATGGCTGGTTCGCACTAACATGAATAGGAAAGTCATATGCCCCACAACAAGTGATATACTATGCATACAGAGTGAGATTAATGAGGCCTTTGAGGTTTATTATAAAGATCTGTGCTCAGCCCTTTGCATGCCAACAACAGAGTTTATTATGGACTACCTTGGAGAGATAGGGGCAACTCCATTGAATATAATACAGGCTGGCTCGCCGGATATACCACTCGCTGAATAAGAGATCCAAACAGCCATTGACATAACAGATAAAGGCAAGACCTCAGGTGGTGATGGCCTCCCATTAGCATCTTATGCCATTTATAAAATATTGTGGGTTCAAATGTTGCTGTCAGTGTATAATGCAGCCCTGGAGATGGAAGTGCTGCTTAAATCAACTAGAGAAGCCACTATAGTACTACTTTCGAAAAAAGGCACAGACCCATTGGATGTCAGATCCCATAGTCCTTTAACCCTCCTAAATTCTGAATACAAAATATCTGGGAAAGTGACTCCAAATGGACTGCTACAGCTGTTATCTGAAATGATCCATTAAGACCAGATACCTTAATTCCAGGCCTTAATGTACGTGTTCATTAAAGATGCCTTTTCTGTGTTCTTGATGGGGTGCATGACAGCGTTGTGTTTTTGCTGTTGACTCACTGGACATAGTGAAGGCCTTTGATATTTCGCTATGGCTGTTTCTATTTGGGCTGCTTAGCAGGATGGGCGAGGGCTTCTGCAACTGGATCAGACTGTTCTATAAACAACCACTGGATTGTCTAGGGCAGTACCGATATTCTCAGAACATTGGTAGATACTGAGGGGAACAAAGCAAGGGTGTTCCTCTTCAACAATGTATTTTTCTTTGGCACTTGAAGCACTAGCATGCAAATTATGTGATAGGGCACATGAATGGGATATGTGGCTACAAGTGGTGGATGTAACTCGCGTAATTTGCTGTAGCATAATTACATCAAAATTAAGCAAGGAGCGTAACTCATCACTCAACACGTAACTCATCATTCAGCACTATTTTCTTAGTGCAAATGCACCCTTGCATCCAAAATGGACCCCAGGGTCCATTTTGCGCCAAGAAAATTGTGCTTAATGAAACAGAACACGAACCACAGCAGCCAGTTGCATTCACTACGTTTTTTGTTAGTTTCTTCCTATGATTGGATTTTTGTGCCAAATTGCTTTTAATTATGCTCACAGACGTAATTGCGTAATTGTTGGTAATTTTGTGTCACAAGAGTAAGACAAAATTAAAGAAATTACTCTGGTGTAAATAAAATTTCACCCAGGCCTAACTTCAGTGGCATATGATATCACTCTCTGCAGATGACACTATGGCACTCAACGTTGGTGTAATGTTCATGTATGCAATCCTATTTAACTTGACTCTGTAATAATCTAGACAAGGAAATAAATCGATAATGAGCAATTGGGAAAAAACGTATTCTAATTTCTGATCCTTTTTCTTTGATTTGGTCCGATCATCTAACTTTCCTTTTGCATTCTCTGCATAATGATACAAATCTTGTTTGCACCCTAAACCCCAGCTGCTTTACAGGAGACTTTTTTCTAAAATTATGACTGACAAGTTGTTCAATATCTTTAGAAGATCCCCTTTCACTATTATTCTCTGTATCACTTCCTCCGCTGATTCTTTCAATTCTTGGATTACAAATGTACTCAATACAAAAGCACCTCATAAAAACATTGATTCTCACCTCTTTATGAGTTCCATAGCAGTCTGTGGCACTCAAAATTGCCAAACACTGCAAAGCTCTGAAATGTTCATGACGCTTCTCATACAATCCCAAATGCACATTTTCTCATAGCATACTGATTAAAAAATATCAATTTAGGATTAGGGCATCAGTACATCCTATCACCCTAAAAGAAAATTGAGGCTTCTGCTAATTAATTCTATGAAATGTTCACTGTTGTCAAAGGCCTCCTTTTGTCCCCTGGACTGCTGTTACTTTATCACACCTTCACTGCAGTTTTATCAGGATCGCTCCTCTTTCTTTCCTGAAAACAATTCCACTTTACAAGCTGGTCCATAATAACATCTTATTTACTCAATTTCACGCTTTGTCTAGTGAAGAGATTCTTTCTCATCTCACATCAACCAAGTCAGGATCCCCAATGGACACTTGTCGCCCTAGTATGGTAGTCCTAGCCCCCCGAAGAGATTGATCCTTCTCTTACAAACCATTGTAATCTCGCCATCTCCTCAAATATACATATTAGTGTAGATATGTAGATATGACCTATTACTAGGTAGTCATAGTTAGGACCAATTTTTCCATAGACGGAGTGTTTTTGTTTTGCCAATAACTTTGTCTCATTTGACGAATTTTCCCAAAATTTTCAAAACTTATACTTTGGTCAGTTCAGCTGCTTTTTTGAAAGTTCTGGGGTGATCCATCAAGCGGGGGTGGAGAAAAACACGGGGGCCCAAAACACATGTTCCCCATTTTTGTCAATGGGATTTTTCAAATTTTTGAGCACGATTACAGCCTGAAATGCTGGACGGAATTACACTAAATTTGGCAGAAAGCTAGTTGTAGGTCCAGAGAGCACACTTTTGTGATTTGGTGTAAATCTGTTCAGTAGTTTTAGAAATATTAAAGAGAAAATAATGTGCATATCTGGGCATGCGGATCCTCCACGGATTCACGAGCGAAAGAAAGAACCTGATTGGCTGGCCGCAATGTGTTAGAAAGATGCATCTGGCATTTTTTTTTTGATCAGGTAACGGTCCCCAGGGTTGGAATGGGGACTGCAAATAAAATAAAGGGGTCAGGATAGAGGTTTCCTGACCCCATGGGGGAGTGGTCTTCAAACTTTTTAATCTCATGCCCCCCAACCAAGTGAAAACAAAATAGCACTGGGGCCCCCCTCCAAATATTTCATAATTATTCAATTGGCAATGTTTAAATATGTCTAGACTTATTTAAACATTGCATTTAAGTTTTGACACTATTTTAAAAATGCAATCAAATAAATGATGTCAAATATACTATTCTGGTCAGGCAGGCCTTACTAATGTGTAAAAGTATCCACAGTGTAAATATTAGAAGTGAGGATTTGAAGAGTACTTGAAATCCCTTCCCTTTAGGTACATACTGCCAGCTTGGATATAAATGACAGAACAAGTTATTGGTGGCCCATTACAGAGCGGTTTACTCCTGCTAGTGTTTTTTTCCATCTTAAAACAAAGCTCTGTTCGCAGCATCATGCTTCTTCTGTCAAGAGCCAGTCGCCCCCCCTCTGGATCACTTGAGGCCCCACTAGTTTGAAGACCCCTGCCATGGGGAATTATTTGTATATAATAATAAATTAATTACTTTCTTGAAATATACTAAACCTTTTTTTTTTTAAACTTTTGTCTAAATCTGAGGATGCATCCGCATGGCCCAGCGTGGTCCTGGTGTAAATCCACGAGCGAAGCCATGGATTTCGCAAAATATTTTTTATATATATATATATATATATATATATTTCCCTTTACTTTGTCCCAAACAACCAGCTTCGAGTTGCACAGGATACGGTAATCTTACTTTATTGATATTTCATTATTTTAATTTTTGCAGTGACCTAGAAATGTGAAAACTGGTGCAACACACCAAGAAATTGAGAAAAGCAAGAGTAAAACAAACATATGAGAAAAAATGTAGCGTGGAGTGTTATCACTGAGGTAGTAATTGGGACTGATGATCAGACGTCTATGAATGATGTATAAACACAATAAAGATCTTTGTTAAGAGTAGAAAAACAAACTAATAAGTGATGAATTTGTGAAACATCGGGTAATAGTGACCACGTGTTCCACACATTGATTTGGTGAAGGAAGAAGGTGGATTGTGAACTAAAAAGTAGCCCATGCCCCTGGAATCCAGATGTACCAGAGCAGTGAGGGAAATGGCAGTGCGAATGTTCTGGTTGAAATGTAAATACAAATTCCAAAGGAGCCACTATAGAGAAGAGAAAATTAAAAACGTTGCCAGAGACTCAAAAGGAACTGAAGGAAAACATGGGAGGAATATCGCCACATAGTTACTAATTGGGACAGACAATTAGATGTACATGGATGGCACGTGAAAAGACTTTGACGAGCGGAAATTGAACCACCAAATGTGTGAATGATTTGTAACATATCAGGTAAAAATGAACACGGGTACGGCACTGGAAGTTAGTTTGTGGATAATGGTTCGTGGCAACGTGGACCAGAATGCACCAGGCGAGCAGTGAGACTCTAAACAAAACCAGAATCAAAAATCGCAATGAAATATAATTTGCCAATGCTTCAGTTAAAGTGTGACACCAGTGCGGAAGTAATTAAGGATACGAGGTGGAACATGCAGAAAAGAAAGCGGTGTGGACAAAAATTCAGTGGCGGCTCCTCCTAAGTGGGCGCTGGGGCTCCGCCCCCTTTATATTTCCACTAAATGCTTTTTAATTTTGTTTGTAACTGTTCAAAAAATAAAGGTAAACTGAGGGCAGCTCTTCAACAGCACTTATCTCAGTCGCACTCTCCTCGTGTAATCCTTATCAGATGTTGCAGCTATCAGCAGGCTGCGCAGCCTGCCGTCAATCACAATTTGCCGGGTTGACGAGCTCACAGACATGAGGCCTGTGACGTCATCAGCTCGGCAAAATCAATGTCCCCGAGTCTAAGCTCCACCTTCTGATTATGTGGGTGTAAAGTTAGCCTCCGGGCGCTTGAGGGTGAAGCCCTGTAGCACCACAGGCTACATGTCAATCAGGGACTGGAGCCAAGCCACCCCACCCTTTCACCAATCGTCACAGGGTGGGGTGGGATCAAGCTTCTCTGACCCCCACC
Source organism: Pleurodeles waltl (assembly GCF_031143425.1). NCBI lineage: Eukaryota > Metazoa > Chordata > Amphibia > Caudata > Salamandridae > Pleurodeles > Pleurodeles waltl. Next base: position 43,934,275 of record NC_090441.1, read on the forward strand.
TCGTCCTGTGACGAGTTGTGAGAGGGTGGGATTAGAGGCTGCTGGCGCAACGAAGGCATCGGAGTTTGCTAAAGAGTTTTGAATTTACAATGCCGCTGCGCTCGTTCCTGCTTCCTGCACTGGCCCTCTAGTGCAGTGATTCCCAAACTGTGCGCCTCCACGTTGTTTTCTTCTGTGTGAAGGAGGTGGATAGAATTTCTCTCAAGTAATGAATCATCACTAACATATACGCAGCTGGCCATATGGTTTCACTTGGTACTGGACGGATGAGCGCTGAGCTGCACTATGCACAGCGAAGAGAGCCCGTCTATTATAAACTTCAGCTTTAATCTTCTAGAAACTTTGACCTGTAAGTTAATTTTGTATTTTCTGTTAGTATGTATTCTTATCAGATTGCTTGCTTCCTATGCTACAAAAGACGCATGTGTGTCTGAGCAGCAAACATCAATTAAGACTCAAACATAAAAATGAAAATTAAATACATTAACAAGGGAATATAAAGCAGTGGCGGCTGGTGAAATTTGAAAGTGGTGGGGCGTAAAATGAACCATAATTTTTCCATTAGTGAGCAAACAGGCTTTCAGGGTAAGGAAAGCCTAAAGATGCATGTGCAGCCTGCAGCCTCTGTAATGCAAGAGGGCAAGACGTTTAGGGAAACATGGTGACTTGACAGGACTGGGCTAGTAACAATTAGGTGTGAGTAAAATTCGTGAAATTAGCTTTTATATAGTTAGGCACAATTATGGGAAAATGATGTGAAAATATACAGAACTGCATAAAATACAAATTAAGCATTTAGTACATGCATCACCATCCAGTTGTGATACAATGACATATTTCATGCAAAACAAAAGCACCAAAACACAAGTGCTGCATCAACAGTAGGTTGCATTCTCATTGTTCTGTGTTGTTCTCGCTCTATAATTCTGCTGCAAATGCAGCATAATTACGCAACATGGCTTAATGGTCTAATTTTGGCAATTTCACATAAGTGTAATGTGAAATTCTCGATATTATACCACATAAATGAAATTTCACACAAACTTAGTATCATTGGTGCAGACTAAAATCATTAGTTTTAATAATCAGAAGAGGACAAGCTAAAGAAGATACCCAGTGCTAACGTCCCAAGTGTATGTGATGCTTTTTTTCTGCATGTTATCAGTGTGGTAGATTGATAAGTATAAGTGAAAGAGAGTAATGGAGGCCTGTGGGTTCTATTTTGAAAGTCCATGGCCTGTCCATGTGCGTAAGCTGGGGATGAGGTTGCTTTTCAGAAGGTGGAAATGTGTTTCTGACATTCCTGAGGCATGAGGAAGGAGATCTAGACAGGGAAGCCGGAGAGAGTAGACAGGCACCTTTAGAAATTCGATTAGGTCCTTTTGCGGAGAGGGGCTGCTAGCAAGTTTTCCGGAGGCAGACTCTTAGAAGATGGTTTGGATGGGGCTGGGGAAAGTAAATATTGGGACTGCAGTCTGTTGTTCACTGTGAGAAGTATCCTTTACTTGAGGCAATTCTTTTGGCTCTTTCCTTATCACTTAAGTGTGGCTGTTCATAGGCAGGTTATGAAAGTTTGCACCTCTCTGTATCTCTGTTGTGGGTACCCCAGGATGCAAACTACCCTGCTGTGGGTAGCACAGGAACTACCTGAGCTCAGCTTTATCATAGCCCTGACAGCTCTCTGTGCAAGGGGCAGATAGTGACTGTATTGATAACAGAACAATCTGTATTACCTATGTGTCATTGTGTTGCCTGCAAGACCTTACCGGTCTGGACTGAGTTTGGAATTAAAAAGGAAAAAATGAGCACATGGCTGGCATTTGGAGGTGGGTATACACTTGCTCAGTAATTTGTTAGTTACCTTCTGTAATGATTTAAACAACCTAATAAACAACGGAATTGAACCCTGCCTAGAGGGATCTCAGATGATTACGCTTGAAGCATGTGTTCCCCTTATCACTTTGGTTTAGAAGCTAAATATATTTAGATACACGTGTGACCTGTGTTTTTGCTAACATCTTCCTCTGCAGCAAGTAAATGTACAATTAGGGTTTACTGTTCCAAATCTCCCCAGGAGAGAGAGAGCGCGATGTTGCAATTTATGGATGCACACTGCAGGCATTACCTCGATCTATCAGTGAGGCATACTGCAAACACATGCAACACAGACACACAGATTAAACATAAATCAGCACAACTCAAACTCCCAAAAGCACAATCATCACAGACAGGTTGAACATAAAACCTCTAACGAATACACTAAACAGACATGACACAAAATAGTCACACACATACAAAACTGAGTTTTAAGCACACTGGGATCACTCCGTCACTCAGGCCAGCATGCCCATGTCATCACAAACACACCTGCCAAGAGTCACCAAACACGCCAACAGCCCTCTTACAAACATACACGACTGAGTCACTCACAGCTCCCCCTTTTTTCACACGTAACCTCCGTATCTCAGATACAAGCACCCAGAACCGCCATTACTCAAAAAAATACAGAAACAGTCATCTAAAACCCCATTATGACAGCCACATTCTTATCATCCACACTCTTCTTCACCCCCACACTGCTCATATAAATGTCATCTGAAGCTCAAACAGACAGGAATTCCCACTTCCAGAAAAATAAATCCAGCTTGAAGCACACAATTTGTTTCACGGGAAAAACATTCAAAATGTTGCAGTGACTTTCATTTGCCCCCATCAGAACACTTCCACTACACTCAATTAAAGCATTGGGTTACACACCCACATATGGGCTTGGCAACCACCAGGGAACTCCTCATGATTGAACAGTTTGTACGATATAGGGGGTTGAAGGGGGAAGTATCTCCACTCTCTATAGGCTACTGATGTCTGCACATAGCATTTACACCCCACATTATGCCACATTTTGGAAGCGGGTCCTTGATTCAAAAATAGAGGAGAAAGAGTGGAACATACTTTTTTGAGATACCACCAAATATAACTGCTCCATTGGGGTAAGAGGCACATTATAAATTACTTTACAACTGCTACCTGTATCCAGAAAAACTTAAAAAGATCTTTCCCCGCACATCCGATAGGTGTTGGAGGGGCAGTGGCATGCTGGGGGACTTTCAACATATTTGGTGGGACTGCTTAACCATCCATCCCTACTGAGAGGAAATTTTATCACAAATCAAAGAGATTTTGGGCTACCCTTCCCCCAATGCTGTAGCACACGTACTGTTAGGTATACATGCACCAGCCCTGAAGCACCAAGCAGTGGCAAACCGCTACATCATGTGGTAAGCGCTGGGAGTCACCAAGATGACCTTGGCATCGTTTTGGAAGAAATCAGAACCCACCCCCCTATAGCACTGTGGCACATCAGGTTGTGGCAGTTCCTCTCCATGGGGCGTTTCACAGACATTTTGGCTGACTCGAGAAGGGGCTTTGAGTATATTTGGCACCCCCCCCTGGTGCAGTTCCTCTCCAGGGGTCTTCCTCTCATGCCCTGCCGCCTGCGTCATATGGCATTACATCTCTTCCATATATAAAGGGGCTCCTAGCCAGGGTGGGCAAGTTCCCTACAGCTGTGCTCTTTCCCGACGTGAACCAGTAAGCATTAGCCATCCATGACACTATTGTCTCACCTGTTTTTCGCTATGTCACCATTATGCAATATGGGCCGGGCATGGGAAGATTTTCTACCAACTTGTATTGTCTTCAGTGTAAGCCATTTGTTGACTATGATGAATCCTTTTGTAACATACTGTTGGATATGGCAACACACACAATTTCAAATGTCATTTTCTATCTGTACCATAAAAACTTTAATAAAGAAAGTTTCACAAAAAAATATAGATATCTAGGTAAGGGAATAATCTGCAGATCCGAATGTCCACGTGCAACTATCTGATTGGCTGTCAACACTTCAACCAGGAAGTGTTGGGAGCCATCTTGGTACTCTGCTTCAGTCGAGGCCCGGCAAAAAAAGTAAAAAAAAGAAAAGGAGCCAGGGTAGGGGCACCCTGACCTTTAAGCTCTGGTGACCCCACCAGGGCTTAAAAGTATTTTCTTTTTAAATGTCAGAAAAATCTGCGGATCTGGATACGCTGATTTTTTCTGAGGTTTAAAAAAAACCCAGGCGGTTTCCTGCCCTTTTCTTGAAGCTCCTGGGTAGGCCAAGTTCCGTGGGCATTCGAATAATAAGGAGGTAGTCTCACAGGCCCACCTCCCTGGGGTGAAGATTTTGTTTTGTGCAGGGTAGAGGAAGGCAGGGAAACAGAGGAAACATTGCTTTAACAGAGAGCTCCCTATCTGTGACAGCAATCCCGGCTCCCACAGGAGGTGGGGAGCTGGCTGGGACCATGGGGGCCTTCAGGCTCCCCCGTGGTCACCAACATGGGGGGCACCCAGGTCATACAGTATGGCTGGGCCATGGGGAATGGGGTCCCTGGGGCTAAGATCAACTCTGGGGATGGAGGCAACGCAGCCCAACTCCCTCCAAAAAATTAATAGTTAGGCCAGGCCCTGGGGTCCCCGGGCCGAGATCAGACCTGGGGAGGGGGGGCCACGCAGCCCTCTCCAAAAACAAATTTGTTTCTAATTAGGCTTGGCCCCAGGGGGTGGGGTCCACAGGACTGAGATCGGCCCTGGGGAGGGGGGCCACGCAGCCCCTCTTTCCAAACAAAGTATTAGTAATTAGGCCGGGCCCTGGGAGATGGGGTCGCCGGGCTGAGATCGGCCTGGGTAGGGGGCCCGTGCAGCCCCCTCCCACCAAACAAAATGGGACTGAGATTGGCTGAGATTGACCCTGGGGAGGGGGACCACGCAGGCCCTCTTTCCAAAAAAAGTATTAGTAATTAGGCCGGGCCCTGGGAGATGGGGTCCCCTGAGCTGAGATCAGCCTGGGGAGGGGGTTGCAGGTCAGGTGTGGTGACTAACAGCCACAGGCTGTGCGCAGCGCGGGGTTGGGTGGTTATAGGGGTTGCCCACAGGGACTGGCCAAAGGCCAGCACCTGCGGCCAACCCCTTTTACATGACCAAGCCCTGAGCCTGGCACGCTAGCTGTCATTTCTAGCTTGCAGAGTTGGTCATGCCTACCTGAGATTAAGTCACCATGGTGATGGTTCCCCTTAGGGCAGAGTCCTGTAACGCCCAGACTGAATGTGTCATCCTTTGGTGCGGCTACAAGTCGAGGCTGTACATTGTAAATGCCATAACAACAGTTGTTATAAGCTTTGAATAAACAATGAATATATATGAGATTTCTGTGATATTTGTGGGGACATATATAAAATATTATTAATACTGGCTACTCAAGTATATTAATTAAATTTCGATGTTTTGGGGGATTTTGGTGGAGAATAGCTGATACTTAAAAAAGAAACAATACAAGCTGAAAAAGTAATCATTATAATGGTTGTGAGGAATCATTTATTAAAGATTAGGGAACACATCCTGTTTACGCGGTTATCATTATTATGATAGTTTAATGAATTCTATACCTTATGTTTTGTTATGAAATAGATACATGGATAAATTGTGAGTAATGAGAGTGGTGGGATGAATTGAATCACCATCTTTAAACATACATATGTTAATTGTTTTTTTTTTCAGAATCTTTCTGATGTTATTGAATTTATGGCCCTGAAGAAGTGATCTTGGAATCCCAAACATGTGTGGATTCTACACTTTAAAGATGTAATACATTTTGGGAGGAGATGCTCTTAAATATGGTGAATATTCCGCTGAGACAGCTGCAGGAGAGAGATAAGAGTGAGCTGGAAGCCCCTGTGACAGCCAAGGAAATTGGCATAGCAATCAGCGCTCTGTCAAGTGGCAAAGCAAAACCTTTTTTTTCGAATTACAGAAGGAACTACTCAGTTTATTTCTTGAAATACAGACAGGGTCCCCACAACCGACTTCATGGGAAGAGGCTAAGATAACAGTCTTTTTGAAAAAAAACAAGGTGCCACATCTACCGGGTTCATATCGCCCGATTTCTTCAACAGTGACACCAAAATTTATGCTAAGATACTGGCTAGTCGATTAAGCTCAGTGATTTCTAATCTTGTATCTCCGTGGCAGCACGGGTTTATCACTGGAAAAGGCACAGCTGATCATAACAGACGTGTTATTACACTGTTGGACGACAGGGCTGTGGCTAAGCTCCCAATGGCAGTTATACTGCTTGACGCTGAAAAAGCATTTAACCGGGTCCATTGGTCCTTCCTATGGACAATCCTGCATAAAAACAATATCGACCCTGGGTTTATTAAGGTGATTCAGCAGCTTTATCATAACCCTACCACCACTATGCAAGTAGCAGGGTTAAAATCAGCTTCCATTATTATTCAGAGAGGTACACGGCAGGGTTGTCCGTGTTCACCTTTGCTGTTTGCCCTATATACCGACCCTTTGATTAGGAAATTGCTTAACAATAAACTGATCAGCCCAGTGGAATTGATAAGGGGCAGCACAAAAATACTCACCTATGCAGTTGATATTGCGGTTGTTACAAATGACCCCACGACCGCTTTAAAGGAAATAGAATATGAGGCTGCACAGTTTGGAATGGTGTCCGGTTATTTACTGAATAAAACTAAATGTCAGATACTAGCTAATGGCTGTATACTCTTCGAGGATGAGCGCAAAAGGACTCAGGTCCAATATCTAGGTGTCAAGCTGAAGGCTAACCTTGATAAGATAGTAGAAATAAACCTGGCCCTGGTTTGAACAGAGGCCAAGAAGGACCTGTACTGCATCAATAATTTACATCTCTTAAAATGACCTTTCTACCTAAAGTGCTTTACTTTTTTAGAACTATACCATTAGAAATTGGGCAGGAATTGTTTAAACAAATGGAAGGGCTTACTAGTAATTTTATATGGTCCTACACCAAAGCACGCCGGGCTCTTCGCTTTTTAACGCTTCCAAGGGAGAGAGGGGATGGGTGCTTCCTAACTTCAAATTATATTATCTGGCGGCTGTATTACAATATGCACAGACACTATGGGGGTCATTACAACCCTGGCGGATGGCGGAGAACCGGCGGTAAGACCGCCAACATGCTGGCGGTCTTACCTTGGTGAATTATGACCATGGTCATCCGCCGGTTCTCCGTCCCGCCCGCTAGGGCGGAGATGACCGCCGGGCTGGAGACCTGGGTCTCCAGCCCGGTGGCCGTCAGTATACCGCCGGCGGTATTTGGACCCGGTTTACCGCCGTGGATTTCCAGCTGTTTCAACCGCCATGAAATCCATGGCGGTAAGCATTATCAGTGCCAAGGAATTCCTTCCCTGGCACTGATAGGGGTCTCCCCCACCCCCCACCCCGACTCCCTCCCCTACACCCCCCACCACCCCTGCAACCCCCCAAAGGTGGCAGGGCCCCCCTCCCCACCCCGACCCCCAACATCACAGAACTCACACACACCCGACACGCATGCAGGCACCACCAACACACACCCCCCGACATACATGCCTACATCCACACACACAGACAGACACGCACACCCACATTCAAACATACACGCACACATCCATACAGCCATACCCACAGCCATACACGCACTCATTCCCATACACGCAACACCCCCGCAAGCATACACGCACCCACACACCCCTCTACATACACACACGCGCACCCCCATGCACGCACACAACACACAACACAGCCCCTCACCTAACGGACGATAGACTTACCTGGTCCGTCGATCCTCCGGGAGGGGACGGGAGCCATGGGGGCAGCTCCGCCGACACCAAACCGCCAACAGACCACCGCCACAGCGAATCACAGGACGTGATTCGCTGGGCGGTGTTCTGTTGGCGTGGCGGCGGAGGTGGAGCAACCTCCACTTCCCCGCCGCCCGCAAGTATGGCTGTTGGCGACTCTCCGTCGGAATAACGACGGAGAGCAGCCAACAGTCATAATACGCCGAGCGGCAAACCGCCTGCACAGGCGGTCTTCCGCACGGCGGTCCCTCGGCGGTCTTGCAAAAAGACCGCCGAGGTCTTAATGACCCCCTATATTTTATGGATAGAACTATGCAAGATACTCTTCCCTCAATCTATACACTAATTTTGGATAAGGAGGCTGAGGCAGTCTTTCTACGAATTTTAGAACCTAGCTACTACAAGAAGGTTAAATTCAAAACGATCAGATCTGCTTTTAAGGTATGGGCGCAGGTTAAAAGCAAGATAGGCATGGGGAGGGTTTGCTGCTATACACCGCTCTGGAACACACCTATGTTTCCAGAGATTTTCAAAGATAGGTATTGTACAAGATGAGCTAGTCGCGGGATTCAGAAAGTGGGGGACTTTTTTTTTTCGAGGGAGGTCATATAAAGACATTTGAGGATTTAAATGCAGAGTTTGTCTTAGACAGCAGAGACTTTTTTAAGTTCTTGCAGATTAAGAATTTTTTATTAAATACCTTTAAACACAACCCGTGTGGGGGTAGGATCAAGCTGACGAAGGCTGTGGGTAAATCCAGAGGCTGTACTATTAGGAACTTGTACCCGCCCCTTCTAGACTCAGTACAGGATGATGTGGCACTGCTTGTTAAGACATGGGAATTGCGGGTTGGCGCTAATGAGTCTGCAGTTTTTGAATCCATAGATATGGCTCAGAATGTCTTACTGTCGGCCGGCCCACAGGCCCAGCATTATAAGGTTTTGTATAATTTATATTATACACCGGCTAAAATTGCCACCTGGGGAAAAAGAGAGGGCAACACCTGTCCGCGATGTGGAAGCTCGGAGGCAGATCTTTGCCATATGTTTATTAATTGCGGGAAACTGTCAAGGCTTATTAATGAAATATCTGACTTTTTAAAGAAAATTCTGAAACAGAATATTAATTTAACACCTCAACTGGTGCTGCTGGGGGTTGACGAGTCTGTAAGAACCAATCAAGACACTTTTTGTTCTTGGCAATGTCTGTACTACGTGGGTGTGTTGCGTCTGATTGGCGGGAATCTGACCCTCCGTCTTGGAATCAATAGATTACACGGCTCTTATCTGCATATCATCTGGAATACGGTTTATATAATATAAAGGGCGCCGCGTCTAGGAAAAAAGGTTCCAGAATTTGGGCACCATTGTGCTCATGGCTTCAGGGCCCTGAGAGTGGACTCATAGAGAAACCAAGCTACTAATGAATTTTCCCTCTCTTTTCACATGAACATTTACCTACTCTGTGTATAAACATTTTTAATAACTGATATTTGAGATTTATGTCTTGATCATGATGTCTTTTCTGTAATGAAACTATATACCACTGTGTGTCCAATAAAATAAAAAAAAAGAAGAAAAAAAAAAGATGTCATACATTTTAAAGATGTAATAAAGAGATTTTGGAGAATTTACCCTAATGTGAGTCTCATTTTTGACAGAGGGCACTGCAAAGTGAGTATTCTCCAGTAATAAGGGTTTTTTATTGCAGTTTTTTATTATAACAATCAATACATTTGAAACAAGCATATTTGAATAGGCAGTTTGAGCATAGTAGATAAGGTGCAACAGACCCTATTTTATACTGTCCTGGAAGCAGCGTCAGCAGTCATATAAGTGCATCATCAGTCTCTGCGACCTCACATACCATGGTAGGGGGAACCATGGTTAAGGACAACACATGTTATTTAAGGGTTGCCTTGAATATCTATATATTCACATTTTTAGAACAATATATGCAACTCATCTGCAGGGCATCCGTTGGGTGATTCATCATGCAAGTTTGTTGGACTTTCTTCTCCTGAGCCCCTTTGCTCTAAGTAATTATTAAGGTGGCCCCAGATATATCTTCTTTTAGTCTGTGGGACATGCAGTGCCGCAAAGTGAGATAAAGTTTCACCAGTAAGTGTGACATCTCTCAGCCAATCATACATTCCCGTGTGGTGGTTGAGGGTCTGGGGACTTCATCCAGGTCTTCTTTACCCTAAGCCTAGCTAATAAAGCTAATATTGCTACCAATCTGTGCACTGGTTTCAAGAAACTCTTGACATATCCTAGCAGCATTAGTTTTGGTGTGGACTGGACCGGAGCGTTGACAATTTGAGTTATGGTCTGTGTAATCTCCTGCCAATAGCAGGCAGTTGGAGGGCATTCCCAAGCTTAGTGAAAAAATTGAGCCAGATCTCGTCTGCAGCAGGGGCAGTGGGAAGGCATTTTGTGGTCTATTTTGTGGAGGAAATTGGGGGAACAGTACAATCTGTTTAAAATGTATCAGTTTGTGCCTGTAATTAATGGATATTTTCTTAGTTTAGCTGCAGAAGAACCTCCGGGCTAATGGTTTCTCCTATATCCTGTTCCCACCTACTCAGTGTTCTGTTATTTGTACCAGCTTAGATTAGAGTAGATACCTGTATGAAGGGTATTAGGCCTTGAAGTCTAAGCCTTACCTCTGGGATTTTGCAGCATGTGATTGATAGGCAAAAGCTCTGTTGGTTCATCAGCGAATTGTGACCATTAAGAAGATACCGCATGCCGAATTACGAAGATGTCAAAAGTATCTATTGATGTTTCACATCCTTCTCTGAACTGCTCAAAGGTCAGAAACTTAAGACCTGATTCACAGAGAGCCTCTGCAGTCATGGTGGAGGTTCCCAGTGGTGACTGAGTCTACGCACTCATGGTGGAATCTTCTCAATGAGAAATACAGTTTACATTTGTATGATGATGTTAGTACAGAGGTTTCCTACTGTAATCTGGTCTCGCACATGGCAAGTGGGGTGCCCTACACTGAAGGTCACATCAGCATGCTGCATAGTGTGATTGGGCAGCATGGTAATATCTCTCTAGGTCAGGGAACTTGAAACCCCTCAGGCCAATTAACAGTGTGGATACGTCCTAATTCATCCTGAGGTTGCATCCTCTCCAAACAAATCTCATTATTGAGAGCACAGCCTAGTAAAAAAAGCAATATATTTATTGTAATTGGTACTTTATTGACTAGATAGCAGAACCTAGGCAAGACCATCGTTTGTATAAAAGTGATGCAGCCAGCCATGGAAAGCAGCAGAGTGATCCAACACTCAACTTGCTTGCGAAGTTTAACCATTGCTGGACCGTAATTGTCCTGTACTCTCATTTGTTTATCCCTGTATATAAGGATAATTATGTATTTGACTGGTTTTATCACCATTGTAACCGGAGCCCAGTACAAGGTTTCGAAGAGGTTGCCGTCAACTGGAATATCTCAGACTTTGTTCAGTTAATGTTTATTGTGGATAGTGCCCAAATATCTTACTTTCTGTGATTATAGGGGATAAGTTGACGTTGGCATCTTTAAAACAAAGCATGATGTTGTCTGCATTTAACAACAAAAGGATAACTTCAGTGGCAGTGTAATGCCACAATTGAGGGGTCATTTCAACAATCATGTTGCTAATGGCTCCATGGTGAGGGCAAAAGTAGGGGCAAGAGGGGGCATCCCTGACGGGTGCCTCTGTTTTCTAGAAATGACTGAAGTATTTTAATTGACGTGGACCCTTGCTGTTAGGTTTGTATATAATATTTTAACAAGGCCCATGATTGTGAGCTAATTCCAACTTTTTGCAGCGCTACGAACATGAAAGGCCACTCCAGGCAGTCAAATACCTTCTCAGCATCCAAGAATACAAAGAATGGCCTGAACTGCAGTGTATCTGATGTAAGAGCGCAGTGTTTGTAAGTTATTCGACGTGGCCCTGCTGGCAATAAAGGCTGACTGCTCTGGAAGCATCAGGTTTTTCACCAGTGGATTAAGGAAGTTCGCTTCTATCTTGGCAAATATTTAATTATCTAGGTTCTTGGTGATAGTGGTCCTTAAAATACGCATTCATGGCCATCCTTGCTGAGCTATAGGATAACCATAATCCATGCTTTTCGTGCCATGGGGAGAAGCACACCTGTCAATCAATACCTGATAAAGATCGGCTTCCGTAATCCGAGTGTTGTTATGAATGCTTTATAGAACTCTGATGTTGAGCTATTGGTTCCCAGTGCTTCCTGCCTCATAAACCTTTTATGGATAGTATGATCTCTTGTAGCACTATAGGTTTCTTCAAGGGTGATCTTGCCTTGCTCAGGGCAGGGTGACATCTGTCAAGTAGTTACTGATGAGAGTGAGGTTGTCTTCTAGTTTACTTTAATATAGGACTCCATAAATACTGACGTCCTGTAATATTGCTTCATTATTCCCCACAGCCTATCCCTTTGCTAGTCTTATAAATTATATTATGCTAATTGGCCAGGCTTTTTTTTTTAGCAACCAAGAGAGTGTTCTATTAGGTCATTCACCCACCCCATAGCTATGTTCTATTGTATATTTTCCTAAGCATTTACTTTCCTTGCCAGCTAGGTCTCTATATTCTAGTAGTGTCACTTTCAATGTAGCAAATGTCCTACGCAACTCAGTCTCTCTCATATAGTCTCTCCCAGTCCCTTATTTCATCCTGTTTTTTTTCTCTAAGTGTGTGCCTAGGAAGCAGAGCACACCAGTTTGTTTACTCATGACCACTCCTCCTATGTAAATATTGAAGGTCTCCCACACAATGGTGAACTTGTCTACCTAGCTCATGTTGATATTAAATATACTCTGATTGAGGGGCCTAAGCACATCATTTCAACCTTATACCATGTTGCCCAAAAGGAACATCCTGTTCCTACTGCCAGAACACACACTGAGTGGGAAGCGAAGTTGGGACTCTCCATTACTGAGGAGCAGTGGCGGGTATGCTCTCCCCTAGTAGCAGACTGAGAATCATACACTATAAATTCATACACAGACTGTATTATACGTCTGCTTGGCTACATCGCTTTCATTTGTGTGACGATGATTACTGTGCGAAATGTGGGATGGGTGGAGTGGATTTTCTCCACTTGGCCTGGGCATGTGCCCCGGTTCAGGCCTACTGGAGAGAGGTATAGGCGGTGCTGTCCACTATGATAGGGCAAGCCATTACACTTGCGCCGCTCATAGCGCTTCTGGGATATGTTGAAAATATTGACCATAGCTATCAGAAATATGTGGTTTTGAGTCTTCTGTTGGCGAAGCATAAGATTGTGTGCAGGTGGGGGAGGGGAAGGGCACTTTAATTTAAGGACTAAGTAAATGATCTGATATATTGCCAAGAACAAATGACTATGTGTGGCAACCTATTACCATCACGACCCCAACCTAGAGACATATGGGACCCTTTGCACTCCTACCTACTGACTGTAGCACTGGACCCCAAGACCCTACTGGCACCAATGGTGCAAACGTATCTTGATTGCTTTCATCTTAGAGCCTATGTGTTGTAGTGACCATTCCCACGCAAGAATAACCCTATTATTATATTGTCTCATTCTACAATCTCCAATACTGGAGAGCTTACTTCCCTGACTATTGCATAGTGCTGTCACGAAAAAGCAGATGGAGGAGTTATATCCAATTCTATATTCACATCACTTTCATTAGGACATATGCCACTCCCAACTAACATGTAATACTGTATAATGCATATTGACACTTAAGCACCAGAAGCAAGCACTCGTCACATTTAACGTACTTGCATGTAATAAACAGTGTTAAGTACAAATGTATGTCTATGTAGAATGCTAAACACCTTTAATAAATAAATAAAATTAAAAAATACCTTGATTGATTTTGCACTTCAGCCACTATCACTGGAAAGGATGATGGTGGACTTTTTGGGAGGGTACTCAGCAGCTCTAGGTGCAACACCACTGGGGAGTCATCCTGGGCAAATGTACAATGTCCCATGCAAGTGTTTCTGTCGCCATAAGCCACAAGGCAATTCTGGAGTATGACTCATAGGTAGTAGAGTAATAGAAGTATGATTGTACTTCCTGTTGTCTACATATTATCACAATGGCTTTGAAGATGACCGGGGAGCCTATGTTTGTGGCATAGCAGTTAGTGAGGGTTAAAAGAATGTTGTGTAGAGTACTCTTCAGTATAAGAAATCTGCACCTAAGTATCCTCAGGTGAGTGTAGTAATTTAAGTGCAGAGTCTTCTTGATCAAGATTGCTACGCCTCTGGCATATGTGCTGTACTAAGCAAAATACCTATTCTTTCTCCAAACCCACCCAATAAGGGATGGTTACACCATGGCTTAAATGCTTTTTTTTGCAGGAAGGCTACGTCAATATTGTATCAATAACATACGTCAGAATCTGTCGTTGTTTCTTAGGGTTCCCCAGGCCTCATACAATTCATGTCATCAGATTGGCCATTGTAGTGATGCTGCCCATGTCCCAATTCGGAAGAGTACTTCACTTGACTTCAGCTGCACAGTGGTTTGTGCATATGAGGTGTTTGTTTTGATCGTATGTGGTGTTGTGAAACTATCTGGCAACCTAGTTAGCCCTTACCCGAAATTCCCAATTGTGAATGTAAACCTTTCTAGAAACCTCAGGATTTGCCGAAAAGCAACCATGCAACTTGCACTGTGTGAGGCTAGTGTCACCCATCTTCACACTCAGTATTACACATAATGGAAAATATTAGAAGCCTAAGTTGCTGTATTGTTTGCAGTGCTTATTTAGTTCTTACCAACTCTCACCCCAAGAACAACAGACTTACAAGCTTGGCATTGTTCTAGGTCAAATCGTGGAGGGTCTTGATCAGGACCCTCCCAGTCAGGCAATGGATAAAACAGGGTGAATGATTAAGACGGCCTTTGTTAGGCAGTTTATGTCTGTTTCTTGTAATGTTGCTTGTGAGCGGTTGTCTGTCTCCTGTTGATCAGGTGTTTGTGCAATTCTTGGACTTGATTTTGTCTCAGCAAACTTCATTGCATCTTTAGGATTACTGAATATGTGCCAGCATTCTTTCTGCTGCACCTGCAATCTGGGGGTTATAGCACTGCATATTTCACATTGTTTGTCCTAAGAATTGTCTTGCCATCATTGCAGGCTCTATAGGCCTCCTGCATGCCAACATAAAGTCTGAAAACAAGGAGAGTTTGCTGCCCTGATAATGAAGATGTCTTCTGTCTGGCTAAGCAGATGGCCATTTACCAACCACAGTAATTTAGTAGCCTGGTGATTAGAGGTCAAAGAAGGTCAAAAGCAGAGATTTCAGGAAAAGTAATCAATGAGCTTGCTCCACCACCAGTAACTTGGAAACATATGCCCTTCCCAGTAGGTCCGATAATAGCAACTCAACAAAGATCTCTGGTCTACCAAGGTCAGTATATTCAGGAAGGCCAGAGATTCTGAGGTTGTTTGTTTGCAACCTAGATTCAAGGTCTTCATTTTTTCCTGCAATGTTAGCCATTTCCCATAAGTTGCTTATTGCCGCTAACTGATCTTTGGTAGATATCTCACACTCAGCCTCATTGAGGAGGTCGCTGTGTTTGTCGATGTCAAAGCGGTACCTTCATCAGATCCATCTGTGTGGTAAAATGAATAATTTCCATGTCAATTGCCACTAGGCTTGATTTCATGTCCAGCTGGATTGCCCAGCTATCAGTATCCGAGTGGTCAGATGAAGTACCCATATCTCGGGCGGCAAGTGGGGACTAAGGACATAAGCACTTTCCTTTGCTCGAAAGTGAGCTCGCCTTGCGTGAATTGGTAGTGTCCTGTGGCTTGTGCTCACTGAGATCTAGAGCAAACTTCAGAAAATTAATGCATTGGACTCTTGTTTTTGATATCTCTGTATTCAAATTTCCCTCAGTGTGTGGACACAGAGGGGATTCAGAACAAGATGTGCACCACACACCGGCACCTGCAATTGCCCTGAATGAGGCAATGGCTGGTAGGTTGATGGCATCCATTCCAACATCGGTTTTCCTAGAGAAAGACAAGATCATCACATGGGGCCACCACTCTAAGTGCATTAATCTGCACTTGTGTTTTGAGGAGTTGATGTAGATTTCCATCACCCCGGCGAGACTGCTGACAGTCAAAAAAGAGTAATCTTTGCACTGATGCAGTCCCGCTGGGGATAAGGGAAGGAGATTACTTCTGATTGAGCTGCATCATCTCCTATGTGAATGTTGTGGTGTCCTTGCAATCTGGGCCTAGAGAAGAGAAAACAATAAGACTCATAGAAAATAAGTCATTTCTTCTGTATGTGCTTTGAAGAACTGACATGTACTAATGTAGAAACACAGAGAGTTAGCACCAGTTGTTAGAGAAGTGGAGGAGCTATAAAGCTGCAGGGATTTCATGTATTCTTTAGCTTAGGGTTGGTGTTTTCCTGTTTATTAGTGCTGTGCTATGTGAATTTTGTATTGCAAATGTGCGTGTGTGACTGTTTAAGTGCCTGTAATCTAACAGTATTCTCTGTGAGTGGTCAAGTTTTGCTATGGGAAATAAAGAGTTATTCATTGCAAAGACACAGGCGGTCATTCTGACCGCCATTTGGCCGCTCCGCGGTCAAAAGACCGCAGAGGCCATTCTGGCTTTCCCGCTGGGCCGGCGGGCGCCCGCCAAAGGAGCGCCCGCCGGCCCAGCGGGAAAGGCCCTGAAACACAGAGGCCGGCTCCGAATGGAGCCGGCGGTGTTGCAGGGGTGCGACGGGTGCAGTTGCACCCGTCGATATTTTCACTGTCTGCTATGCAGACAGTGAAAATCATGCTGGGGCCTGTTAGGGGGCCCCTGCACTGCCCATTGGCAGTGCAGGGGCCCCCAGGGGCCCCACGACACCCGTTCCCGCCATCCTGTTCCTGGCGGTAAAAACCGCCAGAAACAGGATGGCGGGAAGGGGGTCGGAATCCCCATGGCGGCGCTGCTTGCAGCGCCGCCATGGAGGATTCTCCCAGCCGGGGGAAATCCGCCGGGAAACCGCCGGACCCGGCTGGGCGACCGCGGCTTTACGGCCGCGGTCGGTATCCCAAATGAAGCACCGCCAGCCTGTTGGCGGTGCTTCCGTGGTCATCCACCCTGGCGGTCGATGACCGCCAGGGTTGGAATGACCCCCACAGTGTTCAAATACTCTGTGGTACTCAAGCTGTGTGAGAATTTCTCTCACCAGTGCTTTAGCCTCATGTTTAATATGGTACAGAAGTTGAATCTGCTGTGTGGATCCTATTGGAATAAGATGGCAGGGGGAATCTTTTTCCCCACCACATGGTTGCAGCATAGCGCTGGTGCTTGCACCAATCCTCAATCTGTGGTGTAAGCTTCTTTGATTATGTCTGGAACTAGGATTGAGAAAGAAGGCAAAATTACATCTTCCCCTTGTAGGAGCACAGGGACAAATTCAGGTGGGCAATCTTTTTTCCCCCCAATAATATATCATAATAATTTAGCGTTAATCTTCTCCAGTAGATGGTGCGCTCTATGTCTCCCTCAATTTATATGTGTCATTTAAAGACCCTGTTGAGGGGATAGATGTTCCTGTTCGCTGTTTCAATTTCAAGGAAATCGTTAGTCATTGTCGCATCCAGAAGTTCTATAAGATTTTGGCAACATATTGTAACTTCTGCTACGCTATCTAGCAGAGTCAATGCCCATGTCCTGTTCTTCATTAAGGTTCTCAAGATTTTCGGCATGTTTAGCTGAAATATCTGCAACCTTTTTCTTGTAAAATTGTGTTTTTTTCCTCTGGAAGTTTCTCTTCTTTTTTGTAAATGTTTCTGAAGTTGTTGTGAGTCCTTTTTCAGCTTCACGTAGTCACTGCTGTGTTCTGACCCCCCCTCCTTTCTCACTCCGTTTATCTGGTGAGTCCTGGGAGGAACCAGATGGGCGAGTGTAAGTATATTGGTATCTGTCAGGAGTTTTGAAAGTTTCCCTATTTCTAAGGTTGCATCTTTTTTCTGAGGTCTCCGATTGCGGAGATTCTCCTCTTTGGCTTCTTCTATTTTTCTTAGGTCTTTGTTTATCCAGCGTTTTTTAGAGTTCTCTTGTGCCTGCTTGGTACCTGCCTTGCTGGAATGAATATATTATTGCGGGTTGTTTGGTCCGACCCCTAGACTATCCCGACCTATACAAGTGTAAATTTTGGAAATAATCTGGTAGTTTAGGTTCCTGTTCCCATTGAAGAACCTCCCAGAGCCACTGATAAATTGCCAAACTGCTGCTTCCCCTTTAATGTTACTTAAAATAATTGAGAAGACTGTGTCAAAATTGTGCATCAGTTTTATCCTCATAGGGGCTGCCCGTATTCTTTTGAAATTTGTTTTAACACCTCTGGAAGATTCACAACCCACCGTTGGTGTACCATGCATTGAGGTATATTTCACAGAAAAAACTGTTCCCCATGTGGCACAATCTTTTATAGAGGGAACCGTTCCAAAAGTCAGGCACATTGTGAGGATTCTATGTTTATTTTGGGGTCCCATATGGTGAAAAACTACTTCAAGTGTGTTTTGCTGTGCAACCCAGAACAGAATCTTCTCCTGCTCAATGGGTGCTTTTCCTATTATTGAATGGACAGTTTAGGGATTTATTCCTTTAACGGCTAAATGATTCATAGCTGGAGCAGCCCTTGCTTGGGGCTGTGTTTTAGATCTGATGTACAAATTGTATTAATACACCAAATACAACTATACAGAGGGGATAAATAAATATATATATATATATTCTTGTGTATCACAGAGAAATTATCATTTAATCACTGGAAGAATTTACTTCTTTTCCTTCTTTTTATTTATGTTCCTTAGTATTTGTCTCTATTTTTGTCTTACTCTCTTAGCATACAATGTAAACATACAAACCGAATGACAACAGTGCGAATAATGGGCTGATCGAACAAGTTTAGTAGAGCTGCCAGCAGTCACATGAAAGAAACAATTATTTTGATATAAGGAAAAGGCACCGTTTCCGATGTCCTGAGGAGGCCATAAGTTGAAAGGCCGAAACGCGTAGACCATTTACCTGAGGAGTATTGTGTGAATTGTGGAATAAAGGAGAAGAGGAAAACGCGATAGTACCACATATAACCAATAGGAAGTAATATCCTAGAAAAGTCAGTACCAAATAGTACTACATCATCTAAAAGACTGCTCACCTGGAAAAGGGTCCAGCAGCGGATACATTTAAGAACTGTTGATTGGAAACTATTAGTGTAAAATACTTCTCAGAATTGTATATGCTAAGTGGCATACGTATTGTGGACAGAGATGTTCATAGTTATATGTGTAGATGTTTGTATATATGGTTTGTAGATAAGATTGTATGTTTACGTTGTATGCTAAGAGAGTAAGACAAAAAGAGAGACAAATACTAAGGAACATTAATAAAAAGAAGGAAAAGAAGTTAATTTTTCCAGTGATTAAATGATCATTTCACTGTGATACACAAGAATATATATATAAATGTATCCCCTCCGTATAGTTGTATTTGGTGTATTGCTATATGGCCCGTATACAGCGGGGTTATAAGGGCTTCCCTAGATGATACAGAGGTGCAAATTGTATTAAGTGTCTATATATATCAATGAAATTGTTGTATAAAGTACACACTTCAGCTACTTGCCTAGCTTGTACATTAAGATGTGGTGTATATGTAGCCAATGTTGGCCATGTAGGTCTATTATTGCTTAAGGGACCTAACCTAATTGGTTGTATTACATGTGGGAGGGTGCCATTAAACCAATCATGGTGTTCTTGATAATTTAAAGGTATCTCTAACTATTGTTTGCTCTGTATCACATTGTGGTTCATTAGCTATCCTGTATGTGTGAAATTTATTGGAGTCTGCATTGACTGCAGGAAAGGTGACCCATGAGTAAAATATTTCTGTTCTGTACGCATCGTGTGCCTCCACCATGAACATAACATCCCCCCATCAGTTAGTCCATTAGCTAAAAGATAATGCGTGCCTACAGTTTTCTGTGATATTTGCTGGTTGTTCGTTAGCCATATTAAAAGATACGGATCAGAGTAGGGAACACTAAAGGTCGAATCCTTTTAAGGTTCAAGCTAGAACAGCCCATAGCCTAAGATAAGTGCTACCTACTTAGCTGAGGAGGATTTTTACCTAATACCACAAATGTCTCTGTATAAGGTAGTTAGGGTACCTTTAGTATGTGTGAGAGAGATACTCAGAAAAACTGTAAAATTAGTGTCTTACTAACGTTGGTGGCACCATGTCATAGGACTCTTACTATGGAGGTAAGACTGATGGTTTTCGGGCAGCACTACCACCATGTGTGGGCGATAGAGTCACTCACTCACTGTTTGGAAACTGTCAGCCTAACCATTTCGGCTACCTAGCAGCACCTCACCCAAACCTTGGAAGTAAAGATGATTTGTGGCAGCCTAGAAAACAGGACACTCTGACTTCTCAGGGAAGTCGTGGTTGGCAGATCTCACCCCTTTTTCTCATTTGCACAAGTCTCACAAAAGTAAAGGTAACCAAAGAGATGCAGGGCAGTTTTCATTGTTTTTTTATTGAAAGGACTGCAATCTACGATAAAAAAAAATGAGCTGAGATTATTAGAAGGATGAAACATATCACAGTGCTGATTGCAACCAACAGTGAGCATCCCGTAATAAACATGTGTCTACAAATTCCTAGCTACACTTCTTAGCATCTATATAGGAGCGTAGCAGAAATAGCCCTTTCTACCTGTACTAGTCCCTGGAAGGAACTTGCACACCTGTTCCTGAAAATAGGGGCCTGCCCGTCGTCTCCTTGTTTGACTGTAGAGACAGGGCTGAGGTCAGCAAGGTTGCATTGAAGTGGCACACAGCATAAGATGGCTCCTCTGGCTGGAATGACCTCTCTATCCTTCTTTGGCATGTGTTGTGTTTTTATAACAAAACATGGTGTATTCTGAGAACAGGCCTATTGTGATAATTTGTCTAACTGTCGAAGGCTGGTTCTGCACTCTAGTGGCAGCAATAGTAGATAAAATATCTGGTACAGCCTTGAGCATAGGCACAGCATGAAATGCTGTGCAAGGGAACTAACAACAACAGTTTTGCAGAATGACACCTGATTAGAAAAATAAAACATCCCGCTTAAAGCAAATTATGCTGAAATGAATAAGTGAAATAAAAGTATGTAACTAGGTAAAGGGGCACATGCCACAGGCCTAAGCTAAAATAAGTGTGTCCAAGAAAGGTGCTAAAATGAACCCACAAGATTGTGGGCTAGTAATCACCATTCACTGGCACACATTAATAAAACTCAATAAATGATTTTCCAGTCAATATTTTTTCTTTAGAAAAAAGTTAAGTACATTTATTACTCACACACTACTAAATACTTTGCAATAATTTACAAATATATACATTGGCATATGGAAAATACCATAAATGACTTTGTATGATCAGCTTTGACCCCCTAAAGGGGTCCCACAAACATACCAAGTGAGTCTATTGCCTTTGTCAAGTGTCACATTGGAATAACATTGCATTGCAACCATACACTTGGCCCTTATATACTTCTTTTAGCCAACTTTAGACCTTTTAGGTCATAATACACATAAGCCCTAGAAGTTGCAACACTCCCATCTGTAGAGCAAAGGTTCCAGCCTTAGGAGTGGTTAAAAATACAATGGAAACCCTGGGGTGGTTAATGTTTTGGTCCTCACAACTTAGGGTGGGGACCCCTACAATCCATTGCGGGGAAAGGCTGCACCTTCCTGATACCGTGGCTGGTAACTCTGTCGCCCTGGGGCTACCACAAGGGGAGAAATTACTGATGTTATGTCAAAAAAATCACCAGGCCCGCAGAGCATTATCAGGTGTTCCTCCGGGAGCAGTGACTATTACAGTATCGGCTTTCCCGCTAAGCGGGGAGAGCCATAGCTGTAGTTTCCTTTGATTGTTTTTTGTGTTTAGAGGTGTCCATGTTTGAGGGCAGCCCCAGGGAATCCATCCCTGGCTGTTCCCACCTGCTACCCACCCGCGCTGCACTCCTCTGTGCTGCTGCAGTAGCTGGCAAGGTTCTTCTGCCTGCTCGCTCCTGCAGGCAAGCGCTGATGATGACTGTGACAGCCTCCCCCCGGACATGGGCATAGGGAGGGCTGACCATGGCAGGGAGAGAGCGACAGCACTCCCACATCACTTTTTGGCATGCAGAGGTCGGGGATGAGGTCGCAGCACCATCAGAATAAGTACGCCTGCGGAATGGGATCCCTGGGTGGAGAGAGGAAACAGGGGAGGGGGCCCACACACAGGCTTTCCCCTGTAAAAAATAGCACAACGTTGGTGTGTCTACCTCGGGTGAATTTACCAAACCCTCAGCAGAGCCCCACGCACTCAGTGGCAGAAAAGGTCAAAGGCTCCCAAACTTTTAAATTCCATAACTCAGACCTTGTTGAGATGGTTTGGATGAGCCTGGGCTCATTTCACTCCTGATCGAGAGCTACAGTCACCAGGGACAGTTGGAACAACCCTCCTCACTCCCCAAGTGGTGCAGTCCTCAAAGAGCTGGTTCTCCTGGTTCCCTTCACCAGCTCTGTTCATGATCTTAGTTCCTGGCCGCAGAAAAGTCCAGGGCTTTCCCCCACCTAGTCCTCCAGAGGTGTAAGGGGGCCAGCCTCACTGGCCTTTGGGGAGTCCCACTGGTCCTGAGGTCAACTGGGCAGAGTCCTTAGTCCTGATTTGGGGTCAGGATGTTCCTCATTCCAGTTCTCCATGGCAGTCCCAGGATCTAGCAGCGCAGTGTGGAAAAATCCACAGGCAAAAAAGAGTCTCCCCCTTGTGCATGAGTTTTTAAAGGGGCAAGGAAGGTGCCAGAAGTCAGGCACCCCTGCCCAATCTTAGGATGCCAGTCCACCTCTTGTGCAGCATGCTGGGACAGTCCAAAATGGTGTCATCCAGGAGTCACTGGTCACATCAGCTTCTGGGGTCTCAGCTCACCCCCTTGCTGGCATTACTGCCAGGGACTTGCACACTAGAATTCCAAAGAGAGACACCCGCTCCCCCAACGGGTTGGCTCCAGTTGTCTGGGTATTCTCCTTTATTCAGTGGGCTTGGGCAGGCCCATCCCTGGTACAGTTTGACAGCTGAGTAATTGATGTAGATCATTTTGCCCCACCCCTTTCCTCCTCAGGAACTGGGAGAAGTACTGGTAATTGCCCAATTTGTGCGGTCTTTGTTCCTGCTGCTGGAGAAAAATGTAATTAATTGGCACAGAAGGGTGGCAAACGGCCTGAGCTGAGCCAGTGAAATATGAAAACTCTGAATGTGTACAGATATCATTTTGGAAGTTATGTAATTGATTTATCCACACAGGTTATACTCCAATTCAAGGCATCAATGGTTTCTGTAGGCCAAAGGGGTACGAAACAGCACTCCAAGGCAGTTCTCTCCCTCGTTGTATAATAGAGCTTCACCATAGTAAAAGAGTAAATCACACTGACTTTCCCTATAAGTGTATACTAATATTTTAAGACCTATCCCATGTGAACATCTAATCCTGCAGAGTCCCAATTTCACCAAGCTACCTGTGTGCAGTTACCGGGCTGTGAACAATAGTAGTCTCCCACGCGCAGCCAGGACACGTGCACACGTGTGCCCACGTGTTCACATGTTACCAGCCACGTGCCCCTTAACCTTGCTGCATTGTAGCAGCCTTATCTGAAAGGCAGACACTGGCGGTAAACATGTGCAGTCCATTTGTCATGGGATTACCGTGGTAGAGACACCAGTATTGAGACTCACTCACCAGTATTAAGTCCAAAACAAGGTGATCAAAAATGGGCGGAACCAAATTGCAACAGGCAATAACAAAAATGGAAGAAGAACATAACCCCTAATGACCTTACACTACTGAAACCACTATAGACATTACTCAGACAACTCATTAAATCTGTCAAAGTCAAGTACTAAAAAAACACTATCACCAAAGCACACATCAACACCTGGCTAACCCTCCTACCCACACTCCACAGACACGTGCAATGCCATCATCCTTTTTTTCAGTGAAAAAATACAAAAGATCCATTAGCACATTCACAACACAACCTGCTTCTCCCTGCAGACCTACCCCTTCTTGCAGCATTTTGCAGTGGTCAACATTCAAAGCCCTTTCTCTTGAAGGTTTCATCAACATACTCCCCCAAAGCAACTTTCTATCAAGTTATCCTTGAACTTCATTAAAGCTTTTTCGAGAGAAGCTTACTCACCCATACCTCTCTCTCTCAAGGCATCTTACCAGATGCTCTCTTAACAGGTCAGATCATCCCACTCTCCAGTTACTGGCCCAGAGTAAGCCTTCCTTGGCAAGATCATCGAAACACAGTCTAGGCTCAACTGAAAGATCACATAACTACCAATCATCTCCAGAACAGCTACCAAGCTAATCTGAGATCACACTGCTTCAACACAGAGATATCTACCTTAGCCATCTTAGTTGTGGATTACCCCAGCCTACTGATATTGCAAGATCTCTCAGCTGTCTTGGACAAAATCCACCATACCACAATCATCCAAACCCTAAAGTCTTAAACGGGATTCACTGCCAATGTCCTTCAATGGTTCTCCTCCTAACTTTCTGACCAACACCAGCTCCTTCACATGGGCACCCCAGGTCCCAGATGATCCTTATCGCCTATGGAGTTCCCAAGGTTCCATCTTCTTCTCTATCATCTTCAACCTCTACCTGGCCCATAGCATCAAAATTCACAAATATGCTCATGACACAGAAGTTTACGTGAAAGTATCCTCTGCTGTAGGGAGGCAATGGCTCAAACACTGGCCACACCTAAGCCAGACCTTGACATCTGGCACCTTCCTAAAACCCAACCACACCAAGACAAATGTAATGGTATTTGCTAAGAAAAACAAGCAACAACTAATCCAAACCAAACTCAATGACATGCAGCTTAGCAGCTTGGCAGCTTTGAACCCCAACATTTATCTAATGTGAAGTCACTTGGATTCACTCTGGACAGAACTTCACACTCAAGGAACATATCTCCAAGGAAACTGATGGACTGGTGCCTGCACTCACTTCTAAATAAAGTTAAATCATTCCTCAAAAAAAAGCTACTTTTGACCTACTGTTGAAGTCCTTGTACTGTTGCATCTAGATGGTGGCCACACCATTCTCCATTGACATGTAGATTCTATCCCCTGTCATTTACGGGCATCAATACATGCCACATCATCTTCAAAACCAGCTGCATCATTTAAAAAACTGTCACAACCAGCACCCTCGTCTACTTGGCTGACAAGCTTTTTGTCTTGGGTGGCACGCTGCACAACTGCAGCCAGAACATCATCAGCCCCGGTCAAAGAAGGGTACAAAAGAAAACAAGGCAACAGGTCTTCCCCATTTATGCATCCAGGGTCTGGAACAACTCCTCTCGATTACATCCTGTTCCCATTTAGAAAAGGGAGGAAGGTACACCTTTCTAAAGAACACTGCATAATAATGAAGTTACTTTGAATGTCTGCTCACACAGCCAGCATCTTATGATTCAGTTGCTTCCCAAGTCACTGGACAAAGAGCACTGGTGAATGAATGCCAACTATATTGAATCCAGCCAGATCAGACATTTTGTTGACCAAGATCTTTCCTAACACTCAGGATGCCACGTTAAAGCCTCCCACTACGATGCCTGGTCCTGCCCGAGTAAGGATGCCAAGAAATATTGGTGTTGGAAATAATAGATGACCTTTCTGTATCTGCACATATCTCAGCTGTCTCTGGGTTAAATTTTTACCTCTGAGGATTTTGCACTCTGGTCTCCCCTTACTGAATTTTTTGTGCAGATCAATGGTCCTGAATGCCTTTGTGAAATCATGACTGGAATTCTGTAATATTCTATATCTAGCACTCCTGGCAGACAAAACTGAGAGATTACAACATACCCAGAACACAGTGGCAAGCATTATATCTGGTCTACAATAATAGATTATAATTCATCTGAACTCATGGCCACAAGTGACTTTATATGTGTACATACACAGGTGACCCAGGATACAGCTGTGCACGGGCGCCACTAAATGTGAACACAGGTTTACTTGGGCACAAATGACGTGAAGTTCACTCATTTAAAGATTACTCGGTGCATCTGGACAATGATGACTCAAAATGCACAGTGAGAAAGTAAATAGATATCCGTGGCGCATAGGGTGCTAACCATTGTAGAGATGGCGAGGAGGAGGAAAAGCGGGGCTCGATGCCAATGCATAAGAAAGGTGTGGGCAAACACTGATCAAGAAACTTGCTGACATTTCTGCAAACCCTTTGGACCACATCATAGTGCTAACCATGTGAACCAACTTCACCTGTGATAAAGTGTCACAGCCCAACAAGTAAACAAATCAGCGACTTAAAAATTAAAAATGAATGTGGAGTAATGAGGCTGCCGCCTCGGTATCCAAAACACACCATTGTCAGAAGGAATGTGACAGCCAAAGAAGAAGGGGGCAGCTACAGGTTTGTGTGACCACAGCCACAGCTGTAGGCAAACATTGTACTTAAACAGGGTTCTGACCCACTGCCGGAACATGGGGCTCGCACAAAGAGTTGTCCTTAGCAACCTGGGTCGTTTGCATTAATGAACAGGCTAGATGACGTAAGGTGGGGCATTGAGAGGTGCAGTGACCTGTCAACAGTTGATGAGGGGTCCTCTGCATCAGCACCGATTGCAAGTGGCAGCACGTAGGTGCAGTAGGTGGGGGCGTGGGCAGATAGTAAGGCCTGGAAACAGTGCTTTAAATGCAAATATATAAGTGAAGATACTCACTATTTAGAGTACCTATTTGTTCCTGAGAAGTACAAGTCATCTCCTATTTCATGTATTGCAGGAGTTCTGAGAAGTGCAGGTACTCTTGCTCTCAAATTCAAAAAGTGCAGGTACTCAGTACTGGACAGTACCTTCCCAATTAAAGCAACCCCTGAAAATGACCAGGTTCCTGTAGAGGGCGTGGGGGGCGCAGGTGGTAGCAGTGTGTGCTCGAGCTCCACGTCCTAAGAGAACAAGAATCAGCCAGCGCTGGATTTAGGAACCTTTAGTGGAACTGAGGCCCATATTTATACTTTTTGATGCAAACCTGTGTCAGTGCAGGTTTGCGTAAAAAAGTTTAACGCCGGCTACCGCCATTCAGCTGGGCATCATATTTAAGGAATGATGGTCGCCGGCGCTGCAGCCTGGTTAGCGTCAAAATAAATGACGCTAACCGGGCAGCAGAGGCGTAGGGAAGACTGGGGGTTGTGCGTCAAAAATGGTGCAAGTCAGGTTAGAGTAAATAATATTGATTCTAACCTGACTAGCGTCATTTTCTGACGCACAACCCCCATGGAAATGACTCCTGTCTTAGCAAAGACAGGAGTCATGCCCCCCTGCCCAATGGCCATGCCCAGGGGACATCTGTCCCCTGGTCATGGCCATTGGGCACAGTGGCATGTAGGGGGGTCCAAGTTAAGCCCCCCTATGCCACTTTAAAATAAAAAATACTTACCAAAACTTACCTGGACTTACCGTTGATGGGTGTCCTCCAGGGGTGGGCGAGGGTGGCAGGGGGTGTCCCTGGGTGCAGGGAAGGGCACCTGTGGACTGCTTCCACGGTCGGAGACCATGGAAATGAGCCCACAGGTCCCCTAACGCCTGCCCTAGCCCAGGTGTTAAAAAATGACTCTAAACAGGCCTAGAGCCATTTTTTAAGGCCCTCCTCCTCCCGTGCGTCATTTTTGCACGGGAGTATAAATAAGGCGCAAATACCTTAGAGTCATCTTTTGGCCGGGAGCGCCAACCTTGCATTTCGTTAACGCAAGGTAGGTTTCCACACAAAAAATGACTCTTACTCCATAATTTTGGGGCTAGATGGGTCTAGCACCAAAGTATAAATATGGAGTTAGGTTTGCGCCGGATTTGCGCCAAAACAAATGACGCAAATCCAGTGCAAAGAGAGTATAAGTATGCCCCTGAGTCTTGGGATCCTGGTGTTTTACTCTCCTGGTTCAGGATGATGCGCATCCTACTCGCATTCCTCAAGCAAGAGGAGTGCACAGTGTCCTCATAGTGGAAGAATTCTGAACGAATGCACCTCCAATGAAAAGTGCTGATATATAATGTGGTTCTGTCAGGTCCAGAGAGGCTAGATCTGTGTCGAGTTTCCAGATACCACTATGTAAGGAAGCTCCCTTTGCCTTGATTTTGTGTAAATGTTTCCCTTGTGGGTATCCTGAACAGGTGCCAAGGATCTGGACCTCTTAAGTCTGCGTTGGGCACCTCTTCCCTAAATGGTCTTGAGCTCAATTTTTTGTCTGAACCTGGGCTGCGAGAGTAGGGCTGAAAAGTTGGTGGCAGTCTAGAAAGTGAGCGGGAGCCTGGAAAGTGAGTGGGGACTGAAAAGAGAAACAGTGGCGTATAAAGGTGGAGGCTGAAATGAGAGGCAGGAGCATCAATATGAGCAGATGGGCTGCAAAATTAAGTGTGGCCCTGGCTAAGGATCCTGAAGAGGGAACCTAGATAAGCTGTTGCACCGTGTACATCATTTACACAGAAAGGTCCATTTCCTCCCTCCTCTGCCCCTCTAGTTAAGAGGAGGTGGAGGCTGCACTCAGTCGTATTCGAGGAAACTCTAAACCTTTTGCGTGAACAAGAACATGTGCACATCTTATTCCTGGAAGCAAATTATACAGAGGCAGCGCATAACTCAGAAACCCTACTATTACTCGGTATTATCTTTGACTACAAGGGTGCCTGATTATAGGTTGAATTAAATGACATGATTCATTGGCATCCTGTGGCTCGTGCAGTTGTTCCTCAAACCAATTGCATTACAGATTGAGCTTTTGTCTAATTTGTGTTGACTGATCTTTGCAGTATAACTATATTTATGGGTCTTTGTTGAGGAATACGAGTTCAATAAAGTATGTTTGGCCTATGTACTCAGTACCTAATTTGTAAAAAGGTATGTGCAGAGTCCAGAAGTTTTCCTTAGGTGCCCAATCTGGGTACTGTTGAACACTTGAGTTGCCAAATAGCAAGGATGCCTAGCCACGACTCCACGCTGTGCCTTTTTCTCCCATTCCTCTGCTCTTCCTTTGTATCTCACTATTGCGGGTTCTTGTGATGCCTACTATCTCCCTTTATCTTTATTTTCCTATCTTTCACTTTCTCTTTCTTTCACCTTTCTGTGCCTTTCTCTCCCTTGCTCTTGGATAAAAAATAAGCTGTGGTCCCCAAAAATGAATGCCTGCGCCCATCACCAGCACCCATCAGGGTTTGCACTTCTTATGTGTTAGGTTTCCATTTCGCTGGACAAAAGTTGGCTGTCGCCCCCCACCGACAGGAATCTGTTCGAAGCTAGGCCTTCCAATTTAGCCTCAGCTCCACAGTTGCTCTCCTGGCTGTCAGCATTTCGAGCACTGGACTGCTCCTGAGGATTCTATGTGATATTATGAAGTGACGAGCAGTAGAAAGCCAGGGGTGTCCAATACAGACTAAGATGCGTTATTGCCCGGGATCTGTTTATCTGTGGCCCAGGGCCCAGATTTACAAAAGCTTTGTGTCAGGTTTGTGTTACTTTTCTAATTCAAACCTCATGCTAAGTGTTGAGGTGGGACATACAATTTGTGGTGGTTTGTAACCCAAACTAACAAAAAGCTGTGCAATGCGCATTACTTTGCATCAAGGGGGCGTCCAATGGGTGGTGCTTGCGTGTTCCCATGCCTTCGCCTGGAAATGCTGGCTATGTCTCTGTCTGGAATGAGGAACATTTCTTGTAGGGACTGAATTGTGTTTGTTAGTAAATTTCTTGACAGAATTAGTGGCATCTGGATTTGCATACTGCTCCATGAATAAATATAGATCAGCTATTTTGGTGGGTCATTCACCTATAGATGGCAAATCTTTAGAGGGACACCCTTTGGTTTGCAAACTTTTGATAGAAACACATTTCATGAATCCCCATCTTTCTAGGTAGTCTAGGTTGTGATGTATCAGTGGTGTTGCTCTTCTTAGAGAATTGGTCTGATAATTGTGATTTCTCACACAATCAGCTAAGCTGGCAATGCCATTATGCTTGTTATCCTGTATGATGATTTCACACGCATGTGCTTTGGACATAACAGGTAGAGTACTTTCTCCAGATGGTGTTATGTTCCATGTGTTTAGATGTACGAAGTACAATTCTAAAACTATTGTTTAGCCAAAATTTCAGGCTCATCACAAATTGTGTGCTGTGCACTTTGTGAAGTCATATGAGGGTATTACCAGACAGTTCAGAGATGATTTGAGGGGTAAATTGTTGATTGTTTTGAAGAAATCTTTTAAACCAGTCTCGGTTGCAACTTTAGCCAGATGCATGCGTTGGCTGTTGGCATAAGTAGGTATTGACACTTCCATATTTGGAGCCTATTCTGCAAGGGAAGCTATGTCTTCTAAGGCCTTTTTCTTGGTCCTAGTTTGGAAGATATTATGTGTGTGGCAGACTGGTCATCAGAATCCATCTTTAAACCTTTTTATTATAAACCTATTGCTGATGTGGCATCTGTTGTTGTGGGACAGCTTTGAACAGGCATAATTGGAACCCCGAGTCCAGACACAAAATAAACAATTAATTTTCTAACCATTGTGTCAAGAATTTTCAATTCTATTAGGGACACTAAGGTGAGTATTATCCCATTCATTTTCTCTGCATTGTAATTTGCTGATTGTCATTGTGTTAAAACAAATTCTTTCCATCCCTGACAAGGTTTATGCTGTGGTTTCAATATAGGCATGGTTTACTGTGTAGTTTTCTCTTCCTAGGTGGAAAGCAGAAGCAAGAGCAATCACCTCTATCCCAGAAGGGTCTCGAGGTTGGTGCCGTGGTTCAAGTGGGGTGGGATCATTGGCATTACTCCTCCGGAGGAAGACGTGCGCTTCGCAGGGTCCAGAAGCTGGACTTTCGTTGGTGTGAAACTTTGGTGATGTCACCAGCTTTATAATGTTGCTGAGGATAAACGGTATTCACAATGGATCCGTAAAGCAAGAGGCAGAGATATGGTTTTAGCCATATTTAAAGGGGCACTTACATGGTGAATGGTGGCCTGTGTGATGAAACATGGTTCCTAAGAGATGGGAAATGTAGTGTTTAATTTAAACTGATCCGATGGCTGTGGTGTTTTTTCAGTAAAGAAAGAGAAGCATACTCCTCACTTCTGTGGCTTTAATAAAATTGAAAATTCTGGATGCGACAGCTAGAATTTTTTTTTATCCCATGGCTGGCTCAATTGTCGCATGACCTAGTCATATGAGACAGACCTGCCACACAATGGATTTTAGGGAGGGCTATGTGTCTGTTTGTGTGGGAACTCTAATTAAGCATCAAAAGTCGGATTTGGAAATTTAAAAAACATGTAGAAATTAGACTGTGTTTGCCTTAGTTTTACTCTTACTTTTGCATCCACAAAATCCAAAAAGAACAATCACAATATAGCACTCTCATAGATTTGGACTACTTCTGAATAGGGTGTAATGTGTTTTGCATATTTTTTTGTTCATTTTTTTCTTCTATATAGGGGATTAAAACTTCTGCTGCTAATCCCCCACGAAATAAGGGATAGTCTGTTTTCTTTCTCACCCTGGAAACATATGTAGTACTGCCTTGTGCAATTGTTTTTTGTGTGTGCTTCCTAGCTTCGAAACGCCTAGCAAAAATTATGTGAAGTTCTCAATTTTTTGACTTTGCAAGTCTTTACGTGATCTTGCATGGAAATTGCCCCCGGAACACACATCTTCCTTTTCACCATAACTAATGGCAACTTTTTCATGCACAAAAATGCAGTAAAATGGCAGGTCCTTTTTCATTTCCTTATTAAATATGGAAATCGTGTTTTCATGCCCCGAGGTCACACCTACAAGCATACAAACCACATTACTAAACGATCTGATTAACATGTCAAATGGTTTTGTCTATATTGCTATATTATCAACTATCATTTTCATGCAACCGAATGGATAATATGATAGTTTTGTCACTAAAGACACATCACCACCTAGGAACATAGCCTCAAATGAAACTCTTGTCCTACTATACAATTTTTTTTTAACGTTTTTATAAAATACATTCATTAATGTTATCCACACTCAAACCCTGCACGATGCAGATTCTTAACATCTGGCTCTAAATTATTTTTAGTCAACATTTGCAATACTATCTGGACAGTAATTGAGTTTGTTGGTGACACTATAGACAACCCCAAAAATGAAAACTCAAGGTAGACATTCTAGTCTGTCTGTATTTTTATTAGAATTGTCGAAAGTTGATTGCAACCCTCTTGTTCTCGACATTTAAGTTAATAGGGCCATATGGAAATGCCATTTGACGCCCACTTATTTAGTCATAATGATCGACTCTTGTTGCCAAAAATGTTTTCTGTCAAAAGGAAACGATGGTAAAGAAAAATATTCACAACAGCGCATAAGTAGAGAGGACACTGGAAAAAGGCGTGGACGCATAAACCGTGGGGAGGAGAGGGTGAGGCGGGACACTACAAAATGTCCCAGGAATAGGTGTGTCTTTTGTTTAAATGGTATTATAAAATAACACGCTGTTAAAAACTGTCTCCGGGCCTCCGAGGTCTCCCCCTCCCACAGGCCTTTCGAGTCAGTGGAACTGGCCAGCTGACGTGGAATGGTAGGGTCACGGCAGGGGTGGGTATTGGGGGTTAAGGTAGGGTGAGTGTTGAAGGTATACTCTGACTTTTGATTGTGCATCTAGAAGGCTTCTCAGCAGTTTTTTGCACCCTCTGTTCTCAGCTGTTGGGGTAAAAGGAGTTTTTTTTGTGTGGATAGTTCATTTTCTGGCTCAGGACATAACGTGTTTGGTTACTATTTGATTTTTTTACGGGCTTTGCTGGGATTGATCTGTATAAAGGGCTTATGTTCGTAGTTGTTGCTGGTGGAGCAGTTAATGAAATGCAGGTTGGGGACATGTTGTTGAGGGTCCCAGGAGGGCTGGCCTTTCATTGACTTGGGTTGCTGGTGCAGTTGAGTTTTAAGGCGGTTTGAATGAAAGCTCAGACTGGAGAGGAGAGTAGGGGCCCTTGAAGAATTATAGGAAAGCGATCTTTGGACAGTTAAAGTGCAACTAAGGCGTGATAAAGGATGGATGCGATTTGGGGATGTGGGGATGGGCGAATATATGTGGGAGGTTTGAGGTAGAGATGGCTGTCAGCCATGCATACAATATCAGTGAGGGGGTGTTTAGGTTGTAAGGCTTTGGTCGAAATTGCTTTTTTTTAGCACAAACCTGTCTTTAAAAAAACACCTTTTGCATGACATCACAGACGGATGAGCAGTGATTTTTATCTGATGCTACATTTTGTCACATATTTTGCCGTCTTGGTGAGTACAGATTATAAATCTTATGCCCCAAATCTCCGAGTTACTGCAGAATTTTCCGACAGCACTGAGGAAACACGAGGAATTTACGGCCCTAAGTGGCCGAGCTCTGTTGTCAACAAAAAATGAACTAAATTTCAAGTTGATGTAAGCGCTTACGACACTAAAAAGAAGAGTATAAACTCCTTCTGTGGTGGTGCAGCGCGAAAGCTGCATCATGATACAGCTCCATAAACCCACAACATCGACATAACCATGTCTGAAGCTGTGTGCATGCTATATCCTGAAACTAACAATTTAAATTCGTAAGAGCTGCTGTCTTCATATATTCAAAAAGAAGACGGCATCTCTTAAACTGCACAGATCTCTGTTGTGGCTCGCACTTTTACTCAGGATGCCACCAAGTGAGCAGCCCCTGAACCCATCAGCGTAACAGAAGGATTTTCTTCTATGGCAAATGCAGATAGCTCATTGAATCATCCTTACAGTTTTTCCAACATAACTCCTGAGGCCACAGTTGCATTGTGTACTGTATCGCTGTTCTCCAGGTGGACTTGAGCAAGGAATGCCTTCAGCATATGCACTGCATCATGCCATGTGTTCAAATAAGCATTCCATCTTTATGCAGTGATGGATTCCAAGCTGCCCCACTACTGGCACCAGTAGTTTATCCAGTCCTGTTTTCCCATTACACTCACGGGCCAAGCTCGGTTACTTACTTGGGACGTGAGTCTTGGCAGTTTGAGGTCTCCCGTTTATGCATGATGCTGTACTAAATTAGACACTGTATGGAGCACTCCATGGATGTTTGAAGTCGATGCTATTGTGAGATGCCCATTTCTTTATGCACTGAAGAGTATGGTCATCTGGTCGGGAGCTCCAGGGCCTGTCAGAGCCCCTACCTATGATGCGACGGTTTCCGTATACATGGAATGGCACTTTGTAATGGCTGTAGCTAACTGGCAAGCTGGTCCTATGCTACATTGTCAAGGGAGGTTACTTTCTGGACTGAAGCAAGGTGGGAGAAGCTGTGAGCAGCGGGTTAAGATTCCGTGGCCGGCATATGACGTGCTACGGGGGGGATGATCCATCGTTCATCAAACACAATATTATTTTATTTTATTTAAAAAGCACTTAAGTACACCTGTAGATACTTTGACACTTTTCCGCTATGGCTGATTAAATAACAAATAGATCAGAATGACCTCGTCTGTGTTTGTCTTGTGGTCATAGTTGCCTGATCAGTTGTCATGTCGTCCTTTTTTTTGCATTTCCTTGTTTGTTCATCTCCACAGATTAGTATTTCATGATCATCACGGTTCACAACATTCCATTACTTTTCGGACACACTTTCCAGCTGTGTTAACACATACTTGCTAGTTTTAGAACATCTATTTATGATCAGGATGAGTTAAGATTGCACTTAGTAGGCAACTGCTAAATACTTTTCAATAGCACTCGCACTCCACAAAAATGTATTTTGCAGGTAGCATTCATTTTTTAGACCACCTTTACTGAAATTTTGAGATAACAATACAAGCAGTCTGCCCGCAATGACAAGAAGCTGTGGATCATAACCAGCTATGTAAAGCATGTAGGATTACATTGGGCCTGTGTTCACACCAGGATTCAGGAATATTGAAAGCTTGGGGGTCCAGAGGGATTCCAAGTGGTGAAGTTACAGTGGCAGTGTGTCATCTTTGGGTCTTTCTTACAGAGTCATCAACATGTTGTCCCAGTCACTGGCAATCAGAGGTCACTCTAGGACCTTGGCTTCTTCCATGTACGGGGCTCTGCTTTCAGTCTCGGCCCATTTTATTGGGACTTGGCACCATGCCCCTACTTTGGCAGGTACCATAGCCTTCCACTTCATAGTGATGCCTTTTGGCGATCTATAAGGTGAGCTCCAAGAAACAGGCAGCTACCCTACCTTTTTTTGGTCGTTCATATTGGCCCAAAGCACATTTAAATAGGCTAGCCTAGGACAGGAGGCACTGGTGTTAGGAAAAAGTGTGTTGATTTTACCAGGAGACAAGTAGGCTGTGTGTAGCATATTAAATTGTATATATTTAAACTTCGGCCAGTGAGAGATAGTGTGCGGCTACACAATTTGTCTGGCCACCGTACCCATAACAAGTAACATCTGGAGCGAAGAGGCAATTGCTGGCTCATGGAAAGTAATACAGAATTTGACCCTGAGGGTGCGTACAAGTATGTTCCAGGAACGGTCCCTTGTGTTCTCTAAAGTAGTTCAAAAGACAGGAGTTGTCCATCCTGAAATAGATCCCCCAGGGTTGTGCTGCCTTAGTCCTCACCAGCCATAAGGTGGCCAAGCTGCTTAATCAAACCAAGCGAAGGGATGGTTTGGGCAAAGAGTGTGACATGCTTAGTGATCAGCAAACTTCTTTCAAAGCAGCTCAAAACCGTATGTAGTAACCAAGGTTACCCTCATCCAAATTTGGTGCCTTGGAGCAGTAGTTTATGTACATCCTGCGGTACAATAGGTGTCCGTCAGCACAAGCTTCTTATATCAAGAATCCCAAGATCCAGCGGCTTGGCCACTGGAGCTGGGACACCAAATATTAGTGCTCAAACTTTGGAACTACCAGCCAAGCCTGCTCGACCGGGAGGCACAGTGTAGCCAATGCAACTCTCCCAAGGCCATTGTTTCATATAAGCCCCCAAGCAGTACATTTAATTCACAGCGAATTTCCTTGTGAGAAGGATAGGAAGTTTAGAAAAGTAGTATAGGAGGCAGGTAATTTCCTTGATGTCTTCTATATAGAACATGATATCATCAGCATAAAGAATTTATGTATGAGTTCTGTCAGCTAGCGAGATACCACAGGCTCCCCCCGCCAGTGTCAGTTTGATGGCCAGTGGCTCCATAGCAAGCTCAAAAAAGAGGGAAGACAACGAACACCCTTGCTGGGTCCCTATACAACTTTCAAAGGGAGGAGAGATCAGTTTGGCCAAGCAGACTCTGGCAGTAGGACGTGTATAGACCATCATGCCCAAAATTATGGTACGTTTCCCAGAGCCAGAGTTGGGCAACACTTTGAACAGTTGAGGGTATAAAGCAGATTTTCCAGCCAACAACCAGGCAGGCTGAGCGAGGCCTATAGTTCTGTACAATTTTCAAATGCTCATTGACGTACACTTCCTGCACAAGAGCGATCTAAAATAGCTATTGATTTGTTTGAAGAAGGGTGAGAAGGGGCACGCCCTGGTTTAAAAGAGCTGCCATGAGTGCGACCACTGCCCCCTCATACAGAGAAGACACTTTGACGCTATTGCTCTGGCATAGGGCTGGAAAAATTCTACCAGGAACCTATCAGTGCCCAGAATTTTACCAGTAGCCACATCTCGTATGGCCTCCCTAATGTTGGTGAGATGGTAATGGGGGCATCTATCTCATCCTTAAGCTCGGGGCGGGGAAGGTTCCCAAGGTAAAGACAAGTCATTTAAAAAATCACAGACTACTGCAGCAGTACCCCAGGGTTTCTCATAGTCTTTGGTAAAAAATAAAAAGACGCCAAATTAATATCTTATTGGGAATGTAAGTGAACTCCCTGTGCAGTTTGAAGTGATGAAATTGGTATGTGTGTATTTTCTCAGTTGTCGAGCTATGCCAGCAATCTTCCTGTCCCCTTCAGTGTGAGTTCGAGCCATACAGGTGGTGTAGGTAAAGTAAAGCAGTTCTTCTGGAAAGACGGCCTACTCCTTGTGCCATTTTGAGAGAGTCTTTGAAGGTTAGCATTGCTCACCAGCTGTCTTTCTATTTACACACAGGAGTCTTCAACCTTTCACCAAGCTTTCATGCGCACCCACCACAGCTTGGATATAGTGACCTCGTGTTATAAGGTTGTGGTGGAGACCAATCTATCATTATTCTTAAAGTAATCATGTATCCTCTCAGCCAGGGTGCTGCGGAATACAGCGTCTTCTAACATGGAGCATTGGAGGAGCACAAATGAATGGGAGGATCAACTTTGCCTCAAGCCAAGTCCATCTGCAGAGGGTTGTGGTTAAATACCATGCTGCCTTGGTAATTAAAGAAGGAAACTAGCATGCAGATCGAACCAGAACAGATGAACCAATTCAGTCAAACTTTTAGGTCATGTGGGTGTGGGGTTATAAATTAACAAAATCACCCCCAGTGTTGCATGGCCTCCAGATGACCATTGCTTGAGTCAGAGTGATAGTGCCTTTACGTTATTAACCTTTTGGGCCAATGGAGGGAATGAGATTTGTCTAGTGTGACAACCAGCATGCAATTAAAGTCTCCCCTAAAATTCATAGACCATACACCCACTTAGCTAGTTGCTCTGACAAATGATTCAGGAATGTATGTCACTCTGTGTTGGGAGCACAAATGCTTCCTAGTAAGACTGTGGCTCTATCCAGCTTGCTCTCCACCAGAACAAATCTGCCCTCTCCTTCCCCATCTCCGAAACTGTGATTGTCTCCAAACGAAAAGGACGTCTGCCATCACCAAACTCAGGACCCCCTGGTGTAGGCTGAAAAATTAGTAGAGAATACTTGATCCAGCCAACACTTCTAAAGCACAGCGCCTTCCCATGGTGGAATGTGGAATTCTTGCAGCAGGGCTACATGGACCCCCCCACAGAGAGAATAAATGTTGTATCTTTTATTTACAGCGTGCATCTTGCACTTGTTCCAAGTGATCAAGGAAAAGCTGCCAGGTGGCCCCATGCAGATGGAAGTAGGATTTGTGCCTGCACTCTGGATAGGCAACCAGTCTTCTCTATCCACCACTAGAATTGGGATATCACAAATTCCAATAATAATATTAGATTAGATGTAGTTTCACCTTTTGAAATCAGAGGTGACAATAATACAAGAGATTGTGGTACTGGGGGTGGCGGGGTGGCTGATCGTCCCAAAAACTAGAAAATCAAATAAATATCCTGTCGAGTGCATTAAGCAGCTTGCATCAATTAGCCCGTGAATATGCATCACAGTCATTTGATCCCAATGGAGAATTCAGCATCAGCAGCAAACAAACTGCTGAAACGTTGGCTGGGGCTTCAGATGGATCTCCGAAGAAGGCTGCAGTGCAAATGCCAAGGCCTACTGTCCTGAGCTAGTTGTTGTCAGAAAGCTGCCACTGGTCACGATCTATGCTTTTGTCCTACACCTTTTGTATGGCTGTCTGGTGTTTGGAACTGCGGGATGTGTCTGCCTGGGACTAGGTTGCCTACCATTCAGACCCATCCTAAGCTGCTTCTTGGTCAGAAAAAAAGAATGCATTCTGCACTCACAGGATGTTGAGCTTGGCCAGAGACAACAGTGAGTATTTTAGTCCCATCTCTCTGAGCTTTCTCTTCATGCCTAGGAAGGAGGTGCATTGATGCTGGACAGCCAGTATATAAACCAGAAAGATGAAGAGTTGGTGCTTGTCCATTTTGAGTTGCCCCACCTGTCTGGCCACTTACAATATTTCATATCTGTCCTTGAATTGCTTTGCTTAGTCCTTTATCCATTTCACCAGGAACTCCACAGCATCTTGCCTCTCAGAGCCCTCGGATGTTCTGACCATTATGATGTTGCAGCGATGAGGGCAGCCCTCTGCATCTTCTGCGCTTCCCTTGAGAAAAGTCAACCTATCCGTTGAGTTCTGGATCTGCTGCTGCAGATCTGATGTCTGGGGCTGTAGTTCTTGTAGCGCATGTTTGAATTAGTTGACCCTGTCAGCCAGCTGCTTTTGATTATCCTACATTAGACTAACACCAATTGCAGTGGCATCTGTTTTGGCCTCCAGGAAAGCCCTGTTTTTTTGTGTTGCCTCCAAGCTAATGTCCAGGTGGAAGAGAGTACATTGCTTTAAATCCTGATACCTTGCTGATGACTGGGTGCTCAGTTTGGCAGACTTCAACCTACACATGACTTTCAGGAACTAATGTTACAATTGGTAGTGAGGTAGCACAGGCGGCCAAGCACGGTGAGGCAGGAGAGGAGCTGTGCTCCGAGGAAAATTGACATCCTAGCAAGACTTGGTGATGCGGAGTTGCAGACCATCACGAGCTACCCCAAGAGAGAGAGAACAGTCAATGACCATAACATGAGCAGCCCAATTATGCTGAAGATTTAGTACCCCCCATAACAGTGAGTATTCAGCAGCAGGTACCAACGGAGAAGACCCACTCAGTCCAGGAAGCACTTTACTCAACAGGTAGAATAATCAGTGGACCAAGGTGGTAAATATCTAAAATCTTTCAGCTGTACAGGAGATTATGGTATAAAATTTGAGATGCTATGTGAATGATGATGCGTCAAGTTTGGCTGGCCTCAGCATCCTTACGTAGTTTGTGACATACATCAAATGTTTGTAGTGGGGTGCCGATGGTGATCAACAGCACTGTGACCCACGGGGAGCTGAGCATTTGATGGAAAGGTGTCTAGACAATATAATGAGTTGTGGATAGCACCCACTATGCCAGCTTGTTGTCACGGTCCACCCCAGAGGAGAGAGAAACAGGAGACGGCAGCACACGCATCCCAGTCAGGTACACAGCTCTACCCCTTGGGGCATAGTGACTGATGGATACGAGGCACCAGTAGGAGGGCCCAGTTGGGTTTCATTGAACAGGCAGAGCCGCCGGTAGAGAAAGGTAGTAGGTGCCCCAATGTTTTTTATCCTCCAAAGGCACCTGAAGTATGCTACCAAGCCCCATGTGGCAACGTGATCCCCTCTGAACCATAATCAAATCCTGTAGGTCACCACTAATGAGAGCGAGGGGGCTACTTAATTTACTAAAACACAACAGGTGTTAAATAAATGTGGAAATATACTATTTTACAACTTCATTTATTGGCTGAACCCAAAATAGATATGGAAAATACTGATAAGAGGGCCAATAAATAAATATAGATAAAACAGACGAAAATGGCAATAAATAAATACCATAAAGCCGGGAGAGCGAATTATCAAGCATGTACCTCTGGGGGGCTGCGCCTATTAGTTGACCACTGCAGCCCCCTCCTTGTCATCAACATCAAGCACCAACAAGAAGTCAGAGGAGTAGGTGTAAGTAGGAGGCCCTTCTTCAAGTGGGTCGGGCATCGGCTGCAACTGCATGGCTCAGAGAAGAGGCATTGCAGCTCCCTACTGTCGAATGCCATTCACTGGAAGTGCCAGAAAAAACAGGCCAAATGCAGCAGGGGCCTGTTGGGTGGTCTAGGGTCAAGCTAGCCATGGCAGCTGCCATGGACCCACTGGCTCTCCTCATCACACTGTGCAGCTCTGTGTGAGTTGGGCCTACCCAGCAGTGTGGCTCAGCTGGCCGGCACAAACTTGGGGCCCACTAGACCCAGGCCTTCTTTCTTGTAATTTGGCTGCTCAGCTGGCCACAGCTCCCCACCGGGGCCAACTGCACACCAACATGGTTGATAAAGGTGGATGTTGTGAGATAAAAGCCGATTCTAGGTGCACCGAGCAGGGAGCCCGTATAAGGTGCATCCACTATCTTTGCCACCTTGGCCATGTCAACTTGCAAGTAGCACATCCATGTTTTTAGCATTTCCTGATTGTCCTCAACAACTATCGTCTTCCTGTATTGTTTTCAATTATTGGGTCATACTGAGTACTCCTTGCTCTGGTCCCAAGGGCAAGGCCTTTTGCCATGCCCATTGCCTGGTGCCCTTGAAAAAGGAGCCTGGAGAGCACAAGTTTTGCACTGGAAAGTAAATCTAATAAAAAGGAGATAGTCCTGTCAGTTTTCCAGTCATAGACAGATTCCAAAATACCTTCATCCCTAGACGTCAGATGGGCCTTATTTAGGGGCTATTTAGAGCAGACTAAGGAGTTCAGAGGGAGTTCAGAGTATTTAAATCTTTACCTATCTTGTATGGTTCTGAGAATAAGGGTAGGAATGTAGTTTCTCAAACGATAAGCAAATGGGTCATTCCACAATCATACAAAAATGTAAGTGTTTTCTTCCGGTATCTGTCCAAACTAAGTCACGGTCAGTTTCTGCACCTTGTGCAGAATTGGGAAGTGTATCTCTACAGGAGATTTGTTGGACCGCTAAATGGTCATCAAATTCGATATTTGTAAATCATTATAGATTAGGCCCAATTGGCAATCAAAACTGTAACCTGGCCGCTATGGTGTTAAAAACGACAATTAATTGTCACTTAGAGAAATATGTTTTTTTCTGCATCAATAAATAGTTAGTAGATGTT
Source organism: Pleurodeles waltl (assembly GCF_031143425.1). NCBI lineage: Eukaryota > Metazoa > Chordata > Amphibia > Caudata > Salamandridae > Pleurodeles > Pleurodeles waltl. The sequence continues at coordinate 43,975,639 of NC_090441.1, forward strand.
TTGGGGGCTTCTTATTTGCTCAATCTGTTTGGGCTGGAATGAGGAGGACAGAGATGGGGCGGAGGGTATGGAAAATGTTCATTACCCTGTTTCATAGTCCTCCACATGCCAGTCCACATCCTCCCCCTGCTTACACCTCTATTTTGATTTGTGAAACATACAGGAGATGGGGCAGATGGAGGTGCAACCTTTTACTTAATTTTCATGAAGACAGAAGAAAGCCGTAGGTCAAATGGGTTCAAGATCCGATAAGGATGTTAAAAGGTCTGTCAGAGCCGGAAATGATTAATCAGTTAGAACTGAGACAAGGAGGACTACGAATCAAGGTAATGAAGGTTACCAGTAAGTAATGTGTTCATTCATAATGCTAGCCTTCGGTCTTGCCCTAAAATATTCAGCTACAAGATAATACTGTGGATAAAGATGTTCTGCCAGGTGCAGGCCAGCTATCTTCTGATAATGAATAGGACACACTCCTGTTTTTTTGTGTGAAGGCAGGGCTCGAAGAGACCAAGACCAAACACATGTGATAACACAATTTCTGAGCATTTCTGTAAGAATGCAGACAGCTTTCATAGTATCAAAGGCAGTGTATGTTTAAAATATGTTGAAAGACTTTGTCACACCTTGGCGTTGTTATGATGCAGCCCATGATAAATGGTTGAAGGGCTGCTGTGCACACAGTGGCTGAGGTTGTTCTAGATCTAGAATAAACCTTTTGGAAATATTCTCATTTTGAAGTCTGTGCTTCATTTACTACACTGGTGATGATTGGAAGAACCCAACCAATCAAACAATGGAAACCTCAACAGTGATTGTGTACATTGGGCCTGGCACCTGTAGAAAGCTCATGGGTTTGCACTCCTGCTGCCAGTCATCGAGAGACAAGTGGGAGCAAGGTCACTGGTCATCAAAGTGAAAAGCCTTGTGCTGGTCACAATGGTAAGAGGCGTTACTTCATGTGCCTCTTCTTTTCAACTGTGAACGCCTTGAAAAACTTGTCAGGCTTTACCTAGCTGCCCAGTTATGGTGCTGAATGTGGCATTCATCGTAAACCTGTAACATTTGGAAGTAATAGCTCTGACCAGATACTAGTATGTTTTTGAAACTAGACTTACTGTGCATGAAGCACGTTGACAATTCATGAATATAGAACAGCATTGCTCATGCACCATGAGTGTGCATACATAAGGACCCTGAACCGCACGGAATGCTCAGTATTAGCAGAGACGTCTGCATCACCTCTCTCTTCTGACAAAATAACTCTGGAGCAAGTGATTGAATTCATACATGTGGTGTGACTCTGGGCCGGCTTTGGCGCTGGTGACGCCCTGTGCTACAGTCTTTTTTTGGCACCCATCACCTCCTCCTCAGATTCCCTCACTACCACCCAACAAATGTGCCCCTAATCTCTCCATAGCCCCCCTTTCACATAAATTAATTTGTTTTAAAGACTTGTAAAGGTTGACTTTACTAATCCTTTCAGCTGTCCACATAGAATATCATTCTGTTCTTTGCAGCAGACATATTAACCCTCTAAGCTACTTGATGGCGAGTCAAAGCTGCCACAAGACAAACCTCCGATCTCTCTCTCTAGCAAGAACATTAATCACAGGTATCTTGACATTTTAATTGCTTCCTGAAGGCTGGACGCACAAGAAACTTTCCAGCAGGTGTTTTTAAATGGCAAGTTTGGTAAGTTATTGTTAAACACAGAGCGCCCCTGAGGTCAGCACCCGGTGGGGCCACACCACTCACACCGCCCTAAAGCTGGCCCTGGTGTGACTTGAAGGGCTTCACCACACTTACATGCAAGTGTGCCACTATTTTGATTTGAAGTATACAAAAATGTGATGGATGGAATGCTTTAATTAATCTCACAAACTAATAATGACTCAGGGCACTATTCCAGTCCACTGTTATTGTGCAAACTATGCCAACTCAGTTTCGACCCAGCCATATGCAAATCAGTCTTGATCCTGCTCCTGTAGGAAAAATCCAGGCTAAACTGTCAGACCAGTTCATCTCTGACCCGGAACTCAAGCAACACAAGACCGGCTTCACCCATATTAGGGCTCTTGGCATGATTACGCTGGCACAGTGTACATGAGACTTTCGTCAGGGCATAGCCTTTCACCTTAGAGCATCACCTTGAATTATACAAAAACGTGAGGGATGGAATGCTTGAATTAATTTCAGCCAATGTTTTTTCCTTAGGTCGCATCACAGTCCAGTGTTATCTCGCCACCATGCCACTTCGGTTTAGACCCAGCCATACGCAAACCAGTCTCGACCGTGCTCCAGTAGGAGCACTCCATCATTAACTGCAATACCAGGTCCTCCCTAATCTGGAACACACGCAACCCAAGACCAGTTTTACCCTAATCAGATCTCAGCAGTCGGGAGTAGCTTGATTCCAGAGGCAGAGTGTGCACATCTGGCCCTACCCGTCCCGCTTAGGGCATCGCACTGAATATAGAACAAAGTGATAAATGGAATGCTTGAATTAATCTCACCCACTGATAATTACTCCGGGCACCATCCCAGTCCATAGTTATTTTGCACACTGTGGCATATAGGCAGAATAAATAGTACGGTGGTTGAAAATGACCTGACAGACAGAAGAAGGTTCAGCTCAACTTCATTCAGTGCCCAACCATGCAAAGATGGATTATTTAATGCCATCCATCTCTGCTTGTGATTTTCCACCTGTCCGAATAGAAATACCATGTGTCTAGTCTGCCATTATTTTTATGTAATGAGGATCTTAACCTGTCTGTAGAACAGACTTCTGGTGCGTTATAAGTAAGGATTACACGTGTACTGCTGCGCCTGTTTGTCATGCTTGCTCCATTTAACACAGGGTATCTGATGTCAAAAAAGTTTATTTGCTTTTTACAAAAAACGAATTTGTCACAAATATAAACCAAAAACAAATAAATAGTTAAAAATATTTTGTTTAACAAAATGTAAGTTTCTCACTGGTCACACACAATTGCCTTTTTTTGGGGGGGGGGGTAGTTATCATGCTGAAACTTTTGCACTGACTAATAATAGATAGTACTGTCAAAGATCAAAAGGCAGATGATCTATTTTGTTAACTGACACTTAACAAAATCCAAATGTCAAACGAATTTAGAAGGAAAATAAAACTAACAAAATATTTTAATAATGTTCTTATTTTCCTTCAAATCCAGAAGATAGCGAGAGAAGACATACTTAGAAGTCAGTTACACCAGTTTTTCTAATTGTTGTATAATTCCTCTACTTTCACTATCGGTTTCAGTTCGGATAATCTTTAAAACATTCAATTTTAACAAAACTAGGACTAAAAGATATTTGCAGGTAGAATATTACATTAACAAATGTGGATTGGGAGGCATCTTCACCCCAGGCAAAGTAATAAAAAGTGGATCCTTAGTATCTTTCAGTACTTTCAGTCCAGAAGTGAAATACAGAGCTCAATCCAATTGCGAAACATTGTGTTACAACTAGCAGAAGTGATTATAAGCACCACAGATAGAGCTGTTAGCCTAACAAGACTAATAATAAACCCAAGGTACTGGGAAACGTCTGCATCTGAAATATCTCAAATGAGAATATAGCCTGTTTAAAATATAGGTCTCATTGGGAACTAGAAGCTGAAATTCAGATTCCACAAGCATCCTGACCTTTTTACATGACGTCATGTCTTTTAATGTTGTACAGACCACAGAGGACACTGCGGCTACTCTTACGACTTTTGTCAAATTACACTGCTGCATACCTAACGAACCCCTGATCTTTCCACATCATTAGCCTAAGATCAATGAATTTACTCCAGGACCTATCCAGAGATTCAGGCGGTGTAATATTAGGAGCACTGTTGAACATCCGTCTGCACTGAAATGTTCAGGCATCGAACATGGTTTGCTTGGAGTACATGCCCTCAAAACTGATGGCACGGATCCCTCGAATCAGACATCTGTCCACTCTTTTGATGAAAGGGATGCTTTGGTCAAAAGATCAACCATTAGAAATGTAAAAATCAGTCGACAGATAATGACATCATCAAAGAGTGACAATCTGGCATAAGAAAAAAACAAATATAGAAAGTCTGTAGAAATAAACGAGAAAACAAGAAAAGCCATCCCTGGTAGGACACTAAATTTTTTTTTATTAACAGTGAAAAATTAAGAAAAAAGGGTAAAAAAAAAGAATGCTCGCATCTCTGTCTTAATTATTAGATATAATTAAACAATCTCAGGTATATTTGTTCTATATTTGAGTAATGTTTAATAAACACACTGACAGTTATAGTCAGACATATTGCTTGACATAAATGTTTTGTCCTAAATATAATTTACAAAAACTTCACCGCTTTGGGTATACATTTTCTATGACCTCTTTGGTACAGATGTCCCATTATGAGCTCCAGTAGGGTTATGTTTTTGTAAATAATATTCAGGACACACAGTTTACGTCAAACGATACTCTGACTACAGTGTTCGGTTACTTTGCTGTCAGCATGCTGTTTTGTACATGTAGAAACAATGAGAAGTAGCAGATCTTGTTAGATTTTCTGAAGATCTAAACTGTATCTCCCTTTTTTCCACAGTCAACTCGTAATTTTGGGTCTGAGTTTCAAACAAATGCACCACAGTTCTCTGTACAATTTCAGCAGTCACTGGGAGTGATATACTTGGAAAGGAGCAGCACATATGAAGTCATGTTCCAACCATTCAAGTAAGTACCTACAAGCTGCTGGTTCCTTTGTGATTGGGCCATATATTTTTTTATTTTTAGTACCAGAAACAAAAGTACTCCACATGTAATCCAAAAGAAGCTAAGTGCCCTGAATAAATTTTCTATATCAAGAGCCCTCCAGAGACCTAGTCTGCTTCGGCGCTCCACTCGGCCACTCTTCTCATTGTACCTAACCACAATACTTTAATAAAACAACACTTAAAAAGGTAACAGGACAGCCTATTCACCTCAACAGACATCTGGGTACAGATACAACAAAGATCCTTAACATGTAAAGCTATTTTTCATATACCAATTCTAAACAAAAGGATAACCCAGAATCTGCACAATTACAATCAAAACATGTTATTTAAAATGTGTTTTTTAATATTAAAAATTCTTATATTCACATCGTTCTTTTAGGAGAGATACAAAATCCCGAGACTGCACATAGATAATACATACCACATTAAAACACATTAGGATCGGTACTTGTGCTGGTCATTAGCTCGCCCAAAACTAGCTAATAATATAAGTCATGTAGGGCAGGGGGGACTTCTGCGAAAAATAGAATGTTGTCCTGTCTGCCCTGCTTAGGGTGTATACAGAGGGGAGTGCACACACTCCTGGCAGCCCCCTATTTAAAGTATTCACATGGCTGTACTCTCTAAATAGGGTGGACGGAACATCTACCAATAGATAAGGGGGTTGGACGTCCACCATTAAAGTGCAAATATGGCTAGACACTAAATATGGTGGACAGGTCACCCACATATTTACAGCGGATGTCCTCTGTATGCCAAACTATAAGTTACCTTCTTAATCACAGAAATCTCACTGTTGGGTCACATTCACACATAGGGATTCCGCCAATTCCTACTTTCTGGAACGAGTTTGAGGTTTCCTCTGCTCGTCCCTTATATTTTTTGCAAATTATTCCATGAGGTGCTACGCTTGCCCAGCGCGACATTCACTTCTCTCCTCGTGTCAACGCATCAAAACGGGCCAGATTTTAAAGCTGCTGGCCTTATTTCTTGCTTCATCAAAGGACAAAAATTAACAAGTTTCTAAACCCGAATACCTCTCTTGGCTGGGGACGGACAGTGGCCATCTCAGACACGGTCCACACCCAGGGTGGTTCAGGGAATTAACGCATCCACTGCCGGAACTACGTCACAGGTTCATAGATCGGGGAGACCACTCTGCCTTTAATCCTTACCAGGTCGATAAAAGTACTATTGCTTTAGTTGGCAACATCCATCTGGTGCTAGTTAACAAAGCCAAAATATCCGTTTGGGTTAGCGCCCGATATAAATATGCGCATTATGTTACGACACTTGGCCGCCCTCTGAGGGGTCCTGCGGACACAACGAACATTCCCAGCTAAAAAGGGGTCCTACCTGCAGCGTTCCCAGTTTCCAGCAGCGCCAGCAGCAGCACAGCACACCCAGGAGACATGCTGTCTGCAGACGGGACCTCTCTTCATGTGGGCGTCGGTGGGACTCACGCGCATCTGTACCTGGGCCTCTGACCTGCCTCTCAGGCACGCGCCCTCTCCGCCAGCCCTTCCTGCGCTCACGAATGCACTTAAATACACACCTGCAGCACGTCAATCTGGGCGCAGCTCGAGACCTTACCCCGCCGCTGGCGATGGCCTGTCACCAGAGTTCAAAGCAGAACTGAGGGGCGGCAGGGGTAAACTCAGGACTACATCTGCCTCAAACTGATATATGGGCTTCCCAAAGTCCCCACAAATGTTTCGCACGTCTGTTTACCATCATATAGAGAATTACTGTATGCTGATAATGCGTTATAATTGCCTTAGAAAACTCTGTGACAAAATAAGCATTTTAAGTCTTCGACTTTCCTGGTATGTAGGGGCGCAAGTGGTACAGACTTTAGGGTCGGATGTACTAGTTACTGGTTACAAAAATACTGGTCGCTATTTGTCACCAGTAATGTTACGCCCTGTAAATAATTTTATGAATTGTCCTCTGTAGTAGTAGGTCAGTTTATAAAATGCCAAGTCCTACTGGCTTGTAACCGATCTACTTCATGAATATTAATGTGGCAGGTCACAAATTGCAACTCACTGTGATTGGTGGCCATGACAAGATCACCATGTCTGTGATCACCTTTAAATAAAGTAACATTTGTTTCTTAATGCGGCCTGTAATCGCCTACAATTCTTTCTTACCTTCACAAAGGGTGAGGGGGTGGACCTCTTCCCATTGGTGAATGGCTTGCCGCCCCAATTCAGGAGTCGGTATACTTTCATTGTTTTGCAACCAGACTACATGCGCAAAACATTGATACATCTCATACTGAATCGCAATTTGGAAGGATCAGCTACAACACAACCCTTCCACATTTCAAACTGGTATCCACTCAAAAAATCCAGTTTAGGATCTCTTAAACGCTTACTGATTCCTACAATGAGTTTAGTGCATTGTAAATAAAAAAAATTGATGTCACAAACTGCAAATTAGACTGTTTGCAACAGCAAAAAACTTTGCATCTCAGGCCCATTGACATTCAAGAGTGACACTGACTGAGGGGTGCTGTGGATTTGGACTGTTTTCTAGTTTAGATCAAAGAACAAAAAAGTAATTGTAGTTTTAGAAATAAATGAATCATGTAGATTGATTAACCAAAATGCTAGGAGTAAGGTCACGCACTCTTTGTCTAACAGTCCATGGGTGTTATCACAGGTTTGGTCCCTTTCAGGGTGGGCTTTAGGGCAGTGCGACTGGTGCGGCTACACTGGGCGCCAAACTTTGTGTGTGTGTAAGTGTGTGGGGTGCTGTGTTTAACAATAACATTGTTTGAAAACACCTGCTGCAGAGTTACTTGTGCATCCAGCTTTCTGCTAGAAATAAAAACGTCAAGATAACTCTTTTGATTAATGTTTCTGCTAGAGAGATCAAAGTTTTGTCTAGTGGCAGTTTTGAATCAACATATAGTAGTGCAGAGGGTTAATATGCCTGATGCAAAAAAACGCAGACCATGAAGATCACAGATATGTATTTTATGTGGCTAGCTAAGTGGATTACTGCTTTTGTCACACAGATTCTTTCGTTACCAGAGTTCATAAGATACAACCCTAGTATAGAACAGTGAATGTTATGGACTGTCATCAAGGCGCTGCATGCAAACTGCATAAAACAGGTTAGGATATTATGTGTTTTTTCTCCCCAGTCTTTCATTATCTATTCCGAATGTTGCTAAAAATGGTTTGTTTGGGTAGATATACATTCTTGTTAGTAAAGTCCACCTTTGCCAGTGCTTCAATAAAAATAAAATGTATGTGAGAGAGGGGATATGGGGAAAGGAGGGGCACTTTTGCCCGGTGGTAGTTTTATATAAGTGAGGGAATCAGAGGAGGAGGTCATGTTGGGAAGCCAAAAATTATCTTTGCACTTGGCACCACCAGCGCTAAAGCCGGGTCTGGTCCTTTGCCCTATCCTTAGTCCCTCAACAGCCTACTATTTGCCACTGAGGGAATCAGAAGATGGGCATAGAGTGAAACTACAGAATACTAAGGCCCAGATTTATGAAGCTCTAATGTCACATTAGCGTCTTTTCTTTTTTACGCTAACGTGGCGCTAGGCTTAAAAAATTGCCGCGACATATTTACAAAGTGGCGCAATGCCTACATTACACCACTTTGTAACCCTTTGCGCCACATTATGCATGCAGCAAGCATAATGTATGCATAGGGGGCATTCCCTCGTTAGGGGGACTGCAAAAATGGTGCAGTGAAGTCTAAGATATTCCACTGCATCATTTTTTGTGGCTACTTTTAATGCCTGCTGAAAGCAGGTGTTAAAGGGGGCACACCAATGGTTACAATGGACCCCTATGTACTGTTCAGGGTTAGCGCCAACATTTTGACACTACCCCTGAACAGTACATCAATAGCTTCAAAAATGTTTACGCTATTGCCCCCTACCCTTGCGCCATGGTGCACCGTATTTTAAATACGGCACACACCTGGTTGTGGTAGGGGGGCGCTAAGGAGGGCATAAGAAAAATGATAATGAACTGGGTGCAGTGCCACTTTTCTAAAATCTGCCCCTATGTGCTTTGGTGACATATTTAAAAGGCCTATATATGGGTTTCACTTGATAGACAGAGATGGTGGCATGCATGTACATAATGTGAAGGAAAACATATTGCTTAGCTTTTGAAGATTGGCTTTTGAACGTCATAGCAATATGAAAACTGTGATCCTAACTGCAATTGAGTCAGGGTCACTTGATGTGGGAGCAGAGTCAGAGACATGGCTAAAAAGAACACAATGTTCTGCAGCTATTTTATTGGCCTTTCACCTATAAAATATACATTTGCATTAAAATTTAACATTATCATATGTTTACAGTTTCATTTCAAATTTAATAAAGTTTTCACATTTTACCTACTCTTTACCATCCTGCTGACTGAGGTCTCCCTATGTTAGAGTGTAAGAAAAGCTAAAAATGTAATACAAACTTCAAAAAAAAAATAGTAAAACATGTTTTTAGCTTAAATATTTATGTAGCACAGCACAACATGCCTCGGGACCCAGGATATGATCTGGGTAAACTTTAGAAACTGCTACAAAAATGTGATGTGTCTAATGTTTGCTATCTTTTCTCTTTCCTGGTGACTCTAAATGGATCTTTTTAAGAATGTAGTTGGGCCTTCTATTATTTTTTGCACAATGCTATATAGTGCGGACATAGCCATGTGGGCAATTGAGCACTTCAGAAGCAACCGTAAAATACAATATACACTGGCAACTACAACCTCACAGTTAACCCCTTGGGTGCCTTGGACGTAATGGTTACGTCCTGGGCAGTACCGATCGGGTGCCCAAGATGTAACCGTTATGTCCTGCACCCGGCCCTCAGGGGAAGTGCTAGTGCTTCCCCCGAGGGCCTCCCACCTTCCTCCTATGGGCAGGGATGGAAGAGGAATTGCTTTAATTAGGCCGATCTGCCCCATGGGGGGGCAGAAGCCACTAGGCACCGGGGATTTTTTTTTCTACAGATGGGGAGTGACCCCTTAGGCAAGGGTCGCTTCCCTGGAGGGCACATTTGTTTAGGCAATTTCTGCCCCCTTTGGAGGCAGATCGGCCTATTTCTATTAGGCCGATCTGCCCCCGGGGGGGGCATAAATCACTTAGGCACCAGGGAAAGTTTTTTTTTCTAAAAAAGAGGGTGGGGGCATGACCTTACCCCCACTGCAAATAAATGGGGATAAAGTTGTTATGCCCACCGGTAGGCAGAAAGGGAAATTACCCCCAATCCACTCCCCGGAGGGGCAGAAAGCCTACTAGGCCAGGGAATAAGAAAAAAACAAATCAAGACCTGGACCAACCCCACCTCGAGTCCAGACATCGCCATTGCTATTTCCGAAGGTTACAGCACCCTAAGGAGGGACCGGCCCTCCCTCCCAGGTGGAGGACTCGCCATCGTACACAAGTCCTCACTACGTCTCAAGGCCGTCTAAGAAGATCACTGCACCACCATGGAACACCTTCACTTCCTAGTCCACTCCACCCACAACTCCTCCATCCGCGGCACCCTGGTGTACAGGTCACCCGGTCCCCACTCAGCTTTCATAACAACATCGTTGACATTGCTACTCCCCAGGCCCTGGTGTCAGTCGACTACCTCCTCCTCGGCGACCTGAACTTCCACCTAGAGGACCACACTGGCCCAAACAACACCGCTTTACTCGACAACCTCGTCACCCTCAGCCTCAGACAGCTGGTCTCCACACCCACACACATGGCAGGACACACACTGCACCCCATCTTCACCTTAAGTGACCGGATCACCATCAAGACCATCTCAACCCCAGACTGGACCGACCACTGCTGCATACACTTCACAATCACCACACCCAGCAGCCGCACCCGCACCTTCAGGACCCCCCATCGGAAATGGAACGAAATCACCAACAAGCAACTCACCTCATCGCTCGCCATATCCCTCCCTCCCCCCTTTGACGACACCAACACAGCAGCGCGCAACCTCAACGCATGGATCACCGAATGCACCGAGACTCTAGCCCCTCTCCGGCTGACATCGGGCAAATGCATACTTAAGAAGGCCAGCTGGTTCACCACCGAACTCCAAGAATCAAAGCATACCGCAGATGTTTAGAAATAAAAGCCAATCCAGCGATGAACTCGCCTCATTCAGAGACGCAACCGCCGCCCACCGATGAAAAATCAAAAATGCAAGGAAGGACACACTACAGGAGGGCATCAACTCCTCTGCACACAACTAGAAAGAACTTTTCTAAGTCATCAACGAGTTCACAGATCCTCTCTCCGAAGCCACCAGCATCCCCCGTCACAGAACCTCTGCGACAAACTCACCTTCTTTCTCCACCACAAGATTTAGGACATCTACGACAGCTTTCTGTCACCTGGCACCGGAACCTGCGACCAACCCACCCCCCCAGAACCCACCCAGACCATCTACGACTGGTCCACACTCACCACAGAGGAAACAGTCAACATAATGAACAGCACCCACTCCGGAGCCTCGTCGGACCCCTGCCCGCACCACATATACATCAGAGCCAGCACATCCATCGTCCTGAGCTTCATAACACAATCAACTGCTCCATCAGCACAGTCTCCTTCCCTAAGGACTGGAAAAACGCCAAAATATGCCCTTTGTTGAAGGAACCTTCAGCCGACCCAACTGAACTAAAGAATTCCCAGCCCATCTCGCTGCTACCCTACCCCGCCAAAGTACTAGAGAAAGCAATCAATGCACAACTACGGAATTTCATTGAGGCCAACAACTCCCTGGACAGCTTCCAGTCTGGCTTCCGTAGCAATCGCAGCATGGAGACAGCACTCCTGAAAGCCACTGACGACATCTGATTACTCCTAGATAGCGTTCACACCGCAGCACTCATACTCCTTGACCTCTCAGCAGCTTTTGACACAGTCTCCCATAGCACTCTGCGCACCAGACTCCATGACATAGGAATCTGCGGAAGAGCCCTGGAATGGATCCACTACTTTCTCTCCGGGAGGACGCAGAGGGTCAGACTCCCGCCATACACCTCCAAACCCACAGGAGTCAACTGCGGAGTACCCCAAGAATCCTCACTGAGTCCCACACTGTTCAACATATACATGGCCCCTCTTGCTGCCATCATCAGAAGCCACATATGAACATTGTGTCATATGCCGATGACACACAACTCATTATTTCCCTCACCAAAGACCCGGACGCGGCCAAAAGGAACTTTCATGCTGGAAAGGAAGCTGTTGCCACCTGGATAAGAGAAAACTGCCTCAAGCTAAACTCCGACAAGACTGAGCTTAAGACAGGCGGGAATACCACCTCAGCTTGGGACAACTCATGGTGGTCCACATCCCTCAGCGCCCCCCTGCGCCGACCGAGCACACCCGCAACTTAGGAATCATCCTCTACTCTTCCCTATCCATGACCCGCCAGCTAAACTATGTCACCTCCTCCTGCTGGCACACAGTCCGCAAACTCCGGAAGATCTTCAGATGGATCCCAGCAGACTGTTGGAGGACAGTCACCCACGCATTAGTCACGAGCTAGCTCGACTACGGCAATGCCCTCTACGCCGGCACCTCAACTAGGAACATCAAAAAATGTCAACTCATCTAGAACGCCGCTGCCAGACTCATTCTGGACCTTCCTCGCCGAGAACACATCTCCCAACACATGAGGATCCTCCACTGGCTACCGGTCGAGAAGCGAATCACCTTCAAGCTCCTCACCCACACATCAAGGCCATACACAACGCAGGACCAGTATACCTGAACCACTGCGTCTCCTTCTAGACCCCCGCCAGATCCCTCTGCTCCGCCCACATGGCCCTGGCCACCGTCCCTCGCACCCACAAAACCACTGCTTGATGATGATCTTTTACCTACACTGCAGCGAAGAGCTGGAACAGCCTCCCCCTGCACCTCAACAAAGCCAGCCACTCACCAGCCTCAGGAAGAACCTCAAGACGTGGCTCTTCGGATGAGGCCACTCCCCTACCCTCCAGCACCTTGAGACCCTCACGGGTGAGTAGCTGCACTTTACAAATACTGATTGATAGGTGGCTACCAACCAGTATGGGCATGGTTATGCTTCCACCCCAACTGAAGGGGGTAACAGTCTTTCAGCTCTCCCCACGCACACTAAAAGATCTTATCCTACGGCCAGCAAGAGGACATTTGATTATTTTGGGTTTTGATTTCACATTCGGGCCATGAGAGCTTGTTTAACTGTCAAAATCATCTCACTTGGAGTGGTGAGGGCTGCACTTTTTGGGCTTTGGGATGCTGCCATGTAGAAAAAACTACGAGACCTAGACACATCTGAAAACTGAACATCTGGGTGAGTCCACCCAGTCCATCTGGGTGGTGTGCTTTACATGCACCCGCACCATTTTCTTACCCACAATGCTGTGCAAACCTCCAACTTTGCTTGAAATCACACATTTTTCACACTCTTTTGAGACGGAACCTTCTGGAATCTGCAGGAATCCACAAAATTCCTACCACCCAGCATTGCCGCATCTATACTGATAAAAATCCTGCCCCCCTTGTCAGCTTAAAACCTTTTTTTTTAAACTGCCCTTTTGGACCCGCTTTGATACCCCTCAATTTCAACATGTTTTTGGCTCCTCCCTGTCACAGGCACTTGGCCCACCTATATAAGTGAGGTATCATTTTTAACGGGAGACTGAGGGGAACGTTGGTTGGTAGGAAATTTGTTCCGGTGAGGTGATCCCACACAGAAATGTGGGAACAATGTGATTTTCTTTAGCTAAATTTGAGGTTTGCTGAGGATTCTGGGTAAGAAAACACTGGGTGATCCACACAAGTCACACCTCCCTGGACTACCTCGGGTGTCTAGTTTTCATAAATGTCTGGGTTTGGTAGGTTTCCATAGATGGCTGCTGAGCCCAGGGCCAAAAATGCAGGTGCCCCCCCCCCCCGGCAGAAACAGGTAGTTTTGTATTTGATAATTTTGATGTGTCCACATAGTGTTTTGGGGCATTTCCTGTTGTGGGCACTAGACCTACCCACATAAGTGAGGTACCATTTTTAGAACTTTGCAGCACCGAAATGTGAGGAAAAAGTGTTTTTTTGCCAAATTTTGAGGATTGCTAAAGATTCTGGGTAACAGAACCTGGTGAAAGCTCCACCAGTCACCCCATCTTAGATTCCCCTAGGTGTGTAGTTTTGAAAAATGCATAGGTTTGGTAGGTTTCCCTAGGTGCCGGCTGAGCTAGAGGGCAAAATCCATAGCTAAGCACTTTGCAAAAAACAGGTCAGTTTTCTTTGGGAAAATGTGATGTGCCCATGTTGTGTTTTGGGGCATTTCCTGTCACGGGCACTAGACCTACCCACACAAGTGAGGTACCATTTTTATCTGGAGACTTGGGGGAATGCTGGGTGGAAGGAAATTTGTGCCTCCTCTCAGAATCCAGAACTTTCTGTCACCGAAATGTGAGGCAAAAGTGTTTTTTTTGTCAAATTGTGAGGTTTGCAAAGGATTCTGGGTAACAGAACCTGGTGAGAACCCCACAAGTCACCCCATCCTGGATTCCCCTAGGTGTCTAGTTGTCAAAAATTCACAGGTTTGGTAGGTTTCCCAAGGTGTTGGCTGAGCTAGAGGTCAAAATCCACAGCTAGGCACTTTCCAAAAAACACATGAGATTTCAATGTAAAAATGTGATGTGTCCATGTTGCGTTTTCTGTCGCGAGCATTAGGCCTACCCACGCAAGTGAGGTACCATTTTTATTGGGAGACTTGGGGGAACACAGAATAGCAAAACAAGTGTTATTGCCTCTTGTCTTTCTCTACATTTTTTCCTTCCAAATGTAAGACAATGTGTAAAAAAGACGACTATTTGAGAGATGCCCTGTAATTCACATGCTAGTATGGGGACCCACGCAATTCAGAGATATGCAAATAACCACTGCTTCTCAACACCTTATCTTGTGCCCATTTTGTAAATTCAAAGGTTTCCTTGATACCTATTTTTCACTCTTTATGTTTCAGCAAATTAATTGCTGTATACCCGGTACACAATGAAACCCATTGCAAGGTGCAGCTCCTTTATTGGCTCTGCGTACCTAGGGTTCTTGATGGACCTACAAGCCCTATATATCCCCGCACCCAGAAAAGTCCAGCAGACATAACAGTATATTGCTTTAAAAAAATCTGCCATAGCTGGAATAAGTTATAGAAGAAAAAGTGGCCAGAAATTGCTCTTTTTTCACCTCACTTTCAATATTCTTTTATTTTAGCTGTTACTTTCTGTAGGAAAACCTTGAATGGTCTACACAAATGACCCCTTTCCGAATTCAGAATTGTGTCTACTTCTCAGTAATGGTTAGCTGTCCAGGATCCAGCATTGGTTTCACACCCATTTATGGCACTAACTGGAGCGAGGCTGAAAGCACAAAAATAGTAAAAATGTGGTATGTTCCAGTAAAATGCCAAAATTGTGTCAAAAAATGTGGTTTTCTGGTTCAAGTCTGCCTGTTCCTGAAAGCTGGGAGAATGGTGATTTTAGCACCACAAACCATTTGTTGATGCCATTTTCATGGGAAAAAAATCACAAGCTTTCTTCTGCAGCCCTTTTTCCCATTTGTTTAAAAATATATATATTTTGCAGTATTTTGGCTAATTTATTGGTCTCCTCCAGGGGAACCCACAAACTCTGGGTACCTCTAGAATCCCCAGAATGTTGGAAAAAAGGATGCACATTTGGTGTGGGTAGCTTATGTGGACAAAAGGTTATGAGGGCCTAGGCATTAACTGCCCTGAACAGCAAAAAAAAAAGGCCTGACACCTGAGGGGGAAAAGTCCTGGCAACAAAGGGGATAATAGCTTTGTCTCACTGTTTTGATAAGTGACTAAACGGAATTCCCTCCTAGCAAAATGTGAAGATATTTTTGATTAACAAGATGCATAAAAAGTTACACATCTAATTTGTGTTTAAATCGCACTTTGTCACAGGACTTTGTCACATGTTGTTACTGTCAACATTAAGGGTGTGTGAAGGTAAAGTTTTAACTACAGAGTTTGCGAAGGTGACACACATGACAACTTCACAAGCTTGAAGACTTAGGGCCCTATTTAGAGTTTGGTGCACGCAGGACTAACACCAAAAAGAGGCAGATTTTCCATCTCCCTAGATTGTACAGCCTTTTTTGTACACTATATAGCGCGGCCGGGACATTTGTCACTTATCGGTCAATATCATGCATCTGCCAAACTCTAAATAAGGCTCTTGGTCAAACTGTGCCTGCGGATTTTTCCTTTTTTGCAAGAACATTATTCTGTTTCCTACAAAACTTCCATTTTTCCTGTGTTTTTTTTACCACTATACCTTTCTTTTGTATCTGGCAAATACTCATCCCACATCCCTAGATTTTTAATTTATGAGTGCAGTCGTAGAGCTGATTTCTATTCAGTTTGCTCCCGTCTTATAACGTATCTCTAAATGCGTTTTCCTACAATAGAGCGCTACGATGCGTGCTGAAGTTTATTCCAAAATGCACATAAACATGCTAAAACAGACTTCTAAAAGGGTCCCGTTCAGCCACTGGCTTGCTTGAGTGAGCACCCTCCAGGCATTTGTTCCATAGCCTGTCAATCACGTTTTGGATTAGCCCAAAGCATTTTGCGGATGTGTACTTTGCCAAGCTGTGAGAGACCCACAGTGCCGGGCCTAAAAGTAATTACCTATCTTTATGGCATCTTCAGCGGTAAAAAAAAAAAGATATTTAAATTTACAGTCTTCATAGAGGCATTCAGACCTTGGCTGAGCAGGCACACAGCACGGAGACACTCTGAAATAATTCTCTTTGCAAGATGCCAACGCATCTCACAATATGGCAACTGGATGATACCGCCATGCTGCAGAGAGTCCCTGATCACCAGCAAAGGAGCTAGCTGGCTTGCCTTGGTGCTTTCCTCCCTCATTGGTGGTTGGCGATATCCAAACTGAGCACACTGCACCACAATATGGCGACCACAGGATACTGCTCAGGAGTCCCTGCTTGCGAACCTGTGACTAGCTGGGTATCCTGTTTCTGTCACCACCCACAAGGGAGGAAGTCTTGGCATGATATTCAAGACTCAACAGGGCACCAGGGAACTGCAACTGGCAGGCTATTCGATCAGAATATAGGCCCTCATTACAACATTGGCGGGTGGCAACCAATGCGGCTGCACTCCCGCGGTGGTCATTACGAGATCCCCGCTGGGCCGGCCAGCGGAAACCGAGTTTCCACCCGCCGGCCCAGCGGGGATGTCGGCCGCAAAATGGGAGTCGGCGGTGTTGCGGCGGTGCGACGGGTGCAGTTGCACCTGTCGCGCTTTTCGCTGTCTGCTGTGCAGACAGTGAAAAGCTTCATGGGGCTGGGGCAGGGGCCCCGCAACTCCCCTTTCCGCCAGCCTTTTCATGGTGGTTCCTACCACCATGAAAAGGCTGGCGGGAGGGGGACTCGTAATCCCCTGGGTAGCGCTGCAAGCAGCGCTGCCCTGGAGGATTACAACCGCCGGGACCAACGTGGCAGTAAACCGCCAGTCCCAGCGGTGCGACCGCAGCGCTTCCACCGCATTCGTAATACCAAGGATTGCACCGCCAGCCTGTTGGCGGTGCAACTGATGAAACAGCCCTGGCGGTCTTTGACCCCCAGGGTTGTAATGAGGGCCATAGTGTTTTGAATGTTTTCCTACCTAAACCCTAGCCAGAATATTGATTACTGCAATATCACAAACATAAGTATGTTTAGGTAAATGCACCTAAACTAGTCTTAACCATGCCTATATGTACCTAGACAATAAATTTACCATCAAGGTAAGTAGGCATGGAGTTCAGAATAGTAAATTTATACTTACCTCTAGATACCTACCTTCACAATATTATTATAGTCAATAGTATAGCTACTATATGTTTGGCACGCATGCACATTTTGCACAGCCTCTTTTTGCACTGCCATTGTCAGATTGCAGGGCTCCTGATCTCGCAGCCCAGAGGCCTGTGGGGTCATTAGTGTGGCAAAGCACTAGCCTCCTGGGCTGAGCTTCACTCCTTGATGACGTTTTGTTGAAGTCTGCCCCTGGGAGCTCAGACTGAAGTCCTGCAGGGTCAAGCAGTTTACGTAATTCAAGGAATAGAGCCACGCCACTTCATCCTTCCCTAATTAATTCATTTATTAATGGAGCTCTGCCACTCCATCCTTCCCTAACTCATTCATTCAAGCAATAGAGCCATGCAACTCCATCCTTCTCAAACTCATTCATTCATTAATGGAGTTATGCCGCTCCATCCATCCCTATTTCATTCATTCAAGGAATAAAGCCATGCTACTGTTACCTTCACTAACTGGTCATAGATTGGGACGGGCCTGGGAGACTCACTAATCCCACCTCACTCTGTGATGAGCTAGGGGAGAGAGGGTGTAGAGGCTTGTGCAAGGAAGCTGAGCTTTGGATTTTGCGCAGTGTATCAGCTTAGGTTTTGATGATCCGCAGTGCAGAGTCAAGTTTACAGCTTCTCCTGCTGAGAAATTGCTCTGCGAAGCTTAGGAAAGCTGTTTAGCTTTCAGTCTGCTGCTTGACAGGTCCTTTTACCACCACCAGGAGAAACAGTGCAGTTACATCCGCCTTAGATTTGTAGATCCTTGGAGCTCAGAGTTGAACTGGACTTTCAAAGTCTCAATATTATAGGTGAAAACTAGGATGCCTCTTATGATAAGAATGGCTATCCAGTTTGAGTATAATTCTGCAACAAAGGGAATTCGTATTGTGATATATTTCAACATTCCATTTACATTCTCCAAAATAGAAATGGCTATGTAAAGCTTTGGGGGTCTGTCTTGTGGAGAGTGCTCTCAAAGCACTGTGCCGAGTGGATCTGAGTATCAATTGTGACGTAGCTGGAGCATAGCCGAGAGTCTGCACTAGACTCAAATATCAGGCTTGAATTTTCTGCCTTGTAATGAATTGATGTCAGAGGACTGAGGTTCTATAATTGGCCTTCCTGCTAACTAGACCCATTTTAACCATTTTACTCTGGGATGGTGCTTGGCGGGTCAGGGTGCTAGGGAGGTAATCTGCAATCCAGGTAAGATTACAACTGGCATGAGTTGCAGGCTAGAGGTGGATGATCCTATACATTAAGAGTGAGAGCCAAAGGTGAGTGCAACACTGGCTCCCAGAGCCCATTCACCACAGAAGTCTTGAACATATTTGGCAAGCAAAGCAGGAATTTCACCTTCCTACATCAGATTATTTGAGAAGCAGTTATTCTATTTAATAAAACATTAAGAGTTTTTAAACATGAACTGAGAACATTCCTGTCATTGCCGTGATGACAAAGCTGTTATTGAACTAAGAGGTAAATCAATTGTCATGCAACATTTTATTCTGTTAATCCAAGCACAAGAGGGTCTTGTACAATGCACATCCTGAACAGGCATGTATATAATGATGAACAAAATAAGAATCAATTAAACACATTATTCACCTAGGATCCCACAGTTTGGTCAAGCAGGAAAGCTGGGATTGATCCCAGATTTTCCAGTTTCATTCAGCAAAGTTTATCCAAATGAAGGGTATCTCTTTCTGAAGTCATTAATTACTGCTTTATCGTGGTGGATGAGATTACAGCGTGGGTAACAGACAGAATCCACATTTCACTTTTGGCAGTTTTACTTAGCATTATCCTTCCCAAGGACATAAGAGTGCTTCACAACTGAGACAGACTATCTTTGCAGATTACATGCAACTGTTTGACATGGCCATGTGCACACTAGCATGACCATGTGTAGATCAGGATCTGAACCTGTGAACTGCTGGTTACTCAAGCTGCTTACTCAAGATCCTCAGCAAACTACACAGTGACCGAGCTTTCGCATTTGTATATACACTTATGACCTGCAGGTTACAGTAAGTAATGTATAGTAGGCGCATTAACAATTCAAGTTATTTGATTGTTTCAAATTTGTGACCTGCAGCTCACACACAGAGATGCCTACAGCAAGCACAGTAACCACCAGAGCTCACTGGGATCATATATTGAGACCCAATGGATGCATGTTAGACTATGTTAACATATGGCGTGGTTGTGACCAATAAACATTATTGGACCCAGTTTCCTATGCAGCACGCTCAGGTCGTAAATCGTTTGCTGCTGACATACAGTATAGAGTAACCAGGACATAGGTTTCATTTCCAGCAAGGCGAACGCTGCTTTATCTGCTTCTGAAATTCATCAGCTACCATAACCTTTGTTATTCGTAACATGTTACTTTAGAGAGCGCAGAAAACCCAAAACTGTAGGCGTGTGTTAAAAGCATTGCATTTATTTCTACTGTCTAGATTTGGAGGCAGAAAAAAATAAAGTTTAGGTATTTGCAGATCATAAATTACCCATGATTTCCTCTGCTCCCTGGACTCCGCCATAGCCTCCCTGGGGGTTCCTGGAGTGTTTGCGTCAGTTTCCAGTCATGTGCTGAACTGTTCCACAAAGACCAAATGTCACAAGTAGCAAGCAGCCGCTACTACGGAAGATAGCTGTATCCTTTGGCAAAGCTAATGCTGCATACATTCTTTTGTGCCGTGTTTACCCTCTTCCTGCCGCCGCAAATATTTAAACAACCTCCAGGCTGACAGCTAAAGCCCCTAAGACATTAAAACGTGGTACTCTGCAGCTCAAGTAGAGAAGGATGTTTAGGTGTGTGGCAGCCTGTTTGCCACTTCAACGATTTTTGCTACTCTGAGCAAACAGATAGTGCTGTCTAAACTCCTGTGTGCAGGCGTAGTTGCCAATAGGGCCCACACTATGGTTTGAACTGCGCCCTTACCCTCATTGACTTTGTTTTGTGCTAATTACTTCCAATGCTTTTGCCTTGTCTTCTCTCTGCACCACACCTATCTTTCCTGCCCTCACCTTTTAAACTTCCACCCCAACTCACCCCTAAGGCTCTCTTGCTTGCTGGTGTTATTAATTCTCTAGTCCACATATTGTGGTATCTTCCGAGGCACTTAAGGCCTGCACAAAGGCATTGATCAAAGGGGGGCGTAGCTATGAGCATTTGACATTGTTTCTTGAGAAATGTCTATAAAAACTATAGGTTTTTGGTCATATTATTAAAAACATTGTGCTGCACAATACACCATTTTACCCTAAAATCTTTGGAGAGAAGCCCCAGAGCTGCTTGCTCAGGAAAAGTAATTCTTTTATTGTACGACCCACCACTTCCAAACTTCACAAGCCGTCACTGTATTTGAAAATGACTGGTTCGTCCCTGGTGTGTCAAGGACAGGAAGAAAAATGATTGTCTGGATTGTGGCTCTAGTTACCAGAGGCTGAGATCAGCACAATCATTCAATCCATCACTTTGTGTTATTTATTCTGACACCCTGAGTGCTACTGGTATGCCCAGCCCTGGGTCTCTTGCTCACTGAGCCACTAGAAAGAATCCACACCCTATTGACAATGTCTAAATAGACTGAAACTGGTGTGCAGTTGCTTGTGTTCTAGTTTGGAGGAAACCTGGTGCAAAGTTGTAAACACGAATCGAAGACCAACAATCCAAGATTATTTAAAGTTGAAACACTATGGGGGTTATTCCAACTTTGGAGGAGGTGGTAATCCGTCCCAAATGTGACGGATTTACCACCAGCCGTATTACGAGTTCCATAGGATATAATGGACTTGTAATACGGCTGGTGGTATATCCGTCACTTTACCGTCACTTTTGGGACGGATTACCACTTCCTCCAAAGTTGGAATAACCCCCTATATTACAGCTCACAGGAAAAGCCCTGTCCACCCTCCTCACTCCCGCAACTGTTCTCTCAGTTCTACAGGACAGATATTGGAACATGCAATTGAATGAAGGAGGACTCATGAAAATAAACTCGACATGCACATAATAAAATATACCATGAATACAAATATGAACTAAAGGCTATATTGTACATAATAAATAAAACACATCTTCCACCAACATAAATGTAAGAACACAACACATCTCCCCTTTTTGCATCATACAAACTAAAAGCTATAGCCTACAAAATAATAAAATATATATTCTAACTAAAACATATCTTCCCCTTTTTCCCCTCTGAAAACTGATATCTATATATTGTATTCACACACAAAATCCGCCAACCACTTAGGTCTGGCACTTGTCCTTTTGTTACGTGTTTCCTTTTGTTGCTCTGCAGGGACATTTCCAACGCCTTTTTGTTCTTCTACCTTAACATCTTCAATTTATGTTTCTATTGCTCTAGCTTCATTCGCATCAACTAACTCTGCACCCTCTTCCACTCCTTTTCCATTTTTGTCATTCCTTGTACTTTCATCCTCCCTTTGCACATTAGTACTATTACCAATTACCAGATCTCTTCCCTTGTTCCTCTTTGTCATTTCTTCATTGATCAACATAGGATTGGGTAATATCTTCTCACCCAAATGTTGGAACTCTTTTCCTACAAATTACTGTTCCCCTTGAGAACAACAATACTTTTAAGGTTCCAAACCTTTCCATCACTCAAAAGAACAGCAGTACGTAATACGTTAGCCACCTGCAAAGGTTCTGAAAACTGACTTTCCCCCTTTTTGACTCTCCAAGGTTTTTTCACCTTGACCCACATTCCTTCACAGATTGCTACATTTACTGAACCCCTCTTGTGGCCAAAAAATGACTTTATATTTCCTGTGCTTGTTGATAATCCTGTCCGGTCTTCAGCCCAGGGGACTAGTTCTCTGAAAGTTGTGTAAATACAAGTGGAAAACATTGTCCTTACTTCACCACGCAGGGACTAGTTCACTTTGCCTAGCAACAAATACAACTTATTTACATTCACTTACTGCCCAAAAACAGAAAAATCCAGCTGCAAACTATTGAAACTGGGCAATTTGATATAAACATAATGTGGCAATATGCATCGATAAAGATTAGCTAGACTGCAGCTATTTTGACAATCAGTCTCCCCAAAATGGTGCTTAAAAAAGTATTGACGTCCATGTACGAAGGTTTGAGGAGCAGAAGAAACAAGCATTTACTCCCGTTAGAGATATTGGAGGTGTAAATACCTAACTGGATGTTTCTTGTCACATAAATTGAAAGTGAAAAGTAAAACATTAGTTGAGATATGCAAGCTGAGTCAAAGAGCCATGACCGATATGTGCATGAGCGTGAAGGAGAGATACAAAAGGATAAAGAAGTTCGCTCGCAGTCAAACGTTTCAGCAATCGTGCAATTATCCATGTAACAGGGTAAGTGTGCAAGGCGGTAACAAAACCGCCCCAGGAGAGACAAACGTTAAGCGTTTACCAAGATAGCAAAGGATTTTTGAAAGGCAAACCCACGAACCAGTGAAAGTGATGGGCGTGCTGTGGGTGTGGTAAAAAGCCCACAGTACTTACAACAGGTCAAAGCGTTTGCACGCTCAACCTAAAAATATGACATTAGACACTCAAAACTCCACACCAGCTCATGGGAGAATACAAAATACTGAGCTCAGTATGTAAAGCTTTTCGAAACTGTGGCCTAGCAGATATGGAGAAGCTAACCTTACTGAACATTACAGCCAACGCAAACCACCTGTCAATAATACAAATGACAAGACATGGGACTAACACTGAAGACTATAGAGCCCTATCAGGGCTCTCAAACCACCCACAAAGTACAATTACACTCTTCAAGAGATGCCCGAAAAGTTAACAGTGCCAGCAATTGACCAGCAACCCTGTGGACCAAGGACCTAGCAACCCCTGGAGCAGCTGATTGCAGCATTAAATGAACTTTGTCTCCACTCACTTGAAAGGACGACTCACCATGAACCTAGACTTCACTAAACTTCATATTCTGAATTTATACATTAACCATACTCATTGCCCCGCCTGTACCCTACTCAAAACCATTTATGTATCCCACAGTGACATCCACCGCTGCCATTCATGCATAGCACTGTGACCCCACGACAACAATCTGAAGCTGTAGAAAAAAACTAAAACGATTCAGCTACCAGCCAATTTATAATAAGCTGGTGCTGTGACCACGCCCACTTTCAATACACAAACAATTTACAATACAGCATAGACTAATAGCAGTTGCATGAACGCAGGAACTTATAGGGAAGGAAAAATAAGTTCTGCCACGAAGATATAGGTGCTCATTATGACCCCGGTGGTTGGAGATAGTGTGGCGGTAGTACCGGCAACAGGCTGGCGGTAGTTACCACCACAATAGGACATTGGCGGGTTAATGTACCACTCCGACTGCCATGGCTGTAGCTGCCGCTGGGCTGGAGATAAGAATCTCCAGCCTGGCGGCCACTATTGTACCACCAGCAGTATCATGACCCTGCCTACCGCCATGGTTTCCGTGGCATTCGTAACGCCACAAAAACCATAATAGTAGGCCCTATCAGTGACTGGGAATTCATTCCCTGTCACTGATAGTAGGCTCCCTCCCCCCAACACTCCCCAGACACCCTCAACCCCCTCCTTCATCCACGCTCCTCCTCCCTTCCAATCTCCCCCATACACACACACACACACACACCCATTCACACAGACATACACACCTACATACATGCATGTATCCATTCATTGACGCACACATCTGTACACACATTCACACAGACATGCATTCACATTTCCATTCACACACACACTCACACACATGAATACACACATGCACACAACACTTCACACACATACACATACATGCACACACACCCACACACAACACCCTCCAACCCCCTCCCCTGTCGGAAACCCGACATACCTGAATCCAAGGGGTCTTCCGTCAGGGGACGGGACGGGGCGCTGCTACCGCCAGCAGCGCCCGCCAGCAGAACACCGCCAGGCTGTATTATTTTTCATAATACGTCTTGCAGTGGTCTACTGGCGTGGCACTGCTGGTGATAGCAGCACCACCTTACCACCATCTGCCAGTATCGCCACTGCCGGATTTCCGCCCTTCTTGTGGCGGAAATCCGTCTGTGGTCATAATTTGGCAAGCGGATGGTAGCCGCGTCAGGCGGCATTTACCGCCATTATTGTAATGAGGGCCATAGTGAGTTGTGATATTTGTCCTGCTCCACACGAGTCAATTCAAAAATTGGCTCCATGACTTATTTACTTAGGACATATCCAGACCTAAGTTCATGATATCATGCAGGCAGAAGCAGGGGGAAGTGTAACGCTCTCCTTTGTTATAGAAAGCCCTCCTCAATTAGTGCACGGGGGTCCCCCAAGCCATGTACAAATACAGAAAGCGCACTTCAAAAGCTTGTCAACTCTGCTCTGTTTACACGTAACAGTCATTAAATTAGACGTGCATCGCCGCATTTACACCTGGACTGATCCACCCGGCTGCGCCATCGCTATCGGCCATCGCAGTGGATGCAGCTCGGGGCCACGGATAAAGCCAATAGGACCCCGTCACCCCCTCCCCAATACCATGGCGCTCTCAGCGACTAAGTGAGAGACTCTTAAGAGATTCAAACCCCTGCCACCTTGTCTCGTAGAAAATAAGAAACGGTGCCATGATAAGATAAGAGGAGTCGAGTTTACGGGCAATACAGCTGGTGGCGGGTATCAGTTGGAAGGGAAAGATTGTATCCGTTTCTTTTTAGTCATGCTGTTTTAAGCCTCGTGAAACTCCATGAAAAGCAAATTAGCAGTGTAATAGGTCGTCAGAGAATGGACGGGGTCAGAGGGTTATGTGGCACAGCATGCCTCATAATGCATGTACACAGTGCTTAATTTGTGCTTGTTGTTTCCGGTGCTGAGCACCGGCACTTATTTGTGAGGGCCGGGGCTTATTCTTATGCCTCAAGCATTTGCTGCGAGCAAAAGACACATATGGGAAAGACGGAAGAAGGAAAAACTAAAAAGCGTCATTAAGGGCGAAAGTAGAAAGTTGCAGGATGAGCTGAAGGGGCAGGGGTGGCCGTAAATGGATTGAAGAGGCCAGAGATGGCTTCAGGATTGCTGCCTTAGTATTCAGTGCTGGCAGATTTAATTACAGGAGCCTCGTGTTTAAGAGAAGGGCTTTGAGCACCGGCAACTCTTTATTTACAAATTAAGCACTGCATGTACATTAAACCATCCAGGAGCTCAAGCTTCTGCCAGAAGAACTGCGGAAATGTCTCTTTTACCCAGTGAATACCATGAAAGCAGCCCTGGCGCTGCTGCATTACATTCCGTCGGAGGGGCATGGAGTCAGTTATCACCATATGCCCACCTTTTCCTTGTTTAATTTGAAGGAAAAAAAGACATTGAAAAGCAAAACAGTTGACATAAGCGAGCCGATTGAAAGCGGCGTAAGCACGAAGGAGAAAGTAAAAAGTTAGAGCTATTAGCGTTGTAAACTCCAAACCGGACTTTTCTTGCCACATAAACTGAAAATGAAAAGTAAAACAGTTTCAAATAAGCGAGCCGACGGCCGCCATGAGTGCGAAGCAGACCTACAAAGAGAAACAGAAGTTTGTTCGCAGTGAAACGTATCGGCCAATTATCCATGTAACAGGGTCGATGTCATGCAAAGCACTTGACTACTGCCCAGCGAGATCGCACTGCCTAAAAAATAAAGAGAAAAAGTAGTCCAGAGACCCTTCAGAAAACATGGAGGCTCGTATGTTTTCAGTATTTGGCCGGTGCATTCGAGGCAGGCTAAACACCGGAAAAGGCATGACATATGCATGCCTTTCACTAATGAAATCCAGTGAATTTTAAAAGGCAAGCCCACGAACCAACCAAACTGATGGGTATGACATGGGCATGGTTAAAAGCTCACAGAGAGTATACTAGGGACAGAGCGCTTTGCACCCTCGACCCTAAAAAACGACTTCCAATGTGGCCGCACGTATAGACTTGAAGAAAGCACACCCAGCACATGATAGGAACAACAAAGCACATTACGTACTAGAGTGTATTCCAGAAAAAAGTACCACTCAATAATGGCGTGGCATAGAGGATGCTGTCAAACTCCAAATACACGGCGTTCCAAGTCCCATGCAAATGTCCATGAGAGGCTGATTTGTAAAATGCTCTTGCAACTGAAAATGGTGTGCCTAGTACGTAGGTGAATAGAAACTTCAGTCACTGTAAGTAATGGCTTTGTTGTGATCCCAGAGTATAATTTCTTCTGAAATTGAGCGAGACACCTACCATCCAAATACATGTAGGGCACACATCAAGCGATAGGACGAGTCAGAGGCTGTTATATATCCACAAAACAAGAAAAATCCTCCGAAATGTACTGTGAGTCCTTCTCTGGTGTTCCAAAAGCAATAAGCTTGTCGCCAAATTTGCAAAGTTGTAAGCACGGATCGAAGTCCAAGAATCCAAGATAATTTATTCAAAGTCGAAACACCATATTACAGCTCATAGGAAACGTCCTCAGTGCAATGGTTATGCTCTGACATTGTTCCTCTACTCTCCACGCAACTGGAAATAAGCTGCAACCTATTGGCACAAATTGGCCAAAACCAGTCTGGTGTTGCTTGCGTTCTGGTTCATAGGGAAGCTGGCATGGCAGTTCTGGCTTGATTACTTCTATTGGAGCAGGAGTAGGCTGATTGGCATCTGGCTGCTCCATTAGGAGGTGGCATGGTGGGCAAAACATTATGGACTGCAATGTGACCCAGGTATTTACCAGTGTCTAAGATTATGTCAAGCATTCTACCGCAACCTTTTTTTCCCTCATAATAGCAGGTGTCATTGTCCAACTAGCCATATCAGTGCTGTCCCTGCATGACATCAGCAATGCCTACTTGCCTACAGCGGGTCCGCATCATCAAGTCAGAGGTCGTGCTCATGCCATTTCTAGTGATGCCATGTTATGCAAATTGGTGAACATGCTTACAATCCTCCTATTTTGGTTACATGTTGCTAGTATGATTTTTGGACCCTTCCGCAGGAATCTTCTGCCTCACTGCCTCACCTCCCCTATAATCCAATAATGAAAGTTTTCACCCTCCAGGTGCCCTTCTGCTTTTTTGGGTGGAGACAGGTCAGAACGGCACAGCCACCAGCACCCCCACTAAGGCTGGCCAAGGCTAACCATCCTACCAGGTATTGCCACTATATCCTGGTAATTGCAATGGTGGCACTGACATGCCCAGCATCGAATAGCGTGGAGCGCTATGTGACCTAACAGTGATCTGCACAGAGTAATACATTGTCATGTCACTATCTGCTGAGCTGCAGCTGAGAGAGTGAGCCCTCTGAGGTTCATTGCCCTGTCGACGTCATTGTGTAGGAGGCCAGTCATATAGTCATCGATTCAGCGCTGGTATATATCAGCTCCTTCTTGCTGCTTCCCATCTATCCCCTGATCTGGAGAGAAAGTTTCTTTCAGTTTCCCATAGGGTGCACTTTTAGTACTATAATTCATACATATATATATATATATATATATATATATATATATATATATATATATATATATATATATACTTATAACTCGTCCTCACACTCCCTGCTGCTCTTCCTGGTTCCACCAAGCGAGGTCGGTGCACTGCTACAGGCGCAGTACCCGTAAATCTTATTATCAATGAAAAGGAAATCCAAGCAGCACTCCAAACAACTGTAGTCTTTAATTCATCATGTTCAACATAATTGGTCAACAGAAAAAGCTTGCTTCAGCGGCTTACGCCTTTCAACCACACGGTCTTCTTCAAAAGCCTCAATTATCACAAATGCCCCCACTCTTTTCCCAGTGTAATATACCTTTCAATTCACTAAACATAGAAGAAATACTAACAAGCTCCGCCTTAGAGAAGTTTACATTACATATTAAAGTCTTTCCACTATTTCTGCTTTGGTCTCACTCAGTAAGGCAACTTCCCTTGGGATCAAAACAGCTGACAAAGGAGGTAATGTAGTTCTATGGGATTTGGCGAAATATCAAAAGGAAGCAAGAAGCAAGAAGACAATTACTACTCTCGGGATGCTATGAGAAGTCAACATTGCTAGCCTATTGGACATCAGTGGGAAAATATAGGAGAATATTTTATTGGAAAATATAAATGTAAAATATTTAAAATACTTATTATTAAACTGGAACTTATAAAATAAAATGTTATAGTCATTAACCTGTCAAAATAAAGCTGTATTAAAGAACTATATAATATTAAATATATTAATTTAAGAAATAATTTAAAAAATGAATCTCACTAAGTTTTATTTTTATTGAATTTTAACTAAATATTATTAAAAGGTATGTATTAAATTACTTTAATATTTTTAATGCTAAAAAATTGTGTTTATTATTACATTTTAAAGCATTAAAAAATCTACTATTATTCATAATTGTAAATCACTAAAAGTATATATGATGTAATATCTAAGTAATTTAATTATTTTAATATTCATTCCCCTGGTGTATTTTTTTAATTCCCTTTGTCCACTGTTTTCTACGGTACTGCAGAATCAGTGGCTGGCCATAGGTGGTGCTTGGTGTACTCCATGACTGGGCTGGAGTATATTTATTAAGCCTCTTGTGACACTTTGGGGCTGTAGAAACTTTAAAGTGTATTTTGTGAATTGAAATGGTATTCTTTTGTCGCTGTGTGTTTCTTATTGCCGTGACTTTAAAAGTGTATTTTGTGAAATGGAATGGTAATCTTTTGTCGCTGTATGTTTTTATATTACCGTACCCCTCCAAAACACCACCTTAAATTTACATTAACTTACTCATTTTTTAATAATGTGTCCTCATTTTCCCACCATTTGCCATAGCCCCTCCCACAATTACTAGACAATGGTATGCTTTTGCATGGAGTTCTCTGAACCAAAAGATAGGGTAGGAGGAGGTTTCTGGCTATAGGTTTCTGAATTACATTTTGTTTTTGTACTAAGCAAGTAGTACTTTTTCATATTTCTAAGTGTGGGTATATATATATATATATATATATATATATATATATATATATATATATATATATATATGTATATATATATATATATATATATATACGTATTCTTGATTGCTTGGTTATTAAAACCATTGCAATGCAGTACACAGTAACCACAATATAAAATATATGAAAAGACATCCATAAAACAGACACATAGGGCCTGATTACGACCTTGGCAGATGGGATACTCTGTCACAAACGTGACGGATATCCCGCCCGCCATTTTACGAGTTCCATAGGATATAATGGAACTTGTAATACGGCAGGCGGGATATCCGTCACATTTGTGACGGAGTATCCCATCCGCCAAGGTTGTAATCAAGCCCTTTGTGCCATCACTGTTGTCCTTTAAAAAACAAAACCCACCTAGAGGACTATTTTATGGAAAGATATAAGAAAGACTCACTTCCTACCCTGTAGATTGAGGAAGTTAAATCAGTTTACTCACACCTAGCAGACCAAAAACCACACCCTAATTTCTATACACTGAACCGCTACACATATTCCATATTTCCCCACCAGTAATCCTAATGGGCCTGCAGAAACTTCTGTTATTGCAACATGTGGGCCCTTACCTACTGCATTAGGGATTTTGATACTAACAACATTGACCATCTTGAGTCAACCAACAGTAGGTTTCCTTCTCCTATGATTCATATACATTTTGATCCTGTTTTGGTACTTCAACACTCATTCTTTTGTATCCCTCCAATTCATCATCTTTTCTTGACATCTCACCTTTTCAAGCCACCACAGATTCAGGCTTCAGCAACTCGAAGGGTGAATGACCTGTTAAAAATATCACTGTAGTCCTATAAATAGGTCTGGCGTGCCTTCCTCTATGATAAACCACTTTTCACTACTAGTTGTATTGTTTCTTTAACACCACGATTGAACCTCTCAAACTGCCCATTGGATTGGGAATAATAATTGGCAGTTCTCTTGTGTTTTATCCCACACCTTGAAAGATTAACCCACTGAACGGGGCAAGAATGTCAATTCCTACGTTCTGCCTGATTGGATTACTATCAGCTACATGTGTCTTGAAAGACATCTCAGAAAGAACATGCTGCACACCTGGGCACCCAATTGTCAACCAACCTTGAAAGATAATTTACAAACTCTGTTCACAAATTGTGGACCGTTGTCTGAGACCAATTCTACTGATAAAACTCCTCTACAAAATACATCCTCCAGAAATTCCTGCCTCTGAATTGTCTTTCTCTAACACCCTGGCTTCTGGCCACTTACTGATATAATTAATCATGACCAAAGTGGAACCCTCTTTTTTCCATAACCCACTGAACGGGGCAAGAATGTCAATTCCTACTTTCTTCTAAGGTGCCAAAGCACCTTTGATTGGATTACTATCAGCTACATGTGTCTTGAAAGACATCTCGGAAAGAACATGCTGCACACCTGGGCACCAAATTGTCAACCAATGTATCTATTCAAGGGACCAATAAAACTCTCTGATCCATGTTCTGGTCCCAGACACACCTATGTACCCATCATGACCCATATTATAAATACTCTTCCTCAGACCAACTGTAGGAACAATGGTATCTGCCCTCATCAATATGTGATCACGTCAATTCTTTATTAATCTTAAAGACTGCTCTTACATCTCCACTAAGCTTCCTTTCTGGTGGTCACATCTCTGTTCATCTCCAACTCCCATATTTGCTGAGAAATGGGAGACAAACAATTGACATGCCTATCCAAAATTCTATCATACTCACACAAATGTTGACATCACACAAAGTGAACACTACCCCACAGTTTTCTTCCTCGTCATTCCCAACAAACCCCAGGTTCAAAAGTGAGACAATACATGCAATCGGCATGTACATTGTCCCTTCCAGAAACAGACTTCACCTTGAATTGGTACAAATGTAATTTGGCTGCCATTTAAGGCAACCTTGCTGTAAGGGACCATTCCTCACCTGGAGAAAGCACATTGATTAAAGGCTTATCATCAGTCTTGAGAATAAACCTGGTACCCCAACGACATTGCCTAAATAATCATCAGCCCAGGAACAGGCTAACAACTCTAGCTCTATTACTGAATTATTTCTTTTAGATGACTTTATAGTGCACAAATTATATGATATTACACATTCCTCTACATTTTGAAACTGCATCAGCTCAGCCCCGAGGCCACATGTACTTATGTCAAAGGCACTATACATTCATCACCAATGTTAAATGGCTGCAATGGGTCTTGAGGTACTGGAGATGTATGCTGCTGCATGGAGGAATAATAATTTGAACATCCAGGTCTTTAGTTTTTTTCTGAATCGCTGGAGTGACGGTGCGGTCCTGGAGTACAAGGGGAAGTTGTTCCAGGCCTTGGCTGCCAGGTGCGAGAAGGAGCGTCCTCCACATGGAACGGATTCATGGGGTGTCTGCGAGGGAGAGGGAAGCTAGTTTTAGGTGTATGATCGGTTGGTGGAAGGTCAGGCGTTTTTTGATGTATGCTGGTCCTTCGTTGTGCAGGCCCTTGTAGCTGTGGGTCAGCATCTCTTCTGAATAGGAAGCAAGTGTTGTTTTTTTAGATGGGTGTGATGTGGGTCCTTCTGGGGAGGTCGAGTACGAGTCTTGCCACTTAGACCTTTATTCTGGAGTCTCTTCAGGAGGGGTGCTGTGATTCCTACATAGAGCGTGTTTCCATAGGCCAGTCTGCTGGTGATGAGGGCCTGCATGACAGTTCTTCTAGTGTCTGCTGAGAGCCACCTGAAGATCTTGGGGAGCATGCGAAGGGTGTGGAAGCAGGCAGATGAGACTGCGTCATCTTGTTTCTTCATGGATAGCTTGCTATCCAGGATGGTGCCGCGGTTGCCGGTGTGGGATGTTGGGGTGGAGGGGTGCCGAGCTCTGCGGGTCAGTCCATGGCAAGGTGTTGTTCCCAAAGATGAGAACTTCTGTTTTTTTAGTGTTGAGTTTGAGACAGTTGTCCGTCATCCAATCCGCTATGTTCATTATGCATCTGTGGAAGTTTGTTTCTGTGGTGAAGGGATCTTCGGACAGTGAGAGGATGAGCTGTGTGTCATCGGCATCGGAGATGCTGAGTCCGTGGGATCTGATGGTGACAATCAGGGGAGTCATGTAGGTGTTGAAGAGGGTTGGGCTGAGGGACGATCCTAGGGGGATTCCACAGATGGCGTTCTTGGGCTCTGAGGTGAACGGTGAGAGACTGATCCTTTGGGTTCTGCCGGTCAAGTACAAGGCGATCTACTTGAGAGTGTTTCCTTGAATCCCGATGTGGTGGAGTCTGTTGATCAGGATGTGGTGGGAGACAGTGTCAAATGCGGTGGACAGGTCCAGGAGGATGCGGTTTGTTGTTTCTTCACAGTACAGGAGGGCTCTGATGTCATCTGTGACTGCAATCAGGGCTGTCTATGTGCTGTGGTTAAGTTGAAATCCAGATTGCGAATGTCCAGGAGGTTGTGGTCTTCTAGGTGTTGGTTGAGTTGCTGGTTGATTGCTTTCTGGAGGACTTTGGCTGGATAGGAGAGCAGAGAAATGGGCCAGTAGTTCTTCATATTGTGGGGTCAGTGAATGGTTTCTTCAGGAGGGGCCTCACTTCAGCATGCTACCAGACCTCCGGAAAGGAGGCCATGGTAATGAAGGTATTCAGGACCTTCCTGAGCACGTTGCTGATTGTCTTGCTGACGAGGATGAAGACATGGTGGGGCAAGGGTCCGCGGGTGCTCCCGAGTGTACGGAGTTCATGAGTGTCTTGCATGGGGATGAGTTCACAGTGGGTGAGAAGGTGTTTGGGCTTTGTGTTTGTGAAAGTGAGCTGGTTGATACTGTCTGTGAGGAAGGGTTGGCATTCAACGTTTTCATAGATAGCCGAGATCTTGTTGTGGAAGAAGTCTACAAGGTACAATTCCTGGGAGGAAGTGATGTTATGCTTGGTGGCTGCGGGATTGGTGAACTCCTTTAAATGGCAAACAGTTCTTTGCTGTGGTTTGTGCTGGCTTTGATATGGTCTGCTAGTGTGTTCTTTTTGGTTTCTTTCAGGAGGCGGCCAACAGACACATTCACTAATTCTTTTTTGAGCTTATCAAAGGTTTCTTGTTGTTCTCCCTCCCAAATAAATGTCACATTTATTTTCAACAAACCATGGAGAGGTTCCACTTTGGTAGCATAGTTATTCACAAATTTGGAATAAAACTCAACTTTATTGCAACCAGGACAACAAATTATTCAAAATAGCATCATGTTCTTCCATACCAATCCAAGATATCATCCTGGAAGGCTACAGCATAATTTGCCCTTTCTAATGTTTCCTTCATTAACCACCATAAAACCGACACGGTGCTTGCAAAGTCAAAGGGCATTCTACAAAACTGAAACATTCTCTCAGCTGTGAGAAGGCTATTTGATTTTTTGATTCGTTCTCTAATTCCACCTTGTATTATGCACTAGCCAGGGTCTGCTTTAGTGCTGGCTGCGCCAGGTGTGACAATTTCTTTTGGAGCCCCCCTCATGACCTCCTCCTCGGATTCCCTCACTACCACCCTGAAAGAATGCCCCTCTTCTTTCCATATCCTCTGTCTCACATACATCAATTTGTCTTAAAGTGCAAGTAAAGGCTGGTTTTGCTAATCTACTCAGCCAGACACATAAAACACAGATCTGTTCTTTGCAGTAGGCATATTAACCCTGTGCGTTACAAAGTTCTAATCTCTCTCTCCAGCAGGAACATTAATCACAAGTGTCATTTTGACATTTCTATTGCTGCCTGCAAGCTGGGCCCACAAGGAACGCTGCAGCAGGTGTTTTAAAATAGAAAGTAATTGCTTAACACAGCGCCCCCTTGGGGACAGTGCCTCCCTTCCAGGTCAGTGCCCAGTGCGGCCGCACCAGTTGCACCCACTTAAAGCCGGCCCTGGCGCTAGCCAGATCAAGCATGAAAAACACAGACGCTCCAGCCAAAGTCAACAATAATTCATGAAGCTTTGGAAGGGAGTGTCTATCAATCTAAATCTCTTGATTCAGATTCTTCAAACCGACACATAATCGTAACTTTCTTGAGCTTTTCAATTTTCAATTACTTCAATAATTTGTCACATAAGTCATCCAAAATAGCTTTAAGCTTAGTTTTATAATTTAAAGGCATATTGTAACTCCTATGATGTATTGGCATTGCATCATCTTTCATTATGATTTTATGTTTGAAGCCAAAGTATCTTCAACGTTTTTTATTAACTACCTTAGGATAATTGATTCTCAATAACACCAAATATTCCACATTGTTATCTCCACTCACAAAAGAATAAACTGGTAGTACAGCATTCGGATCAAGACAAATACCGGACTCACATTGGTGAGGCCAACCTAGAGTGGGATCCCCTTTTTCCACTACATAAATATTACCTCAAGTTTCCCTTACTAGAGCAATTTAATCATGCCTAAAAACATCTAACTAAATATTTTTTGACACAGTATATCCTCCTGGTTGGATATCAAGAGGCAATACCATAGACGAGGGTTTTTTCCATCAGGTATTTGTCAATCATGCTTTACCACGCACAAGCATCAACCATCATATCCATCTTTTCACCATCAACACATCACACATTTAGATAAACCCTTACAGTTGTCCTCCATCATACATTATACATGGTTAGGATTGAATTAATCATCCCTTTGCATTGTTCTTCATCAACAATCTCATTACTTTTGTGACTAACATTAGTCTTACACACTTGTCCAAAATGTTCCTTGCATTTACAAGGGTTGCAGTTTTTAGGTACTGCTGGGTACACTTTAAAATACCCTGGAGGTAAAAACTGCCATAGTTAAAAAAAAAATTCTTGTCATTTTTTCACTCCTCATACTCCCACCGTCGCCTTTGCTTTTACTGTTACTGTAACTGTTAACATAATTTATCTCCGACAAGATCTCCAGTTTTCTACCAAATTTTACATTTAGGTCATTTTGGGGGTCATTCCGACCCCGGCGGGCGGCGGGCACCGCCCGCTGGGCGGAGACCGCCAAAAGACCATACCGCGGTCAAATGACCGCGGCGGTCATTCTGACTTTCCCGCTGGGCGGGCGGGCGACCGCCAAAAGGCCGCCCGCCCGCCCAGCGGGAAAGCCCCAGCAACGATGAAGCCGGCTCCGAATGGAGCCGGCGGAGTTGCTGGTGTGCGACGGGTGCAGTGGCACCCGTCGCGATTTTCAGTGTCTGCTAGGCAGACACTGAAAATCATTATGGGGCCCTGTTAGGTGGCCCCTGCAGTGCCCATGCCAGTGGCATGGGCACTGCAGGGGCCCCCAGGGGCCCCACGACACCCGTTCCCGCCAGCCTGGTTCTGGCGGTGAAAAACGCCAGAAACAGGCTGGCGGGAAGGGGGTCGGAATCCCCATGGCGGCGCTGCCTGCAGCGCCGCCATGGAGGATTCATTTGGCCAGGGGAAAACGGGTGGGAAACCGCCGGTTTTCCTTTTCTGACCGCAGCTTTACCGCCGCGGTCAGAATTGGCCAGGAAGCACCGCCAGCCTGTTGGCGGTGCTTCCGCGGTCGTTGGCCCTGGCGGTCAATGACCGCCAGGGTCAGAATGACCCCCTTTGTCCTCTAACCCACCTCCATCCTCTCTCACCGCCTAGAGAGTAGTGTAGGAAGCTGGCTCTGTATATGTTATACCAAAGTGAGGTATAGTGTGCACAGAGTCCAGGGGTTCCCTAGAGGCTTTACAAAGGCTAAAGTAGGTAATACTAATGCTCCCTTTTGTGGTAGTGTGGTCAAGCAGTTAGGCTTATTAGAGGGTAGTGCTAAGCATTTGCTGTACACACATAGTCAAGAAATGAGGCACACTCAATGACTAACTTCAGGCTAATGTTTATGTATCAAAAAATATACTTTATTACTTTATTTCTAGAACCAAAAGGATCTTTGTTGCAGGTAATTACAGTTTCAAGAATGTATCACTTTCAAATATCAAATGTACTTTGTTTAGAATTTACAGATAAAACAGTTTTCAGGGAAGTAAAACTTTTCAATTTCAAAAGTAGACACTTAGTGCAAGTTCTGATAGAAAGTAATGCAGCCCTACGGGAAGAAAAGTAACAACACAATTTTCAGGTAAGTACTTGACTTCTGATCCCAGCCTTTGGGGGTTAAGGTGTCCACAGTGCAAAGTTTAGGACGACACCAAAGGTGCACCACCAACAACACGGGGCCGGCCGGGTGCAGAGCCCAAAGTTGGTGTTGGGTGCCCAATGGAATCCTATGGAGACTGGAAGCACTTAAGAAAGAAACAGCTTGCAGGTAAGTACCCGCGACTTAAGTGCACAGACCTGGGGGATTTAAATCAGCATCGGGGGGCACAGGTCAGCACAAAACACACACCCTCAGCAGCACGGGGCGGCCGGGTGCAGGGTCTAAACACAGCATCGGGTGCCCAATGCTTTTCAATGGAGGAAACCGGGGGTCAAAGATAGGCTGCAGGCTTGGTCCAGGGAGTTGGCTGAAGAGGATCAACAGCTGGACAGCTAAGTAGAGAGCCCATTGGACATTGCTTGACCATCGGTTGGGTTCCCCAAGGCCAGGAGGCTGCAGTTGCAGGGGGATCAAAAAGGCATCTGGAATTCTTCACCAGAGCCGGTCGTGGTTAGGGGGGGTCCTCTGGATTTAGGCTGCAGGCATTGTTGTGTTGGTCAGGAGGAGTCAACCCAGGATGGACACATGGTCAGAATCACCTGGGGACCTTCTCTAAACTGGTGGGCCACCTGGACTCGGGCTATGGGCGTCAGGTGCACAGTGGGCAGGACTTGCAGATCCGGGAGGGTCTGGAGTCCTTCTTGGAGGCTCCTTTGTGGACAGGGCCGCTGTCCTCTGGAGTGGTCCTTGGGTAGGCAGGCAGTCCTTTGGGTGTTTGTAGAGGCTGTTGGTCTTGCAGGATGCATCACCTTATTGTAGCAGGAGTCCTGAAGCTGCATACAGGCCAGTAGGGCGGGGTGGACACTCCTCCTGGTGTTTACTAATTTTCCTGACCGGCCACCAAAAGTGGGGCCTGGTCCAGGGGACGGGCATCTCCACTAGCTTGAGTACCCACATCACACCCCATCTAGCTTGAGTGCCCTGAGGCTGCAGAACAAAAGGCAGAAGCCTTTGAGGCTCATTGCCAACTGTTGCTGTTTCTGCAGGGGGGAGGTGTGAAGCATCTCCACCCAGAGCAGGCTTTGTCCCTGACCCCCAGAGAGCACAAAGGCTCTCACCCCATGGGGTCAGAAACTTGCATGTTAGTGGCAGGCTGGCACAGACCAGTCAACCTCACACTAGAGGGTTGGGTGAAATACAGGGAGCATCTCTAAGATGCCCTCTATGTGTATTTTTCAATAAATCCAACAGTGGCATCAGTGTGGGTTTATTGAGCTGAGACGTTTGACACAAAACTTCCCAGCATTCAGTGAAGCTATCATGGGGCTATGGAGTTCGTAATGACAAACTCCCAGCCCAAGTACTCAATATGGCTACACTGCATTTACACAGTCTAAGAATGTGCTTAGACACTGTAGGCGTATATTGCTCATGCAGCTATGCCCTCACCTGTGGTATAGTGCACCCTACTTTAGGACTGTAAGGCCCGCTGGAGGGGTGACTCACGTGTGCCACAGGCACATGGTACCCGGAGAGGGATGCCATGACGACTTTCCCTTTTTCTCCCCACCAGCACACTCAATCTGCAATGGCGGTGTGCATGTGTTTGGTGAGGGGTCCCCTAGTGTGACATAATATATGCTGCAGCCCATGGGGACCCTGTATGACCACAGGGCCCTTGGCACCACTGGTACCTTTTACAGGGGACTTAGCTGTATGACCACAGGGCCCTTGGCACCGCTGGTACCTTTTACAGGGGACTTAGCTGTGTGCCAGAGGTGTGGCAATTGTGGAAGCAATGGTACAGTTTAGGGAAAGAACACAGGTGCTGGGGACTGGTTAGCAGGATCCCAGCCCACACTCAGTCATGTTAGCATCAGATATCAGGAAACAAGTGTGGGGGAGGGGGTAACCATGCCAAGTACTGTAATCTAACCATCATTACTGCATATTCATCCAAAAACTTCCCATGGACACTTTTGAGTAAAGGCTTGTATCTCTCCCTGCCTTTCTTTTCTCTTCAACCCGCCTCCTTTGTACCTACACTTAATAACTCTCTCCATGTCATGACTGGTATCTGCAGTGTTCTGTGCATGAAACAGAACAAGTTCAAAACCATCGAAACCTGCGACACCCTAGAACTAAACACCAGAAAAAGAAACATCTGCAAACACGAGATCTGGTGCAAATCTATCCACATGACCATATAACCCTTACCATAACATGGAAACCCCAAGAGTGTAGGATACTGAATTACCATAATATTTCATGGTAAATGAAGGCCTAAGCATGTCCCGAGTGCTTTGCAAACAATGAAGGTATTTGTACCAGATGTAGCAGGACTACTCAAAGCATGAGGAGATTGACACGTGGCGCGGGAGGTGGACTGCCATGTAAAGGACCTGGCACTTGCCAAACTGGACAAAGAGAAGGAATGTAATTAGGTATCATGAGGGCACCACCTATTATTTCTGGGTGATTTGTGATTTGGCAGAGATTTTGACAGATTTGCACAGGTGCTGTTCCACCATCAGAAATCAAGCACTTGCCCTGACTCTAAATAAAACAGGGGGACAGTGAGTTTGGTGGAACGCATAATC
Organism: Pleurodeles waltl; assembly: GCF_031143425.1. Taxonomy (NCBI): domain Eukaryota; kingdom Metazoa; phylum Chordata; class Amphibia; order Caudata; family Salamandridae; genus Pleurodeles; species Pleurodeles waltl. The sequence continues at coordinate 44,015,033 of NC_090441.1, forward strand.
ATCCACTCATCTTTTAAAACAGGTCAAATCTTCCTCTGTTGAAACGAAACAATCGTGACCTCCGTGGAGGCGTCATCACCCACCTTGTCTTCTGGAAGATCTTTGGAAGGGCGGTAGTTAAACAACTTCAAGATCACATTGACCTTCACAACCCGCTCCAATCATATCAGACTGACGTTCTCTGCTGCAGGACTGAGGCTGCTACCATCCCCGGGGTGGACGGTACAAGCGCTGCTTGAAGCCCTTCATGGGCACTTAGGCATGCCAACACCGTTGATGAAATAGTTCACCGGCTACCTGTCTGGCACTGGGGAGGTAGCTATCAGTGGTGCAGCCGGTGCAGTGGCAGCGGGGCCCAGAGTGGGGGGGGGTAGCCTGCCTTGTATTAGCTGATTTAGATTATAGGCTGATCAGCCTGAATAGTTCTAACTCAGAGCCTGCCTGGGCCTTGGGACCCTTTACTCTTGGCGGAGGTGGGTAGGGTACGGAGGTAAGGGAAGAGAGTACAAAGGACAAGGCAGAAAGGAGAAGAGCCATGAAATGAATGAAACAAAAGGAAAAGGTGGACGGTAGAAAGCAGAAGGTAAAGAAAAAGGGAGGAGGAGGTAAGTAGATGGGAGAGACCATAGGAAGAGACTGGAGCCAGAATTAGAGAATCCAGGAAAGAAACAGAAGAAGAAGGTGGAGCACTGGAAAGCAATGTATAGATGTGAGAGGATGAAAGGAAGGAGACAGAACAGGTAGGTTAAGGGGGCTGGAGGGGAGAAGTGTTGGCAGGAGACGGCGGATGCAAGAGATTCCTGCGGCAGTAAATGCACAGAGGAGGTTAAATGTGAGCAAGTAGAAAAAAAGGGAGAGAAGTGGAGGAGGGAGAGAAAGAGGAATAGGAGCAGGAGGAGAAGAGAGACAGTGTGTGATCCCATGAAAATCAGTGCATTGTCCCGAACCTTAGTGGCGCTGTTTGCCATAATTAGAAATGTTTCAAAACAAGATCAACGCTCTCGTTGATACGAAATGGTATCCTGGATATCTGACTACCACACGCCATGTCATACAGGAAATGTTTTGAGTCCTAGACTTTAAAACTAGCAAATAATTGGTATCAGTGTGCCATTCTGAATTAGATCAATAGATTCACACTGGCACTGCAACACTCAGAATAATTTGGAACGCCACACTATGACCCAGGACTGGAAACGGGGCCCATGTTGGCATGGAGGGAGTTGACCATCCTAATCTGAAGCTCGATCCCCGTCTTTTACAGTCTGGCTTCAGGAGCAAAGCCAATAAAGGCCTGCTAGTTTCTTTTTGGAAATTGCTTTGGGCTAAAAAGACCACCAGTGCTATGATCATGTATAAATGTGGTGGCCTAATAGTGGCCGGCAAGGTAAGGCATAAATGAGGCACTGTGCTTGATGTAAATTAAGTTTGTTCATGTTTTATTACATAAGTTGCAAGGGAAGTGCAAACTCAGAGCCTCACTTACAAGGCCTATGGTGCAGGGCGCTACAGCAAGTACTTTGCTGCGCCACCCTGCGCCACCGAAAAATGTGCTGTATCTTGTAGACATGGCGCATTTCTGTCCTTTCCCCCTGTGCTGGCACACAAATTGTTGCCATGCACCACCGCAGGCACCCTTGCAAGGGTGCCTGCATTGTGGGGAGGATTGTTTTTGTGCAGGAATGGACACCTTCCTGCACTAAAATAATCACAAGAGGTGTTGCAGCACACATGGAACGAGGAAAAGACGGGGAGAAATAAAGATGTTTCTCTCCGGTGTGTCACTCTTATGCCACCCCTGAGGTGGCATGGGAATCCGACACCTTCCCAGACTTGTAAATCTGGGAATGCATCAGATTCCTTCGGGTTCCATGGGTGTTGTGTGGGAACGCCCCAAGGAACACCCCTGGAACGCCCCTTTCACGCTGTGTTATGCGTGACAGGGGTCCAAATGTACAAGGCCATTAAAAGGCACGCAGGGCGGCTTTGCGTGGCCCTGTAAATATGGGCTGTCACACTGCGCCACCGGAGCTTCAGAAAATGACGCTCCTATGGCGCAGTGTGCCGCAAGGGCCTCGTAAATGAGGCCCTCAATTTGCTCTGTTTAAAAGCGTATATGTAACATTATGCATTCGTTTAATTCTATGTGAGACAAATAATCATGGTTTAAAAGTAAATTCATAGCTCATAAATGGTTAGCACCGTTCCACAACCTACTGAGACTTTTGCCCCGCCTGAAAAACCTTTCAATAATATGCACGTGCGCTTCATCCATTCCATGTGCCGCCAAGAGCAAAACGTGGTAAAATGTTCCACCTTGTCTAATCCTGTGCAAAATTTCGGTACTCCTCTCCATGGTGACCCCAACACTGTCAGTCATCTGCTGTGGTACCACTGGGGCGCAGCCCCCGAAGCACCGCTTACTTCAATGTCTTCTTTGTGCAGGCGGAGGGATCCCCGCAACACGGAACCCTATCACAAGAGATTGCGCGTATAGTGACAGATAGTTCCTCGGGGAGCAATGCAGCAGGTGTCCAGGTGTCACCTCTCCTTCCCCCTCAGGCGCAGCTCAGCCACATTCCGCAAGTAGGTGTAAAGGTCTGAAACGCACTCAGGGTGCGGCACGAGGAGGGATTTCCTTTCGAGGACTTTTGTGGTAAAGGCAAAAGTCAACTTTATTTACAAGTGCTGTGAATCGTAATCTGTTAATTGCTATTTGGAAAGCCCAGCCAGGAATGAACAGACAATATACAAGAGACAACCCCCTTTTCAATAAAACACAGAGGCTCGGTCTGGGGCAGGACATGAGCCTGGAGGTGGGGATGGCCCACAAGAAGTATTTAAAAATATCATTTGGTAGGAAGGATGGTGAAAGCGCAGAGCAACCTCCCAGCTGAAGGGACGTAGGCAAAAACAGTAAATTGATGCAGTAAAGCCTGGAAACCACCCAGAAGATCCCCAGTGCTGCGTAATCAAGGGTGAGGTCGAAGGTCAGGTAGACGTGAGTGTCATGAGGGGCTGGGCACACGTCCTAAAAATGGAAGCGGGGGGGGGGGACTAACTAAGTAAGGCAATGCAAGTCACATCAGGGCGCGTGACATTACACATGATATTACAGGAAGTGGCATCACAACGCATGACCTCACAGGAGGTGACATCTTAAGAACTGACATCAGATCAAAAGACCTCGCACATATGTTTAGCAAGTCTATCATGAGTACATTTGAGCACTTTACAAGATGTACCAAATGAAAGCTGATCACTACTTAAGCCTGTTTCTTACGCTGCCTGTCTAAAGGAATTAATAGTGCAAATGGGGATGAAGTTTCATGTCTCACTAACTACTGTAGCTAAACCACTAAGTGCTAAAGGTTATGCACACACACTGCTCCCAAAATCAACCTCACATTTAACAGTCCAAGGATAGCTCTTTCTGGAATCAGAACCACCAGAATACCCACAAGCATTCCATCCATAATTTTTTTGTATAATTTAGCGTGATTTCACTAGTGGTGTTATCAGCATGGGGAGCGCTTAATATGTTTTAAGTACATATTTTCAAACTATTACTTTTAAAAACTGCAGTGGTGTAATCTGAAGTACTAAGGTGAAGAGCCGAATTCCACATCTAACAAAAAAAAAACACTTTAAAAAAAAAATTGTAGTAACTTTATAATTTTTTTAGATATCTTTATATCCATGGCAGATATTTTCATGGCTCTGCTGATGCGAGGTTCCTAGAGCCAAGCCAGATCCATTGCTCAGTTCACTCTGTATGCTTAGCGGCTAACCCATCCATACTTAGGCGGTCATTATGAACATGGCGGTCCGGGCCGCCATATAATGTTCATGGCATGACCGCCACTTTTGTAACTCTGCCACCACAAGGCTTCCGCCACCAGGCAGCCTGACGATGGCGGAGTTAAATATCAAGCAGCGCTGCCCACCGGATAATGAGGCAATTTCCACCAGCCTTTCCCTGGCGGTTTAGCCCAGAGGAAAAGGCTGGCGGAATGGGTGCCTCGGGCCCCCCTGTGGGGCCCTGGATTTGGCATTGCCGGTGCAGGGGCCCCCATGCACAGCCCCGTCACGCATTGCACTGCCCGATTTACGGGCAGTGAAATGCGCGATGGGTGCTGATGCACCTGCGGCACTGATACATTGCCGCCGGCTCCTTTTGGAGCCTGCGTCAATGTTCAGGCCCTGCATTCAGCTGGGCCGGCTGGCGGAAACACTGTTTCTGCCCGCCAGCCCAGCTGAATGGAATGTACATTATGTGGCCGGCGGGGGCTTCTGCGCGCTGGTGATCTTTTGTTGGCCACCAGTGCTGAACTCAGCGGGTTTTCCCGCCGAGTTCATAATGACCCCCTTAGTCTGCAGTGATTTGATGTCACTATTGCTGCAGACGGTTGATCCAACTTTCTCTATCAGGCCAAGACCTGACTAAAAAATGATTAAGGGGATGTCCCACTCCATCCTCCCAGCCCCTGAAGCTGCTTTTCAGAGTTGAAACAGTTTTGCAGCTTTGATACTGCCCTGCGTGTAATCCTTTAAGTAGTGGTGAAATTTACTTTAGGAACCCATAATTTGGGGGTCAAGGGTGGCCATAAAAAGGGGGTAGATTCACAAGAGGCGGAATCATAAGAAGCAGTCTGACAGTCAATTTTTAAATTTTTAAAACAAAAATCTGCTACAAAACATTGGCAACAAGAAGACACGTGACAGTGAGTCCATTTTGGCTTAATTGGTTGCAAAGACTACATTTTGAAATATGTTATCAGGGATAAGGCACCTGCTGCAGAGATCTCTGTGTGTCTAGTAAATCTCATGGAATACTAGTAATGATAAAATAACTCTGGTAGTAAACGCAGTGGCTGGAGAGATAAAAGTTTTCTCTCGTCCCAGTTTTGACTCAAAGTGCCATAGAGGGTTATTGTGTTTTGTACAAAGCACACTTTGTAAATGCAGATGGCAGATTTTTATTTGATGAAAAAAGGTAAATGGATTACTGATTTAAACACATATTATTTTGTTACTTGCAGTTCATAAACTGGAACCCTTCTATAATAGCACAGTGATTTACGAAAGACATGTGACTCCTACAAATTATAATCCTCACTGTCTGTAACACATCCTCATATTTCCCTATATGATTTACCACTAATCATTTTTTGGTTCTGGCGTAGCGTGCTACTCGCTGAAAAGTGCTTTGATGCCTTGTCGGGGTAAAACGCGCTATATAAATACAATTACAATTACAATCCTGTGCATTGATTTACACACTTGTATGATTTATTGTCAATTTAAAATGTGTGCATGTGATGTAATGAATTTGGACACCATACTTCGAATGAGTAGCACTATAAAAGAATGAAATTAAAAAAATAGTGGTATTTAAATTTTTGTGTGTGTAAATACTCATCCAAACCAATACATCCAACATTCCTTATGTTATTGTATATGCACAACAATTGAACAAAGTCAAAAGCTTGCCTCCGTAGCTTCTTTTAAGTAGTTGTGAAAAGATAGCATGTGCCTTTGTTTCCTCTACATTGCATTAGCACCTGTGTGTGTGGCTCAGATAGCTCCCAGGGAAGATCACTCTAACACAACAGGAGAGCTGATGGCCCATTCAATTTTGTCTTTGGTTTCAGCCTCCCTTGCCGCCTGTTGCTGCTGTGAAGGGAAAACAGACAACATACAGGCGCTGCTGTGTGTCCCAGTGTCAGCAAATTACACCAAGATAATTCCATAATATTATACTAGGGCCCGACTTCTTGGAAGTGGAAGACGTCCACCCTGTGAAAATAGTGGGTGGACACCGTCCACCCGTGTGTACTCGCGAATTGTGCCCTGATGAGGGGGCTGGAGACAGACCGACTGCGCAGAGTTCCAGATCATTACCCTCTACCACGAGAAAGCCCGATCTCATCAAAGAACCTTGGCTTTCTCCAAGCGCAACCTGTATGTGAAATGAGTAATTCTGTATATACCATTTTGTCTCAACAAGAGTGTTGATCTTGTTGTGAAACATTTCTAATTATGACAAACAGCGACACTAAGGCACAGGGCAATGCAATGATTTGCACAGGATCACACAGATGGGAAAGTGAATTAGAGCCTAGGTTTTAGTGTTCCACAGGTAAGAATTTAAACCCTGAATTACTGCCCCGTCCATGCATTTAGGATGGAAATCCCAACGACATTATGGGATACACTTCAATAGATCACAGATAAAAGCTCTTCGTTTTTTTATGATTTTTGTGTCTATTCTATAATTTATCCAACAAGCATTGTCAAATCCAATAGTTCTCACCTATGCAAGAGCTACTGGCTTTGCCAATATGGTTTAACCATTTTGTACACCAGCTTGGCTACTGTTCAGCATGGTTAAAAGTTTGTGGGGTAAAGAAGAGTAGTGTGGATTGTTGTGGAGTGGAGCAGGCATAACGTGACGTAGAGTGGTGTAGAGTTGAGTGGCGTGGAGTGGGGTGAACTGGAGTCTCATGGAGTGGCGTGGGGTGTTGTGGAGTGTTGTGGAGAGAGTAGTGTAGAGTGGAAGGGCATAGAGTGGAGAAGAGTTGAGTGGCATAGAGTGGAGTAGAGTGTCAGAGTGGAGTAGAGTATTGTGGAGTGGAGTGGAGTGGAGTTGCATCGAGTGTCGTGGAGTGGTGTAGAGCAGAGTGGAGTTGCATAGAGGGTGCAGCATAGAATGGACTAGAGTATTGTAGTGTAGAGTGGAGTAGCATAGAGTGGATTAGAGTGGTGTGGAGTCGAGTGGTGTAGAGTAGAGTGGAGTGGCATTGAGTGGAGTGGCACAGAGTGAATTGGAATGGCTTAGAGTGAAGTAGAGGAGAGGATTAGAGTGGTAGCTGTGTGCCAAAAAATAGAGTGGACTAAAGTGGCATGGAGTGACATAGAAGGAGTTGCGCAGAGAGTCATAGAGTGGAGTAGTGTTGCAGAGTGGCATAGAGTGGAGTAGAGTGTTGTAGAGTGGAGTGGAGTAGAGTGTCATAGAGTGGAGTACAGTTTAATGGGAGTAGATTGTCATAGACTGGAGTACCGCATAATGTAGTGTCATAGAATGTAGTAGAGTGGCTTAGAATGAGGTAGTGAAAAGCGCTGTGGTGCACAGTAGATTGATGTAGAGTGCAGTGACATAGAGTACATTGGTTTTGTGTAAAGTGGTGTAGAGTACATTGATGTAGAGTACAGTGAGGTAGAGGAGAGTGGTGTACAGCGCACTGGCATACAGTAGAATGGTGCAGAGTAGAGTGAAGTGATGTAGAGTGGAGTGGTGCAGGGTAGATTAGAGTGGTGCAGGGTAGAGTGCAGATGTGTAGAGCAGAGTGGTGTAGATTGCAGTGGCATAGAGTAGAGTGGTGTAAAGTGGAAGTGGGGTGGAGTGCGAGGGAGCAGAATAGATTAGAGTGGCGTGGAGAGATGCAGAGTGTAGTGGCGTAAAGTGTATTTGTGTAGAGGGCCTTAATGAATGGTACAAAGTAGAGTGCAGTGGCACAGAGTGCAGTGGTATAGAGTGCAGTGACATAGACTAGAGTGGTGCAGAGAGCAGTGACGTAGAGTACAATGGTGCAGAGTGGAATAGAGTGGAATAGAGTGCAGTGACGTAATGTGCAATGGTGTAGAGTGGCATAGCGTGCACTGGCATTGCATGCAGTGGTACAAAATACAGTGGAGTTGAGTTCAGTGGCGGAGAGTGCAGTCTTGCAGAGTAGCGTGTTGTAGAGTGTAGTATTGTAGAGTGGTGCAGAGAGCAGTAGTGCAGACTAGAGTAGAACGACATAGAATGCAGTGACAGAGAGCAATGGTGTAGAGTGGCATAAAGTGCAGGGGCATAGAGTGTAGTTGTGCAGAGTAAAGTGGTGTTGAGTTCAGTGACGGAGATTGCAGTCTTGCAGAGTAGAGTGCAGTGGCACACAGTAGAGTGGTATAGAGTGGCACAGAGTAAAGTGGCAAACTGCAGTAGTGAAGAGAGCACTGGTGCATAGTAGAGAGGGGTAGAGTGCACTGGCCTAGAGTAGAGTGTTGCAGAGTAGAGAGGCATAGCATGAAGTGGCATAGAGTGCAGTGTCAGAGTGTAGTGGTGCACAGTAAATTAGAGTGGCATAGAGTGTAGTGGCGAAGGGTGCAGTAGAGTTTCATAGAGTAGAGTGGTGCAGAGTAGGGTGGTGTAGATATCAGTGGCCAAGAGTGCAGTGTTGCAGAGTAGAGTGTTGTAGAGTGCAGTGGTGTAGAGTTGCATATAGTGCATTGGTGTAGATTGCACTGACATAGAGTGGTGCAGAATAACTGATATAGAGTGAACTGGTGCAGAGTAGAGTGGCATAGTGTGCAGTGGTGTAGAGTAGAGTGTTGTAGAAGATAGTGGCATACAGTGTGGTGGTGCAGAGTAGATTGGCATAGAGTGCAGAGGCATAGAGTGTATTGGTTTTGAGGATAGCGGTATAGAGTATGGCATTGGGTGCAGTGGCATAGAGTGCAGGGACATAGAATAGAGTAACTTAGAGTTAAGTGGCACAGGGTAGATTGCAGTGGTGTAGAATGGAATAGCACAGAGTGGAACAGAGTGGAGGTAAGTGCAGTGGTGTATAGTACAGTGGCATAGAGTCAGCATTGTAGAGCGCAGTGGTGCAAAGTGGATTAGAGTGGCGTAGAGTGGATAGGCATAGAGTGCAGTGACATAGAGTGGAGCGATGCAGATTAGAGTGTAGTGGCATTCAATACTTTGGCATATAGTGCAGTAGAGAAGAGTGGCATAGAGTGCAGTAGTGCAGAGAAGAGTGGCATAGAGTTCAGTGGCAGAGAGTGCAGTATTGTGGAGTGGCAAGGAGTGAAGTGACAAAGAGTGGAGTAGTGCAGGGTAGATGGCAGTAGCAAAGAGTGGAGTGATGCAGAGAGTAGTCGCATAAAGTGTAGTGTAGAGTGCGTTGGCATAGAGTGAGGTGGAGTGGAGTGCAGTAGTGAAGAGTGCAGTGGCATAGACTTCAGTGTTTTAGAGTAGACTGTCATAGATTGCAGTGGTGTATATCATTGTGACGTAAAGTGCATTGGCATGGAGTGTGGTGGCTTAGTGTAGCTTAGAGAGCAATGGCATAAAGTATAGTGGTGAGAGTAGATTAGAGTGGTATAGAATGCAGTGACGTAGAGTATAATGGAGTAGAGTACAGTGCCATAAAGTGTTGCAGGGGAGAGTATAGTGGCGTAGAGTGCAGTGTTGCAGAGTAGATTGGTGTAGAGTGTAGTGGCGTAGAGTGCATTGGCTTTGAGTGAAGGAGTAAAGTGGTGTAGAGTGCATTGGCATAGAGTGGAGTGATGCAGAGTAGAGTGGAGTGGCACAGAGTAGAGTGGAGTGGCACAGGGTGGAGTGGCGCTGAGTGCAGTGGCCCTGAGTATAGCGGTGCTGAGTATGGTAGCTTTGGGTGCAGTGACATACAGTAGATTGTTTCAGAGTAGAGTGGAGTGCTGCATGGTTGAGTGAAGTGGTGTAGAGTAGAGTGGCTTAGAATTCAGAGTAGATTATAGTGGTGTAGAGTGAATTTGCATGGAGTGCAGAGGCATAGAGTGGAGTAGTACAGAGTAGGGTGTATTGACATAGAGTGCTGTGGTGTAAATTGCTGACGAACAGAGTATAGTGGCATATAGTGCAGTGTGCAGAGTAGATTGGTGTAGAGTGCAGTGGCATTGAGTGTATTGTTTTTAGGTAAAGTGGTGTAGAGTACATTGGTGTAGTGTGCAGTGATGCAGAATAGAGTGCAGTAGTGCAGAGTGGTGCTGAGTGGAGTGGCGCTGAGTGCAGTGGTGCTGAGAGCAGAGGCGTAGAGTAAATTATTCCAGAGTAGAGTGGAGTGGTGCATGGCAGAGTACAGTGGCATAGAATGCAGGGTAGATTAGAGGGACAAACAATGGATTGCCATAGAGTGCACTGGCGTAGAGGATATTGGTACAAAGTAGAGTGCTTTGGCATAGAGTGTAGTGGCACAGAGTGCAGTGTTGCAAAGTAGAATGGCATAGAGTGAAGTGGTGTAGAGTTCAGTGGCGAAGAATGCAGTAGTACATGGAGAGTAGTCTGGGGTAAAGTGCATTGGCATAGAGTAGAGTGGTGTAGAGTAGAAAGGCATAGAGTGAAGTGGCATAGAGTGAAGTGGTGCTGTGAAGTGGGGTAGAGTGGCGTAGTGCGGAGTGGGGCAGAGTATAGAGAAGTGGTGTAAAGTGGAGTATGTATGGTGTGGTAGCCCATTGCCATTACAGACAATACATCTTGAATTGAAATGACCATTATATTTCCACAAACATATAGTTTTACTGCCAAAAGTATACAGCGCAGTAATGTGTGGAAATGTCACCACAGAGTGTATTGATTTGTTTTGATAGTATTAAAATATTTGTTTCCATCGCACTTCAGAATTACCAAAAAAACTGTTTAATTTGTGATTTTCTTATTGTGATATATTCTGAAATGCTTGCACAGTTCATTTAAATTTTATGTGCTAGAAAAGAATTACCATTGTACGGCCTTCCTCAGGCACAACCCCAATAGCTAGCATGATTTTCACATAAATACTCTCACTTTGAAGCCAGAAAAAGAAAAGGAAATGCCAAGTTCCCTGAAAGACAGAGCCTGACATCTGACCTCGGTATTTGAATGCGCTGCAGATGTGACAAGATAAGAACAAGATTTACAGGCCTAAGTACAGAAATCCAGTCCTGGTAGAAGAATACAGTAAATAGAGTTTGGGCAACGGAAGGGATGAACTTAAGCTGGACAACCTAAAACAAATAGAGCCAGCAAATAGAAAGCAAGCACATTTGAGTTACAAACCACAAAGCACATGATAAGCAATGGGTGGGATGCATTCCCAAGGAAGCTTTCCGAATGTCTCCAAAATGTCATTAGCAAACCAGACAGCTGCGCTGTCTAGTAACCTTGACCTAAAAAGCATAAGAGCAGCTTGAAAGATGCTTCCAAAGCAGGTGATTAGGATAAATGCAAGCTCATGGAATTGTGATATTAGCTTGTCTACTTATGTGCAGTGGAAGCAATGGGCATTTTACACAACCAATGATCCATCTATCTGTCTGTCTGTCGGTCCGTCAGTTCACCCGTCTGTCCGCTTGTCTATCCATCCAGCAATGTGTTGGAGTGTTGTGGGGAAGTGTTGAATGGTCTAATGCAATGCAATGTAATGTGGTGTGGGAAGGTATGGTGGGCCTTTAATGTTTGGTGTGTTGTAGGCCGTGTTGTGGGGCGGTATAGTGTGGTATTGTGTTGTGTGGCATGCAAACAAACTATAAAATGTGGTGTGATGCAAAGTGAATGGTTTGCTAGTGGAAGTATTTGCGTGAAATGTTGTTAGCTGCTGTGGCACTTTTTTGTGCATTGAGGTCTGTGCCTTGTGGGAGTGTTCTGGGTGTGGTATGGACTGAAATGGTGTAATACTCATTATGTCGAATGGTCTAGTGTGGTGCAATGAGAATGCAGTATCATAATCTGTGTTGTGGGTAATGTGTTGTCTTGTGACCTGATGTTACATGACAGTGGGTGGTGTGATATGTTATGGTGTTTGGTGGAGTTCATGTTGTGTATTGAGGGTGGCATATTGTAAGTTGTTGTGTTATGGTAGCACCTAATGGTTCCAGTTTATGGTTAATACATTTTCCTCCGCTGCGCGAGTAGGTACATGGAGAAGAAATACAGCGAGTTAAAACTCAGCCGCCATTATTGCCCGGCGCGCTTGCATTTAACAAATTTGAAGGATTTAATGAAGATACTCCATTGCTGAATGAAAGCCAAAGCTGAGGCTTCATCCTTGTTAACGATTTGTAATTAACTTTCAATGACGAAGGAGACATTGACAAGAGACAATAACCATAAACTGGAACCATTAGGTTCTACCATATAGAAACTATTTCCAGTCCTGATGATGACCCGCTTTTGATTTATTTCTATACATAGGGTTCAAACGTGGACACAAGACTGAATGTGGATTGAAATTGTATAATTTTAAGTGACTTCAAGGCTTCCTGGATAGACGGAGCCTCTAGAAGCTCACATTGATTTTAACCACATCTTGTATATATTGTAGATAACACTACCAATTTTTTTCACAATATTCAATTTCACTGTGTTTCAATATTTAGGAGCACCTATAATTGTAAATAACTCTATACCCGTTTTAATAATGTGCATTGTATGTTGAAGACTTTTTTGAAGGAATTGAATAAGTTAATAAAAGAAATAAAATATCTCAAATTAATTGAACAAAGATTGGATGAACTCAATGGTTTATAGTCAATTTACAGCGGAAGTTTAGGATTACTTCCCCCTTGGAGTGACCATATAGTTTTATTTCTGTTAATAACCCTGGTCAAAGGGTTAGTGGGCATTGCCTCATTGTTTTGTATCAACATCTAAATCAGACCCTGAGTCTTTAGCTCTCATTTGTCACAACCCTCACTTTGACTGGATCAAGCAGTACTCAAAATCTAGGTAAAGCATGTCTTAGTTAAAAATTTGATTTTGCAGGAAGCTTTAATGGTAATTTTCAAGATGGCTTTGCATTTTGAGTTTAATGTGGCTAAAATAGGATTTATTTAGGCTTAAAATATGCATTATTAAAATTAAATTTTCAGACATGTCCCATATCTAATGCAATGTGATAGAATGTGTGTTTAGAAGAAATAAGATGCCAAGGGTAGGGACAGGAGACTTTTGAAGGTTTTTGATGGACAAGGATCCAGGGAAGATCCCATCCTATTGCCCGGCTTTGCCAGGTTTTGTGCTGACATTCATTTATAAAGTCAACATTGTTTAGTGTTGGATTGCCAGGGAGTTGTAAGGGTGGCTGTGTTGGCATGAGGTAGAAAAGAGATTGGTGGGTATGTGACTAGATGTTATGTATTTTGATCAAGACGTTTCCAGCAGTTTTATTACCTAGGTCTTCGGTGGGGAACACAGTTGGTGAGATTTATTTTGTGGGTTACAGAATTCCTTACTTACTTTGAGAAGCACTTTTTATGTATGATGTGCTGCGATAATTTAATTTGTGCAGTGTCCTTTTTTATTTTAAATTGCATTTCTATAGTAGTTTAGTCACACTGAATTATTGATAAGATATTATTTCTGTTATTTTCAAGTAAAGCTTCATTTCCTCTCAGTGGGTTCCGCCATGAAATATGGGCTCACTCAGAGTTTGACAGAAAAATAACACCACCTAACCAAATTCACTGTCCTAGTGCAGGTTCAGCTGGCCCTGCCGGCAGAAATCGACGACCTAGAGGGACAGTTTCCCCCTACTGTCAGGCCACAGTGTCAGTAGCCCACCCTTATTTATGGCAATAATCAACCCTGGACCGGTTTTACTCTTGATGGGCCTCCTCAGTGGACATGCCCATCGCACTTAGGGCATCTCATTTAGAAACTATAGAGGTGATGGCTGGAATGTGGTTGCTTGTGTTTCCATTGAGCGGGAACCTGTCCTGGTAACTTGTGTTTGAATGTTCCTATTAAAGTTGGACAAAAGTGTGATTTGCATATGGTTGGACTCTTCTGGCGCAGCATAATGGGCAAAAAGATGATGGTCCAGCATGTGGTCCAGAGGAATTATCACTTAAGAATTCCACCCTTCGTTATTTTTTCTTTTTATAGCCCAAAATCCCATGAGATGCGGCTGTTGTATTTTGGCCCTGGATGGCTGGCACACAGGCAACCCAACCAACCCAAGACATTTCTTAAAAACTAGGTATACAGGTGAATCAGGGAGGAATTGCTTGCCTGGGGTCCACCAGTTCGATCCCTGTAATCTCAACCTTTGGCTACATAAATGTAATTTCTTCATTTAGGTGCCGGAAATCACCAGCATTTGTGGGCGATGGCAAAAGTCAGATTATCCTATGTTCTAGTACTCCAGAACCGGTCAAGAATGGAATATCATGACCTTTAATCTGTCTGTTCAGGGTCATTTATGTGATGTTGCCATTTCATGGTGTTCTCTATTTCACGGTGAACACATACGGTTTGCTGAAAGTTGGTGAATAGAAGCTGCTGGATGAATTTTCCTCTGTTACCATGTTCCTCGTCCTGTGCTTTGTTTTGTGATTGGTCCTTTACTTGCCATGAGATATGACAGACCTTTTATTAACAGGCTTCTTCAAAATGCAACACAAAAGGATGATGGACGGAGTGCTGAACAATGCAAACACTCACCCCTAGTCACAGATCCGGGTTTAATCCATTGTTCTTTTGCCGTGCCACCCCAGTTTGGACCCAGCCATATGCAAATCAGTCTTGACCCTATTCCTTATGGGAACAGTCCAGCCCGAACTGCCAGGTCAGGTCCTCCCTGGACCGGAAACAAGCATCCTGGGACCGGTTGCAGGGTATCACCATTCATCAGCCAGACCAGCTTGAATCCAGTGGCACAGTGAGCAAGGGACCCACGTCTGGGCATACCCTTTCCACTTAGGACAACTTTAGCAACACAAAAGGATGATGGACAGAGTGCTGAACAATGCAAACACTTACCCCCAGTCACAGATCTGGGTTTAGTCCATCGTTCTTTTGCTCACCATGCCACCCCAGTTTGGACCCAGCCATATGCAAATCAGTCTTGACCCTCTTCCTCATGGGAACAGTCCAGCCCGAACTGCCAGGCCAGGTCCTCCCTGGACAGGAATCAAGCATCCTGGGACCGGTTTCAGGGTATCACCCTTCATCAGCCAGGCTAGCTTGAATCCAGTGGCACAGTGAGCAAGGGACCCACGTCTGGGCATACCCTTCCCACTCAAAATGCAATCTGGAGACATGGAGCAAAGGAGAACTTATGTGCATTGTCTTGGATGAGCTCTAGAAACCTTCTACGAAGCTTGTTCTCTAACTGATGCCTTACGTGGGTCTGCTGTAACCAGCCTTCCTTCTTCTGCTCAGCACCGCTTTGGAGTGCTGACTCGATGTGTTGATGTGACATGGCCCTAATGGTTAGTCGTTGTTGATTACACGTGGAGGAACCTGTTGTTGGTACCAGGACCTTGCGGATTCTACAGACTGGAGAACATATACAATGAATGCTCTGGCCAATAGCCTGAAGCAATTCTTCACAGGAGCTGGTCTAACAAGCCAACCAACTAGATCAGAGTGATGATAGCATCTCTGCCCAAAGATGCTTTAAGGCATGGGCAAAGTCAGCAATTGCCCAGGGGATCCCTGAGAAAGGGATTTTGCCATCTACCTTGTGTTATCGTAAGGATTTTTGATGTTCCAATCAAGACAAATTGTAACAGTTTTTGTGTGACCCTGTTATAGTTTAACATAATGTGGAATTATTTGACATCATATGATCTTGAATTAGCAGGGACTGGGTAATGGCATTCAAATTTGTTTTGGCCCCCCCAAAAATGTTCTGCCTGGGGCCCCCACAATCTGCAAGATGCACTTCCTCAGCCTTGTTGGGATACCTCAAGGTTCTTTGGAGAGATGCAGAGGTGAGGCACTGTAAGACATTCTGTCAGAGATGCAACAAGAGCGCACAGGGAGCTGTATCTGCTGTGACATTCACCGGAGCTGCCTCGCTGCATGGTGCCGCGCAATTGTCGCACACCGGCACGTTAAAAATGAAACAAGTGTGTTGAGTGTCATTTTCGAGGTAGTACCGGCAGCCGATGACACTACAGTTTTGGCGACGAGGAGTGTTGCTCCTACCGTGCCCTGCGCCCTTTGGCAGCCGCTTTGACCGCGGTGCTCGTGCCACGAGGGCTGTGACGCTCAGCCAGAGCCCAGGCCGCTCCGCCCTGTTGTGCTGATGCCGCCTGCCACGCCCGCTCACACCCCAGTGAGTGTTTCTGTATAACCAGGAGTCTCGCGTCGGACTGCTGCTGCGGGCCTCGACTGCATGGCTCCCGACCTGCAGTTTGACTCCGCCCACGGGGCCCAGTCACGCCCCCAAGCTTGCCGATACAGCGCTGCAGCGCACTGTGAGCTCCACAGGCTGCCTGTCATCTTCACAGGTCACTATTATGGCTGACTGCACCAAATAATGAATGGCTGCTGCTTCAAAAAAGGGTCAGTCTCCCGGTTTCTGTTTGTCCCCCCATTGGCCAGGGCCTGCCAGCTGCTCCACACGGTCTCCTCAGCAAGCAATGTTCCACTATTATAAGTGACGCTCCCAGCACTACCAGAAATCCTCCACTCAGCAGACATGCCCACCCGCCTCCATCATGTCTGTCATTCCGCCTGTAGAACCCTTCGTAGTGGAGGGAGCCCCTTCTGCACAGGCTCCATAGTGGAGAGACTGGGTGGAGAGGGTCCTACTGTTTTTCGAAGCGACAAAAGTGGAGGACGCCCCGAAGCAAGCCATGCTCATTCATTTGGGGGGAAAAGATATTTACAAAATTTCAAAGAGCCTCCTTGAAGACGCCCCCAAAACTCACAACACCCTAATAGTGGTCCTAAACAGACATTTCGAACCCATGGCCAATACTGATTACGAGCGTTTCGTTTTCAGACAAGCCTGACAACAAACGGAAGAGTCTATCGACTCATTCCACATGCAGCCGCCTGACCTGGCCAGCACCTGCAGATTCACAGATGAAGCAGAAGAAATATAGGGGCAAATAATACAAGGGTGTGCATCGATAAAGCTTAGGGAACGTATCCTCTAAGAGTCCTGAAGGTCCCTGGCCGACATCCTTATGATGGGACGCCAAAGGAACTGTCAAAAGCCCGGGCGACTCATATGGAGGCAGCCCTACAAAGGCCGATTAAAGAGGAGGCTGTCAACACGATGGCCACACCCATTAACAGAGCAAAACAATGCAAGTACAAACCACCAACAAGACAGTGTGTATACTGTGGTGGTCTACCACACAAGCCAACGGAATGCCCGGCAAGGGGAAAGAAATCTGCTGGCTGCAGGAAACTAAACCATTTCATCAAAGTGTGCAGGTCAAGTAAAACCCGAACTGG
Source organism: Pleurodeles waltl (assembly GCF_031143425.1). NCBI lineage: Eukaryota > Metazoa > Chordata > Amphibia > Caudata > Salamandridae > Pleurodeles > Pleurodeles waltl. The sequence continues at coordinate 44,032,011 of NC_090441.1, forward strand.
AAATGCGTCCGTCAATGCGACAACAAGCAAGTCGGAACAAGGCAGCGACATGGACGATAATGAAGCCAAAGATCATGTCATTCACTCCTTGTTCACTATAGGAAACACAGCCCAATCATCAAAGAAACTACCCAGGTGTCAAATCAAAGAGGACGCCCATGACATTCTAGCAGTTGTCGACACAGGAGCGTTCATAAACATTCTTGCCGCCAGTGAGTACTGTAAAATGAATCCAGTCTCAATTTTGACCAAAGCCAAAGTCAGAGTGTACGCATATGGACAGAACACGCCGCTTGACCTAAAAGGGGTTTTCCAGACTACCATCACTTATGAGTCTTAAGACGTTCGCACAAAAGTGTATGTAGCTGAAGAAGGACACGGGATGCTATTGGGTTGCAAGACAGTGGAAGAACTGAGAGTAGTTACATTCGCATTTGGCATTCACCGAGAGTCAGTGGCAGAGCTCCTCACCCAGTACCATGATTGCCTGCACACACAGGGGTGGTAGATTGCAAGGAAAACCAGAGCACCATCCTGTGTTGGCACTACCAAATAGGAAATCATCAGGGCGAGCAGGCGGTGGTGGCCCCCTGTTCTCTGCCTACATCCACCGAGGCTGCCCACACCATACACAAGGAGGCTGCCCACACCATACACAAGGAGACACCTTCCGTAGTGTGGATCCGCTATCGTCTTCGGTAACTGAGCAATTGTTTGAGACCACAATTGGGGTTGCAAATTGCAATTAGGACAAAACGCACCTTTCTCCCTTCTTAATGATGAATCTATATGAGTTGGGAGTAGGGTGACCACCTGGCCTTGAGGCAAATTCTGTAACATGGACGGAGTGCTGACAATGCAAACACTCACCCCCAGTCACAGATCTGGGTTTAATCCATTGTTCTTTTGCTCACCATGCCACCCCAGTTCGGACCTAGCCATATGCAAATCAGTCTTGACCCTGTTCCTCATGGAAATAGTCCAGCCCGAACTGCCAGGCCAGGTCCTCCCTGGACCGGAAACAAGCATCCTGGGACCGGTTTCAGGATATCACAGCACAGCTGGGGAAACTGATCTGCCCATAATTTCGCCCTGCCGTTGGTTGTCCTTTTTTTGTGAAAGGCTAAAATTACGGACAAATGCCGCCCGTTAAGGCTTTCATCACGGACAATGGACGGCAGGTCGAAATTACGGACAATCCGTGAAATTTACGTCACCCTAGTTGGGAGACACATTTTGTGACTCAGAAAGGCTTTTTGGGTTTAGTATACATAAAAAAACTTTTGAGGTTGCAGGTTTGAGATATTGAACGGGTGTGAACAGCTGCCTCTAAAAGCGGTCTATTATCACATTTCCTGATGCTTGCATTTTTAAAATCTTTGAGTATCCCACCACCCAGCGGTCAAACTGGGAACTGCTTCTTCGGACCTGCTGAGTAGAGCACAACAGATCCACACTGACAGACGGCTGACAGGATTGCTTTCGGTGTGTCTGAATTCTTTACATGTCTACTTGAGCTCATGTAAAAAATGAAAAATAATAACACATAACTCTGGGCTTGTCGCATTCAGCCATTTCGTTATTGGACTATCATTCACGTTTACTGGGGAATTAACAGCCCCGTTGCCTCTGCTGCCGGAATCATTTCTTATTCAGAGTGCCCGGCAGTTCCTCACGTCAGCAGTGATTTTGTGGTTTTAAAAGGTATTTAATACCCATTGCATAATGCACACGCCTCATTCACTGGCACAAAGGCGTTCCACTCTCCTGCGAGATTTGGAAAGGGGGTCCAATTCTCTTTTCCTGCTTTCTTCTTGACTCCACTTTCGCGTAAATCCTACATCCGACGTGTTTTATTAAAGTCCTATACATTCTCCTGCTTCTAATACGGACACATTCAGAAATTCAAACGCTGTGCAAATACAGGTGAGCGCGCCCTGCGGTCGGCTTTGCTGATCGTGGTGAGTGAGAGCGAAGCTGGCCCTGCTGGTGCTCGTGTTGTGCCTGTTCTGTCTGTAGGAGGGGGCGAGAGGGAGTTGCACTGCTGCAGTCTGTGCTGCAAATATTTTGTGTATATGAGGGAAGCTTGCACTGTCACATCAGAGGGTATTTCGGGTGGGTGGGTGTTTTTTGGGAACTGTGCAATTGGACACATCTCTTCTCTGCCCAAAACATACATTTTTATAGCAACATAAGGATGAACTCCTGGGTATCCCAGTGTCTCTAAATGAGGTTTGGCTCTGACATTTAATTTTGCCTTGTGTCTCACGTTACGCTTGACAAAGTCACATATTTGAGCGAAGCTTTGAAGGACAGAACACCAGAAGATGTAGGAAGAGGTAATTCCTTCCACTTGTCTACTTTGTCCCATTTCTTGTTTTGGGGTGTTCTCCACAATGTATGTCCCGTTCTGTTATGTGGACTTGTATAGCATGTTAATCATCTGAGGGATATCCAGGTGCTGGAGTAGATGAGTAGGCCAATCAGGTTCCTAGTTGAATAGCAAGGTCTTCAGTTTCATGTGGAACTCGAGTAGGGATGGGGAGGACCTGATGTAGTGTGTAAGTTCGTTCCATGATATGGCGACGATGTAAGAGAAGAAGCATTCTCCTGATTTGCTCCTGCGGATGCAAGGGTATTTTCATGAGGTGGAGTGTGGCAGAGCACAGTTGCCTGGAGAGTTAGTGGAAGGTGAGTCAGTGTTTGAGGTAGGCAGGTCCGATATTGTGGAGGGCTTTGTATCCATAGGTGAACAGATTGAAGTGGCATCACTTCTGGATTGGTAGCCGATGTAGCCGCCTGAGGTAGGGCGTGATGTGTGCATTGCTGGGGATGTTGAGGAGGAGTCTGGTGGCGGCATTCTGAGTGGTCTGGGGTCTTTGTCTGAGTTGATTCGTAATGCTCACGTAGAGTTTGTTGACGTAGTCTAGTTGGTTGGGCATAAGGGCCTGGGTAACCTTGCATCTGGTGTCAGTGGGGAGCCACTGGAATATTTTGCAGAGCATATGTAGGATGAAGAAGCAGGAGGAGGTGCCGGTGTTCACTAGTTTGTCCATCGTGCATCTGTCGTACAAGATGATACAGAGGTTTTTGGTGTGATCAGTTAGGATGGCGGTGGGTCCCAGGTCTGTTGGCCACCAGGAGGGGTCCAGTGGAGAGCTCTTGTTCCAGAAAATCAGGACTTCTGTTTTATCTGTGTAGAGTTTATGCAGTTCTGTTTCATCCAGTTTTCTACGTTTGATATGCAGGTGGTGAAGCTGGTCCTGGTTGTGTGGTTGTTGTCTGTGAGGAAGAGGATGAGCTGGGTGTTTTCTGTGTAGGAGACAATGTTCATTTTGTGTGATCTTATGACGTGGGCGAGTGGAGCCATGCAGACATTGAAGATGGCAAGGAACATCAATGATCCTTGAGAGAATCTGTAGATGAGGTTCTTGGATTTGGAAGAGTAGGGCGGGAGCCCCTCTCACTGGATCCTGTCAGAGAGAAAAAAGGCCAGCCATCTCAGGACAGGTGCCTGGAGTTGTGGAGTCTTGTGATGAGGGTGCTGTGGGAGACGGTGTTGAAGGCTGCAGAGAGGTCGAGTAGTATGAGTGCGGCGGTTTCACCTTTGTCTTTTATGGTCCACATGTCATCAGTTGCTGCAATGAGAGTGGTTTCTGTTCTGTGATTGCTGTGGAATCCAGACTCTGAGAAGTCTAGTAGGTGGTGCTGTTCATGGTGGTTGGAGAGTTGTTTGTTGATAGCTTTCTGTACAACTTTGAATGGGAAGGGCAGGAGTGAGATGGTTCTGTAAGTGCTGGGCTGTTTTGGGGCTTCAGTGTTTTTATCCAGAAAGCTATGATTTCAGCATGTTTCCTGCTGTCTGAAAAGGTTCCACTTTGGGCGAGGTTTTGATGATGGTAGTGAGGTGGGAGCTGATCAGAGCCTTGTTTACAGATATGGTGAGGCAAAGGTTGGTTGGGGCCCCAGAGTGGTGTCTTCTGTGATGAGGGGTTTACAGTTTGTGAACTGATAGTTCAATTTGGCGGTGGTGGGTAGCTGGTTGATGAGTTCTTGTGTCTTGTGTGTGGGGGTCTATGTTGTTATAGATCTTGAGTATTTTGTTGTGAAAGAAATCAGAGAGTTTGTTGCAGAGGTCTTGCGAAGGGTTGATGGAGTTGGTGGGGACTGGCTGGGTTGGAGAATTTTTTTGATGGTGTTAAAGAGCTCTTTACAGTTGTTTAAGCTGTTTTCCAGTTTGAGAGCTAGGACTGTTTTTTTACCTTGTTTAGTTGTGTCTGGTATTTCCTGAGTGCGGACTTGTAAGTGTTTCTTGGGGTGGTTTCCTGGCTGATTCTCCATTTTCTCTCCTGATGTTTGCAGTGGCATTTGGAGTATCTAAGGTCTTTGGTGTACCAGCTGACATGTGTTGGTTCTTGCGTATCTAAAGTTCTTCAGGGGTCTAGGGTGTTTGCACTGGTAGTGATTTCGTTGTTAAAGGCTTTGTTGTCAGCATGCAGGTTACTGATGATGTTTGGTTGGTGGGCATTGAGGGTGTTTTTCCAGTCTGGGCTCTTTATCTTGTTCCAGCTACACTTGGGGTTGTTAGTAATCTAAGCTCATGGGGATGGAGGTGCGTCAATGAAGAAGTGAACAATAGCGTGATCGTCAAAGTAAGCAGAGTAAGGTAGCTGAACTTGACCTGGTTGCTGGCTGTGAAGATGGAGCAGAGGGTGTCCGATGTGGTGGCTAGGGCCTTGGACGATCTGTGTGAGTCCCACAATCTCAAGGCTCTTGAGTAGGGCAGTGAATACCGATATTGTTTTTGAAAGATGGAAGTCGAGTTCGCTGAGTAAGATGAAGACGTTCAAGCTGATGGTGACGGGGCTATGAAGTATGTGAGGAGATTGCTGAAGGTGGTGGGTGGACTGGGGGTTGGTAAGGTAGAGTGCCTTTGATTGTGTTGTGGTTGCCGGTCTGTAGTTGCAGGTGCTTATGTTCCATGAAGGTTGTGTTCTTGTTGGTGGAGGTGGTGCAGGTGATTGAGCCCTTGGTTTGTTCAGGCTGTCCTGGTGGAAGATCTTGTTGCCCGGTGTATTGGCTGTGGCGATGGTGAGTGCCTATGTGGCATTTAGCCAGATCTCTCTCAGGAAGGGAAAGTCCGGGGAGTGCATATCAATAGTGTCTCAGATCTTAGTGGAGTGTTTGCTGAGAGATCTGGTGTTGAGGAGCATGCATGCCAGATGAAGCGAGGCATGTGTGGTGCATGGGGTGTGCCTGTTGGTGCAGATGAAATGGCAGTGAGTGCATGTGAAAGGTCCTACAGTGGAGCGAGGTGATGCATGAAAGCAGCTGTTGTGGTGGTTTCCAGTGTTGAGTGCATGAGGGAGAGAGACTATGAAGTGGCGATGTTTGGTCAGACCAGGATCTGTGGCGCTCAAGTGCGGTTCAGGTGTGGACATGCACCAGCGGGCTTGCCTTTGATTTGCTTTCGACATGCCCACTGCACAGTCACAATTTGGCCACCATTAAGTAGGAGAGTCTGGGGGGTAGAGGGCAGGGATCGAGAAGTGCAGGGCTCAGGTCACAGGAAAAGGCATGTGCAGGAAATGCAGGTAAGGAGGTGGGGGACGAGGTTGCGGGAAAGCATGGGGGGCAGGAAGCCCCTGGGGGAACCAGACGAGAATGGGTGCAAAGGAAATGTGGACTCAAAGGAAACAGGCAAAAAGAGGCACAAAGAGAGAAGTGGAACTAAGGCAAAAAAGGCACAAAGATAGACAACACAAACCGAGAGAGCAAAAACAAAAACACGGACATAAACAAAAAGAATGGAGACTGGAAAGTGGGCACAAAAAGGCACAAAGAAAGAGAGCGGAGAGTGGAAAACGGCACAGAGATACACAAAGAGAGAGATTGGACAATGGAGAACAGGCAGGAGGACAAAGGCAAAAGAGAGAGAGGCAAAGAGCAGGGCACAAGAGTGAAGGGTGAGGGGAAGGAGCACAATGTGTGAGAGAAGAAGGAGCACAAAATGAGGTGGGGCCTTGAGGCAGAGAGACTGGGTCCGAAAGGGCGTTAGACTGGTCAGAAGACCAGCCCAGGTAAATGGGAGCTGGGGCCTATTCACCTTCTCAATGGAGTTGCGAGTAGGCGCCATTAAGTAGGTCCTGGAAGGATGGGGAGAGTTTGGAGGTGGAGGGAGGGGCTAGGGAAAAGGGAATAACATGGCCCAGGAAGCGGGAGAGGTGTCGTTAGGTGGGGCAGGGGCAAGGCAAGAAAACTGTCACATCAGCACCAATGCTCCAGTTTCTTGTAGATATGCCCCTATGTATAAAGCGCACATCACTGAATAATCAGATTGATTAACTAACATGTTGTCAGTACACAGTTTATTGGTACTTAATTTGTTGACTTTGAAGAAAATGTATATGTGAGTTAAGCATCAGGGACTAAAACCTGTGATTTAATAGTAAATTTGTGTTACTGTTTGAGAAGGATCCCTGGGTGGTGAGTGAGGTTAAAGGTACCATGATTACTGCTACACGAGGTCAGGAGACGGTCACAATAAACATTTCGTTTTTGAAAAAGATGCCATTCTCTGACTTCCCGGTGACAGGGGAAGATCCAAGGAAATCTTCATGTGGTTCTGATCCTGGGGACAGTGTTGGTCAGGATGATGATGTTATTGGTACGTGTTCGGTGACTGAGGGTGCATTGTCAGGTGGGTCCATAAGCTGGGGTATGCAGAGCCCTGATGGTCATCTGAACGTGGAACCTGATACACACAGATCTGTGCCGGTGAGCCCGGATATGCAGGACTCTAATGGTTGTTTGATTTTGGAACCTGTCACACACAGACCTGTGCCGGCTGGCCCGGCTGCGTCAAGCCATGGGGATGGTCCATATAGCCTACGGCCCGCCCAAAATGTTCTACCAGGCTAAAGGGTTATGTATTGGATTGATCATGCTTCTTATGTTAGCTGTGTGCTACAGCTTTAGTGTTGATGTTTAGATACTGGGTACAATGAAGTAATGTTTGTTTGTATCATGGGTAAAGGAGGAATGTTATGTTTAGTCATGGACTCTTCCATTACTTTCGATTTGGTAGGGTGATGATTTGAATCCCCCTACAGTGATAAAGATTAATGGTTTCGTCGGTGACATAACCAACGTGAATAAACGGACTCAGTAAGTTTTCCCGCCAGTCCAATTAACGGAACACAGCGTGGTGTTGTTTCTTATCAATGCAGCATTTGGGCTCCTTACTGGCTTTATGTTCGTTGGCAGTGCTTACAGGTGGTGCTTTCACTATGAGGTGCTGCACCACGGGACTTCACGTGACTGTGCTGCCACCGGTGACACGCGCGGCCCAGAGTAAAGGATGTCATTAGGGTCTCCACGGACGGCATGCTGCTGGCGAGTTATCTAATATGTACTTCAGACCGCACATTCAGTTTGAACAGACCCCGCCCCTGCCTGCTTGTGAAACCCCGCCCGCTCTCTCGCTTTCTCTCTCTCGTGCTCTCCCTCCCCCACCCTCAGCAGATCAGCGCAGTTTCCACAGTGTTACTGAGGCACCACTGATACCGACCCCGGTGCCATGCGCCCGTGGCGGTGGTAGAGGAAGCAAGGTGCCATGCCAAGAAAATACAGGTGCCCGTTAGGCAAACATGGTGGGGGTGTAGGTGGAGAAGAAATGGAATGATATTGTCATTGAAAGATGCATTTTAAAGTGCAGCTTATAAATCTCCGCCACCATAGTAAACTTTGGAGAGGGACTAGTTAATTATATAAACTGAAAATTAAAGCGCAATGTTGTGAACATTGTAGTTGATGTGATTATTTAATACCTTTCATTTTTTCTTTACTAATTAAAAGTTGCATTCATACATGTTTTATTATTATTCATTACAGATAATTTATTTTTGAATAGCAATATTTTAAGTATTAATGAAAAAGAAGAGTTTTAATTTTTATGTGTATAATACAGTTTTAAGTTCAATTTATTTTTTATCTATGTAAACCAAAACATATATTTCAAATAAATGTGCAACAATAGTTAATATACGACAATGCATTTATTTGCGTACATTTTAAGATGAGACTTTTTGTAACGTATTTGTAATACATTTTTGTGCAATGCATATTTTAATATCTTAATAAATACTGGGAGTATATTGTATATTTAAATATTTGAATAAATACTGTGTCTACATTGTATTTCATTTATTCATCCGCATTTGTTAATACAGGGAGTGCAGAATTATTAGGCAAATGAGTATTTTGACCACATCATCCTCTTTATGCATGTTGTCTTACTCCAAGCTGTATAGGCTCGAAAGCCTACTACCAATTAAGCATATTAGGTGATGTGCATCTCTGTAATGAGAAGGGGTGTGGTCTAATGACATCAACACCCTATATCAGGTGTGCATAATTATTAGGCAACTTAACAAAAAACAAATATATACCAATTTCAATTATTTATTATTACCAGTGAAACCAATATAACATCTCAACATTCACAAATATACATTTCTGACATTCAAAAACAAAACAAAAACAAATCAGTGACCAATATAGCCACCTTTCTTTGCAAGGACACTCAAAAGCCTGCCATCCATGGATTCTGTCAGTGTTTTGATCTGTTCACCATCAACATTGCGTGCAGCAGCAACCACAGCCTCCCAGACACTGTTCAGAGAGGTGTACTGTTTTCCCTCCTTGTACATCTCACATTTGATGATGGACCACAGGTTCTCAATGGGGTTCAGATCAGGTGAACAAGGAGGCCATGTCATTAGATTTCCTTCTTTTATACCCTTTCTTGCCAGCCACGCTGTGGAGTACTTGGACGCGTGTGATGGAGCATTGTCCTGCATGAAAATCATGTTTTTCTTGAAGGATGCAGACTTCTTCCTGTACCACTGCTTGAAGAAGGTGTCTTCCAGGAACTGGCAGTAGGACTGGGAGTTGAGCTTGACTCCATCCTCAACCCGAAAAGGCCCCACAAGCTCATCTTTGATGATACCAGCCCAAACCAGTACTCCACCTCCACCTTGCTGGCGTCTGAGTCGGACTGGAGCTCTCTGCCCTTTACCAATCCAGCCACGGGCCCATCCATCTGGCCCATCAAGACTCACTCTCATTTCATCAGTCCATAAACCTTAGAAAAATCAGTCTTGAGATATTTCTTGGCCCAGTCTTGACGTTTCAGCTTGTGTGTCTTGTTCAGTGGTGGTCGTCTTTCAGCCTTTCTTACCTTGGCCATGTCTCTGAGTATTGCACACCTTGTGCTTTTGGGCACTCCAGTGATGTTGCAGCTCTGAAATATGGCCAAACTGGTGGCAAGTGGCATCGTGGCAGCTGCACGCTTGACTTTTCTCAGTTCATGGGCAGTTATTTTGCGCCTTGGTTTTTCCACACGCTTCTTGCGACCCTGTTGACTATTTTGAATGAAACGCTTGATTGTTCGATGATCACGCTTCAGAAGCTTTGCAATTTTAAGAGTGCTGCATCCCTCTGCAATATATCTCACTATTTTTGACTTTTCTGAGCCTGTCAAGTCCTTCTTTTGACCCATTTTGCCAAAGGAAAGGAAGTTGCCTAATAATTATGCACACCTGATATAGGGTGTTGATGTCATTAGACCACACCCCTTCTCATTACAGAGATGCACATCACCTAATATGCTTAATTGGTAGTAGGCTTTCGAGCCTATACTGCTTGGAGTAAGACAACATGCATAAAGAGGATGATGTGGTCAAAATACTCATTTGCCTAATAATTCTGCACTCCCTGTATATTTGGAGCACAGCATTTTTAGACATACATACATGTTTGTAATTTTATTTACATTTTATAAATACTTTGTAATTATATATTATTGAAAAATGTTTATTCTATTTATTGTAATGTAAAAACAAGTCTTGTTTTATTGCAATTTGTCGCCTTTGATCTTTTTACCGGTATTGTATTTGTAGTCTGGCTTCTTCATGAGACTTCGGCAGCTGTTCTCCCAGATGGGGGTACCTCGTTGCAATTCTCTGTTGTGGGTAAGAATGTACTTTGACTAGTTTGACTAGTTTAAAGGTAAATTAAAGGGGAGGGAGTCGTTGTTATGTAGGTTAGTTTGTTTAGTTTAGTATAGTTCAAGGGCTTTAGTTAATTAGAATTCGGAAATAGAGTTAGTTATGTGCGTATGGTAGACCCTGATGTGTATTGTAAGTTATGTGTGTTGATTTATAAATGTCGGTGCTTAATTTGTGCTTGTTGTTTCCGGTGCGGAGCACCAGTAGGTAGGTATTTTTGAGGGCCAGAGCTTCGTTTTCTGCATCACGCCCTTACTGCGAGCAAAAGACATATATGGCAAAGGCGTTGGAAGAGAAAAACTAAAAAGCGTCACAATGGGAGGAAGCAGAAAGCTGCAAGAGTGAGCTGAAAGGGCAGGGAGTGGCTGTGAATGGATTAAAGAGGCCCGAGAAGGCTTTAGGATTACGTTGCCTTGATGTTCTGTGTTTGCATTTTTAATTGCAGCAGCGCGTGTTTCACAGGGGAGCTTTTGGCACAGGCACATTTTTATTTACAAATGTAGTACTGTAATAAAGTGACTACCGCCGCCCGCTCTCAGGCACATCCCATTGTAGTAATCAAGGAAGTGCTGGGCTAGTTTATCGTGTGAAGCGTAAACTCCTGCCTGGCCTTCTCCTGCTATGATGGGATTCAAATGTTTGGCGATGGGCAGGCGCGCCAGTCTGCTTGACTAGCTGCTCGCAAGAGCGGTGAGGTGGGTTTCCGCTCCTTGGATTACACATGCTGGGAATCAGGGAATCTCCCGAAATGGCGGTGGCCATGTTGAACAGAGAAGAGTTAGAGGCAAAACTACTTTTTGATAAATCTGAAGACAATGTACATTTACAGTCCAGGAATGAGAACCCTGAAAATGGGAATTTAAGAACCAAACAGAAACTGATTATACTGGAAAAGTGTCCAAAAAAGAACTTAGCAAATGGTGGGAGATCCTGGGAGAACTACAAAGAGGTGAACAGTGTCCCTGGAAGGTTACACATTTCCATTGTATCCAAGTATGAAAGGCCCCACCCTAACTGTTAGAGAATGATCTTCAGTAATGGCAGGGACTTGCAAGTTACACATGGAATGACTAATCAAGCACTCTAAAATGGAATTGAGAGCTATTAATCAAGAGATGGAGAAAGTGAGAGAGGAACAAAAAGCTCAATACTTATAAAGATACAATTGATACTCAAATGAAACGTGTGGAAGGTGGATCACCCAAGTTTGAGGAAGAAAATAAACTCATGAAACGGAGGGAATGGATCATAGATAAACAAGACTGTGGAGTAGCAGCAGAGGTGACAGCAGGTTCCAAAGGACTGGTGAAAAAAATATGATGGGGATGGTCATATATGAACGCTAATCATTAACATTATAATAATAACAACATTGTCTCAGTATATGCACTCAAGATACATTTCTGGGATGTTGACAATCAAAAAGGACAATTCTCAAGTGTGGTTGTGACTGCATTAACAGTGTCATACCTGTTGAGCTGGATAGCCCAGCTCTACACCACTCCAGTAGCCTGGGTCCGAATGGGCTTCTTTTGAGGTGCATAGGAATACCAGACAGGGTTGTCTGCTCTCTCCTATCATTTGGCTCTGGAACCACTGGCAGGTTTATTTTTCTTCTAGGTCAGGCAATAAGGTATCCCAAGTCTGGGACATTATCTCACTGTACACTGATGATGCTTTGGTGTACCTGAGAGACTCAAATAGAGATTTTCCCTGGGTGATGGATGTACGGGAGGATTTTGGTAAGAAATCACGCCTAAATTTGAATTGGGTGAAACCCTGCTTTGTTCCCAATGCATTGCCTTCTGCAGCCAGAGTTGGAGGCACTGCCTTGCCTGGCTGTGGAATGACTGCCCAATACCTTATGGTACGTTGGTGCAAACATTTACTACACTGACAATGACCTTCTACAGGGAAATTTGGGAGCTGTGGTTGCAGGCATAGGCATCTCATTGGCATCCAGGAAGTCCCTATCGTTTTCTCCAACTGGCAGTGTGGCAATTCCAAAAATGTAAGCATTACCCAGATTATTGTATCATTTCTCGGCCCTCTCACTTTGCCTGTCCTACTGCTGTTCTGCGACTCCGTTCTCTCTGAATTATTCTGGGGACCCAGTCGGAAGAGGGTGGTACTAGGTAAACTCTATGGTCTGCTGGAACAAGGAGGCCTGGGATCCCCAAACTACTAGCTGTATTATGCAGCCGCACAGCTGCAATGGCCAGTGTGCTGGCCCTCAGACATCCCCAGTCCTGAGCGGCAGATCAAACAGAGGGACTTAGGGGACTGCCCTATAGTGGACTGGCTTATTGTCCCCCAGCAGATTGCTTGACACCCCAGTCACTTGGTCAAGGCACCTAAATGTTGCTGGCTCACTTATGTCCAACTTAAGCGGTGTCCGCCTCCTTACTCACCGGATCTACTGATGTGGCACTGTCAGCTGTGGGCACCACAACATCAGAGCATGGACAGAGGCCAGCCTCATGATGCTCAGCGACCTCTGTATAAATAAAACCTTACTTTCCATTCAAGAACATATTGAGCAGTATGGCGTGGAAGAGGGCCAGTTCTTGTCGTATAATGCACTGATAGCCATGTTGGGCATGCTGGAGCAAAAAGGATGCTGACCATTTCCAACCCTTGCAAACCCTGCTCACTCAAGACCATAATTGGCAAGCTGTTACATCACTATACAGATCGTTGTTAGAGATCCGTGTTAGAAACATCCTTACTCTCAAGGACAAGTGTGCTACCTCAGTGGGTTTGGAGTAGATCTTACAGATAGACATTGGGCTTCTGCGGTTTAGGAAGTACATAGAATATCCAGGAATCCCCACCTGAAATACGCCCAATTTAATTATCTACATCAGATGTATCCTACCCCTGTGCATATTCATTTAATGTTCCCAATGGTGACCTCCAGGTGTCTAAGATGCCTATGCCAGGAGGCGGATTTCCATCACATGGTATGGGCCTGCCCAAATATTGGGTGATTCCAGCAGAGGTGTTGTCAACACTAAAGGACATTTCCAACCAGGCACTATCAATTAACCCCGTGTGGTGCCGCCTGGGAATCACAACACGCACAAACAAGAACAAATTCAGTACATAATTCGTAGATCTGTCATATGTACTAACAGAAAGGCATATAGCCATGGCTTGGAAATCCCTAGAAGCCCCCCAAACCAACATTGGCTACAAGATCTATTCAAATGGGCAACCCAGAGGTAGTGGCCTCGCACACTGTTTTGCTTCACTATGGACCGAGATAAAACATACACACTGAAAGGAATTTCTAGTATGCAACTCTTAGTCTAAGAATTACATTTATTAAACCACTCCATGAGACGCGCAAAGAAAGGTCAAAAGTGTACAACTGAAGTGCACATTTAAAAATGGTCACAGCAATGAAATAGGAACATGTACAAAAAATATTCTGCTTCAATCTCTAAACAGCAAATATATGTATATATATAGATATATATTCATGCACAATGCAAAGCAGATAATAAGAATTAAAAATGCATCACCATGGTGCACAGTCAAATTTGCTTAATCTCTTCTGCCATCAACAGGTCGTCAAACCCTGGGTCGACTGTGAAGCGAGACCTACCCTCAAGTGACAGATGACAGGTATCAGCGTCCTGATCCTTCCAGAGGTCTGATCCACCCCATGGTCAATCCGTTTTCATTCTCTTATATACCTTAAATAAGCCAGAGAGGAGAATTCTAGAAGACCCCTCCCACTCCGTAAGTTGTTGTTAAAAATTGTTGGCTACTTCAGGTCAGTTCTGAAAGGAACACATTGGAACTGGCCAAGATCCCAAGGTGCTTTTCCAAAACCAAACCGTTCCCTGCCATACCATAAACATCATCGTAGTACACCCTTGTCTCTCTGACTCCCCCACGTTAGGTCTTAGCCCTTGAAGAGAAAGAACACGCAGGCACATAGAGTAAAAACATGAGTGAAAAACACATTTCATAACATGGGCAAAATACTTGAGCTGCACTTCTAATGTCTGCACCGCTAACATGGCAGAGGCTAACACTAAGTTATGCACAAAATGAAGTCAATAGGCAAAATGAATCTGGTGGTCACCAATGTGA